>NW_017729025.1:116392209-116393356 GCF_001723915.1 Gavialis gangeticus | reverse complement strand
GCAGGCTATAAAAGCCTCCAGCCATTTTGTGCTTTGGGGCACACAGCTCAGGGAGCCTGAATGAGCCAGTGCTGTTTGCAGGAGCCCACCACGCCCCATGTGCCCACCTGGACAGGACCCAGGAAGCCTTTGCCTGTCCTGTCCCTTAGCCAGAGCTGCTCATTGGCCACAGGTGAATGTTGCAAAGGGCTGCAGCCTGCTGCACCCCTTGTCCAGCCCTGAGATTCCTCCCCAAAGGCTGCTGGCCCTGCTGTCTATGGCAGCCAGGCCAGCACCCTGTTGCTCCTCACCCCCAGCTTTGTCTCTTTACAAGCACTGTGGTGAAGCACCTCTGTGGCACAGCTTGCATGCCCCATGCCCCTGTCCAGGGTGCTGCTCACAGCTGTCCAGGGCCAGCATCGCAGGGACAGCCGTGCAGGGGCCCAGAGAGCTGGCATGGGGAGCATATTCAGTAGGGCTGTATGAAACTTTAAGTCCTGATTTGATTCAGAGGACATTCAGCCTAGTTCAGCAGCTGAATCTCCAAATCTGAATTGAATCAGGAGACCAATAAAAAGGTCCAAATCAATTTGAAGCTCTCTGAATCAATTAAAAAAAGATTCGGAGAGCTTTGGAGAGATTCGCAGATTCAGGCAGTCCCCATTCACCACTGCAGGAAGCTGGACCTGGACTCTGTGTTGGTAAGTAGGGGATGGGGTGGGGGGGGCTGGAGGAGGAGGGAGGGGACCATGGGTGATACCCAGCCAGGCCCCATTCCCTGCCTACCCCCCCAGACCCACTGAGAGCCTCCTGACCCCTGCCCACTCTCCCAGCCCCATCAATGGCTGCCCCACCCAGCCCCAGCATCCTGGCTCTTTAAAAAAAAAAAAAAAGCCCTGCACTCACCAGCTGCTGCAGCAGCCGTCAGGGATTCTGGGGGCTTGTGGCAGAGCCCCCCATGCAGTGTGGGGCAGCGGGGATGCCCCCCCACCTGGCAGCAGCCAGTGAGTGTGGGGCTTTAAAAAAAAAGTGCTGGGACTCTAGGGCTGGGCGGTGCAGCTATTGACAGGGCTGGGAGAGCGGGTAGGGGGTGGGGCCTGTTTGATTCAGAGATTCAGA
Organism: Gavialis gangeticus; assembly: GCF_001723915.1. Lineage (NCBI taxonomy): Eukaryota > Metazoa > Chordata > Crocodylia > Gavialidae > Gavialis > Gavialis gangeticus. Next base: position 116,392,258 of record NW_017729025.1, on the reverse strand, counting down.
CGATTTGGCTGTTACCAGATTTGTCCATCACTTTGGGGTGCACTCATTT
>NW_017729025.1:116378964-116382086 GCF_001723915.1 Gavialis gangeticus | reverse complement strand
AGTCATACACACAAACACACATAGATTAATGTGACATGCCTGACCCAGCTGGGTTGTTCAGAATGGACAGGCTGACACCCTCATATGCCAGGAATCAGTTCATTAAGGTAAAAATAAAATGCAGTCAGACACAAGCACTCAGATAAACAGAATACCTCTGAATCCACCTCGGTGTCCAGCTGGCACCCTCATGGGCCAGCATTCAGTTTATTAGGGCACATCTGAGCCAAACTAGGTCAATCAGCCTGTACAAGCTGATCCGCTTATGTGTTTCAAACTCAGAATGTCCCAATATTTTGCCCTAACTGTCCTGGTAGTGTTAGCCTCTTGATGAGCAGGACCCACAGTATTTCTGGGCTTCACAGGGATCTTTGGCTTAGGTAAAAGAAGCGTTGCTACAGAGCAAGTAGGGAAGGAGAAGTAGAGAAGGATAAATATACCCAGTTACTACCAGTTTGACTATAAAAGTTATTTATTGCTGAGTATATGACATGTATAATGGTACTAATAATAATAGAAATGCAAACAAAAACAAACAAAACAATTACAATACTACCCTAGTTTCACTAAGTATTTGGGGAAACTTAGCTCAAACTTAAGTAATACAGTTCAGGTTCAGAAATCTATGCCTAGAGAGAAGAAGAGAAAGTGAGCAAGAGCGAGAGCTGGGATCTCACCAGTCCAAGGCACTCGGGTTCCAATGCTGATAGGTAAAGTTCTTAGCACAGTCCTTGAAGGGAGATGATCTGTTTCATCCAGCTTCTTGAGAACAACAGCGGATGGTGTCAGAGAGATTCCTCTCTTGAAGCACACTGTTTGCTGCTTTTACAGCTTTTTTTATACCCTCAGTTTAGCTTCTTCAAAGCATTCTTTTAATTGTGTAAATAATTGTCTTTTCTATTGACAAGATTATCTGGTTTGTAACATCTCAAGAAATGGATTAATAACCAGGAAAAACATAAGGTTAAGGAGTAACCAGACACTTAGAAGCCAGCTTGAAATTCTTATGGATAGCAGATATACTGGATGGGATACCTTATTGTTTCTTCTCAGATGACTTAGATGTGCTTGCAGCATCAGGGTTTTGTATTTTTACCTGTTGTGAATAAGCCTCAGCTTAGCAAGACTTTTACAGATCTTACTGTAGTCTTTTAACAGACTTAATGAGATTATTGGAGTGTTCATAAGCTTTGTGGGGAGGACTTCCACCAGTCATCCTGGGAAAAGTATGACAGCATTTGTGGTCAGGGCTCCAACGGGCTGGATGCTGTAATGAACCCTTAACCATTGTTCAAATGTTGCCATACCCACTCTGACTCAGTCTCTTGCCTCAGCATTCCCTAACCTGGCAACCAAGTTTTAGTCAATCAAGTTTACATAGGCCTCCCATAGTAGGATTGAAAAATGTACGGCCCAAGATGCCTAGTAAACTTTTCTTCTGTTTAGTTCTGGTCAGATGAGGTATGTGTGTTGGGGGTGGGGAAACAGAAAAAGTCCTCTGTAAGTCCAGTGAGCTGGGTGCCAGGGCTCCCTCAGAAACACAGAGCTGACAGGTTACATGGCAGTGGCCAAATCTCTGAATCAGATTCAGCTGAATTGATTTGGGACAGTAATTCGAATCACTGAATCAAATCACTGTCCCTTGAATTGGCCGAATATGAATCTGAAACAAATACTAGCTGCTTCGCACAGGCCTAATATTCAGCATGTCATCCACATTGAGTCCTGGCCCCACCCATGTGCCCACACCTGGGAGGAGGTGCATGACCATGTGGCACTCTGGGGCAGAGCTGAAGTCCAGAGGCCATTTACGTGGGGTGGGTGCTTGAACACCCACATTTATGAGGCCATATCATATGGGATGCATGTGTAAGGTCACTTCTGGTCATCATGACAGTGCCGCATGAAGGTCAGGGTATTATGGGCACAGTGGGTGGCCACAACAGACTTTAATCATTGGTCTGGTCATGCCCAAAAGACCATGCCCTTCATGCAGGAGCTGACCCAAATTTTGACACCTCAGGGGGCTGGCTGCACCCCTGTAAGTGCTACCAGCAGAGGCAGTCTGCCCTCACTCAGATGTGTCAGTGGAGGAAGGGACCTCGGGCCTTCAGCACCCTGTCCTACCCACCTCCCCAGCTGCTGCATCCACTAGCAGCTCAGGTAGCCCTGCCCAGCAGCTGCCTCACCTTCAGCCCTGCTCCACACCTTGCCACGAGGAGCGGCTGGCCACACCACCACTGGACGCTAGCTCCTTCCTGGGGGCGGGGCCCTGGCCAGGCATTGGCCTGCTGCACCCCTCAGGCCATGGATACTGGGTGCAGCCAGATGCCATCATTGACAGGGAGCCCTGCACCAAGCTGCCGGCCTTGCCACCCCTGGACATGTGTTAAGTTCAGCTCTGGCACTCGGCGAGGGACTCCCAGTCCCTGGCCCTACTCCTGCCTCCACTTGGCCCACCCATACACCCCTGGCCCAAGTTTCCCCACCCCCTCCCACAGCATGCAGAGAGGTGGGACACAGTTCAAAACTTTATTGAGCATCCCATGTCCCCACAGATGGGTGGGCACAGGCCTCTCACACACCGAGGAAGGTGTCAATACCCGTGTCAATGTCCTCCTGAGCAACGGGGCAGGGACGTGTAGCGCTGCCATAGGTAGCCCTCCAGGCAGTTGTGGATCTTGCAGGGCAGTCTGGGCTTGCCTCTGTTCCATTGTAGCTCAGGAGCACAGGTATGCCCAGGGCACCAGCAGGTTCAGCTGCAGAAGGTCATAGTGGCTTGGGAAGCCCTGCCCTGCACAAACAGCTTATTGCATGCTACCCAGGGCACACGCAGCAGGGTCACACTTAGGGAATAGTGATGGTGGTGTGTGGGGTGGGGGCTGGCCCTGGGATGCCTCCCTGTAGAGGCCCCAAGCAGGAAGGGTGAGGGCATGGCCAGCCGGTCACCCAGTTATGTGGGAGCCCCATGCACCCTGAGCCCAGGAGCCGTGGGATGGGCAGCAGTGTGGTAGAGCAGCTGACCTGCAGGGAAAGGGTGTGGAATGGGGTCTGGAGCTGTGGCAGCAGGTGTTGCCAGAAGCCTGGCCTAGCCCACCCTGGGAAGGGTACAGGGGATTCAG
>NW_017729025.1:116373756-116373964 GCF_001723915.1 Gavialis gangeticus | reverse complement strand
CAGAAGCCTGGCCTAGCCCACCCTGGGAAGGGTACAGGGGATGCAGGCTGTCTGTAACCAACACCCAGCAGTCCCCTGGGCCAAGCCCTGCCTGGAAAGTTTACCATGGTCTCTGGGTACCCATGCATGGCCGATCTCTGATCTGAGCGGGGGCAGTGCAGGGCCCCTGGTGCAGAGCATCATATCTCTACAATGCTACAAACTCATA
>NW_017729025.1:116369846-116373745 GCF_001723915.1 Gavialis gangeticus | reverse complement strand
GTGCAGAGCATCATATCTCTACAATGCTACAAACTCATACAGAGACTCTTGCCTCTGCAGCAGCATATGGATGTGGGGGAGAGACTGCAGGGCTCTGCAGGAGTGCTGCAGCAGGGTCACCACCACCCACCACTGGAGTCACCCTGATGTGCTGGCTGCACCTGTGGCAAACCAGGGATTGGACCCTCCTGCTCCAGTGGCTGCTGGCAGTGGTGGAGAACTGGGCAGCGCGGGGCACATGGCAGGACTGGAGCAATTTGGGACTAAAGTTAGTCCCAACTTCCAGCACATGTAGACAAAATGCTTAACAAACATTAAATTTAAGTATGCTTAAATTCACATGTAGACACACCCACATTGCAGTAAACATGCTAGGGAATAAACTTGTATTGACAGTGAGGTGTTTGTGTTTTTCATCTTCTATGACAAACTACTGTAAAGAGAACATGAGGCAAGAAGAATGCTTTGTAGAGAACTTGGCCATGCTGAAGTCAGCAGTTTTTCCATCGATTACACCAGGTTTTTACACCATTTGAGTTTATATTAGGTGTTGTTTTTACTATGAAAAGGTATGTTTCCAACTCAAGCTAATTAATTAATGGTAAAATTTTAGTGACAGGGCAATTTGTGTTATTTATGTGAGTTACAGGTCATACTTAATGGATAAAAAGTATTTTCAAAAGACCTCAACACCTACAGCTGAGATCAGATTTTTCAAAACTACAAAATCATAACTGTTGGTGCTAAACACTTTGGAAAATATGGACATGATCTGCATACCTCAGTGAAGGCTGTTTAAAAAATTTAACCCTAGTTGTAGATGGCAAGCACACTAAAATTGGGCCCCATGGAACAAATTCTGTCTCCTATAACTTTTATTGAAGGCAATTGACTTTTACCTATGTAAAGAGAACTATTCATGTAAAACAGACCTAGTTTCTTGGAAGCAGTAGATAGCAACACTATAGCTGGATAATAAAGAATGCAGACATCAGAAATAAGAGCCATTCAGCCATATTTTCAAACGTATTTAGGCACCTAACATTGCAGATAGATGCCTGTAGAATTTTTTAAAGCTCTTAATGACAATTTTGATATCTAAATATTTTTTTAAAATTTGGCCCTTTATATAACTCATCCATCTGCCAGTGCAGCATTGTCCCTTGGAGTTCATTTCCTAGTGCTTTTTTCGTTTTGTGGAATTTTTCAAACACTGGAACTTTCTAAGAATTTATTTCAGATGTTCTTTGCTCAGTTTCAACCCATTTCTTCTACTTAATACCTCTAAGGACTGCATAAATCATCCACTGGTAAATTTTGACCTTCAAATTTAGAAATTTCTGCAAACTAAAATTATGAGAAAACTACATAGCTAAATTATAAGGCTTAGACCAATCCAAGCTTTAGAAGAGATGAAGTGCTACCCTTATTAACTCTGAAACCAGGTATTAAAATAAAATATGTACATTCACTGATTTTTGCTGCTTTTTGCAAGTGTAACCTCCATCAATTAAAAAAAATTTTGATTTAGAATTAGTAGTAACAGGGTGCAATTCATTTGACACAAGAAACTCTGGAGCAGTTTGAGCCAGAGTAAACTACTCTCAGGTGCAGCATCTACACATGCACTCAGGACAGCAGCAATTTAATCAGGGCTGGGACAGTTTACACCAGGGCTGCTCCTGCCCTACTCTGTTTCTGGCTCCAGGTGAGAGTCAGGTGACATAGGGGTTGACTGGGGTATGAGGGTGCTGAAAGTGCGAGCAGGAGGTGGTAGACAGGAGTCTGACCTCCCGCTGGCTGGGCTGGCACAATTTATGTCCATGGTCAGTATCTACACATATGTTTAATCACAGTTAATCACTCTGCTATTACATAGTACTGTCCCTGGTGGCAGCGTTAATTAGTTTACTATGGCCTATTAGCATTGCATGTGTAGATGGTGATGCTTTACTCTGCAGTTAATTAGTCTACTCTGCAGTGAAGCACACATGCAGATGTGGCCACAGAAGCCCAATTTTGTGCATTTGAAAGGGTAGTCTCGATTCAAAGCAGAAGGACTCATATCATTGGATGATGGTGCATCAAAGAAAATGTTTTCAGTTAAAAACTCTAATTAGGTTACTTTTTGCGAGCAAAGCCAAGACTTATATAGGGAAAGGGAGCAACAAGCTGTAGATTGTAGCACAAGAAAGGAGCAAAACAAAAGGTGTACTGGGGAAGGACTGCCCTTTAGTACAAGCAACATCAATGGCCTTGAACCTTATGCTTTAGTATGTGTTGCACATCATCAGAAAGTCCTTGCCCAGATTCTCCTGTTTAGTAGTAATAACAGAAAGATAAGCAGTTCACTGCTCCATCCCGTCATCTTGTGGCCAGAAATTTGAAGGAGAATTTGATCACACTTCAATCTTAGCCAGTTCACAATTAACTGGGATAAACTTAGGCAAATGGCTCTTTTGCTCGGCTCCAATGCAAAATTTATGAGAACTTGCAGTTTGGTAGGTTAGTCATTTAAAGGCTGGTTGTTTTATGGATACAGTTTAGCAGAATCTTAAAACCACGTTTCATAGACAACAGCTTCTTTCATTAAGGGCCTAATCTTGAAAGGTGGTTACTGCCTCCTAAGAAAATAGTCTACCTATCCTGACTAAAGCTTAAGAAACATTCAAGGAGCAGAAAGTAGCTAATATTTACATTATTCAACCTGTTCTTCAATGTCATGTTTTGTTTAATCAGAAAATGTAAAGATAAATAAGGCACCAGGTGGGAAAGAGAAAAAAATGGCCTCAGAAAGTTATCCAGCAACATTAGGATAGTTTTTGTGTATGCTTCCCAAGGTGTTTAGCACTTCAGACTAAGTACAGATTTTTCACCTTATTTTTAGTCCATTTCACTAACAAGAAACAATTAAAAATGGAAGTTTCCCTTGACAAAACTGCAAATTCTCCTGATAAATATTAATTCCAGCATTTTTAAAAGGTGTTCGTTTGAGGTATTATGACTGGTAGCTGTGTGTGTTAAATCTCCCATTCTTTGTATCCGCTTCTTTAAAAAAAATCAGCCAATCAAAAGTCCCTAGACCGACGCTGTCTCTCTCAGTTAATCCAAGGCCAGTGGAGGGATAATTTGATTAAACTGAGACCCTAATTTATTTAGCTTTAGTTCTGGATCAACCTCTTCTTAATAGAGTGCTGTCGTCTCCAATTGTTTGATGAAAATTAAAGTGACATAAATACCATGGGACTTTTTCAATCTGATTAGTCAGCTAACTTGCATCAATACTACCCCAGCCATCAGACGCTGGCGTCCTTCCTTTCACTAGCCTTACTAACAACTGACAAGTTCTCCTTGAAGAACGGGCACCCACGCTGCCACTCAGACCCCCACACTTAACCCATCATCCTTCCTCAATGGGTCCTGTTTGACAAGGTGCCCACACCTTTTTCCATTGCTGTTCCCCAGACAAAGCTAAATATTGTTTTATTAGCAATCAATAGCCTGTTAATCCCAAACGATTTCACAAATCCACTGCGCTCTCAAGCTGATTATAAACATTCGTTTTTCTAAGCTGCTAAATTTCAGATGGGTTTTCTTCTCTTTCCTCCTCTGATGCATGGTATTTCAGTTGGTAAGTAAAGCCTCAGTGGTAAGATGTCTGTTGTCCTTAAGGGTGCTTTTAGCTGAGTCTTAACAAAAGATTTATAATTTAAACCTGATCAGTTCGATGACATGGAACACTCAAAAGATTTAGCCTTCTTGGCTAAACACAATTTTTAAACCAAAATAATAATGATGAAGTTTCTGAACCTCTCCCTTGCCCCCTTTTCATACAGCAACATGAGGAATCTTGTTTACACTGCAGCTAGTAAAAATGAAGCAGCTATAACCAGAAACCA
>NW_017729025.1:116366997-116369835 GCF_001723915.1 Gavialis gangeticus | reverse complement strand
TGCAGCTAGTAAAAATGAAGCAGCTATAACCAGAAACCAGGAAACTTCCATTTACAATATATTAAAACCCAATACAGTTAATTATGATTCTTCTGAACACCACGTGGGATATGTCCAACAAATGGATAACAGCCCTGGGCATACCTGGTGCACTCAGATGTCTTATTGGCTTGTATAATGGTTCAGTGATATTTCTTCTTTGGAGGAGGAATAACCCAGAGAAACATTTTAAGCAGGTTATCCATTGACTGCTTCATCTTTATCCAACCATGACTATCACCTTAGCGTGGCAATGCTTGTAACCGATGAAGAATTTACTGGTAGTTTACTCATAACCAAAGTAAAAATTACTTAAGCCAGATGGACACTTGTAGGGTCTTTGAAGGACCAGGAAACTCTTGGAATGAGGTGTACTGTTTCAAGGGCTAGTGGCTGTTTTGCAAGTCTGGACTGTTCTATGTCTGAGATAGCAAACATTCATCACCAATACTCATAATAACGAGTCATCAATATATTCAACATACCACATGATATAAATCTAGCTCACTATGTATATTTAAAATGAGAGCAAAGAGATCAACTCTAATGCAAAGCCACTCCTGCTTCTGTTAAAATTAAAGTTTTGCCATCAACTAAAATGGAAATGGACCAGACCCATTTTATACATTCCCTCTGCAAGGAACTAGCATACGTATTTAAACTATATATCAGGTTCAAAAAGACATGGGATTTCTACAGGATATCTAGGACAGTGTTGCTCAGTCCCTGGTCCACAGGCTAGTTCCAGTTCTCAAACCAATATCATTTGACCACAGGTTTCTCCATGGGTCTGGAAATTTGGTGCTGGGGAAACAGCAACAGTATTGATTGCCACTTCCCTGTTTCTAAATTTGTAGACCCATGGGGAGCCTTACGAGTCAGATGACATGGCCATGCTCTAGACTGCAAGAGCACATGGTGGGGCTAGTGCATTGGCTCTGAGCCAAATCTGGCATGCAGGGTTGGGACATTTGTGGGGACAGGCCAACACATGGGGATGGGCCACCATGACAAATCTGGTGCATGGAGACCAACCCCATGCACAGGATCCAGCTCATAGACTTGCCCTGTGCCGCTCATCTAGCCCACCAGGTAGGAAAGTTGAGGACAACTGCTCTAAAATATTTATTAAATGTATATATAAAATACAGCACCTATACAGCCACCAATGCTGGCCAGAAAGCACATATTGAAGACAATTTTGAAACACAAGTTGTAAATAAAATGTTACAGAGGCAAAGTTTCAAACAGGTGCTTTTACGAATGCTATTTCAGCTCACTGTCTAGGCTCAGTTAACAGTTGTAGAAAGTTCAAGCATCTGCTTGGACAAAAATGTTTTAAATATCTCTAACTGATTTCTTTTAAATGTTTCTTTTCCATATTATTGACAGATTTTCCATGTTTAGTTTGAATCATGCTTTTGATGGAATATTCTGTTTAGGAAAATAAATATACTCAAAATGAAGATTATTCTAAAAAACATTACCAGAGAAACATCACCATTATTCAGGCGGATTTCAGAAAGAATATGACCATTATTTAGAGATATGCTCGCATAGCAAACATTTGGCCTGGTAGGGGTGTTAAACTCATCTGGCCTGGAGACCAGATGAGTGATGTGGGGTTGGTCCATGGGCCAAATCAGGCCCACAGAAACCCGTGCCCCTACTACACTGGATCCATCACATATGGTGCCCACTCCAGCTGGTCCAGGATCTGCACTATGCATGACATCTGGGACTGTGCTATACAAGGCATGTCCCCACAGCTGTTCTGGGACTGCACCACACATAGTGACCCCTCATGGCTGTTCTGAGACTGCACTGCACATATTATCTATGTGCAGCATGGGTCCCCAATTGGCTGGAGCAGAAGCCACACACGGCATGTGTCCTGGACCAGCTGGGGTGGGTGCTGCAAGCAGCATGGGTCCCAAAGCACATACCATGTGAAGCACAATCCCGGAGGGGGAGGCATGTGTAGCATGGACCCTAGACTGGCTGGAGTAGGTGCCACATTTTGTGCGTGTCCCAGACCCTGCGTGAAGTGCTGGTGCAGTAGTCTGTGGGTCAACTCAGACCCAGGGGCAACAGTGGGGGCTGTATGAAGTGGCAATAACAGCCAAATCTGGCCCCTGAGTTGTACTCTGATACCCCTGGCTTTGACATTCAGCTGAATCCAAACTTTCTCAAAGTCAGGGAGCATTAGTATCTGCAGCTTATGCCAGCAGGTCACAGAGCCAGGAGATCAGTTCAGGAGTGAAGTCTGAGGGCAAAGCCAAGGAGTAAGCCAGTAGGAGCCACAGAGAAGTCTTGGATCAGGTTACCTTGTTTCCAAGTCAGTTCCTGTTCTGGGTCAGGGGTTTATGTGTGGAAAGTGGAGGGTCAGCTACACTGGTGACAGCGAGGCTAGGCCTTGCTGAAGACTTCCTCAATATTTATTCTGAGTGATTTACTTTGTGAACTTAACATACTTTTAATATCTTTGTGCAATACATAGGTAAGAAAGGTCATAATAAAGGTAAAATGTTATAATATTGATTTATAAGGAATGTATCATTGATTATGGAGGGTTAATACTGTAACTATCATCTATCTTAAATATATCCTAACCCAGGTTTCTTCATGTTGCTAGAATGGCAGACTTGTTCCTAGAATTTTCACGAGTGGAATGTCCCCTGAAGAACTATTATAGGGTGTCACAATTTCATGCAATCCTTTAGATGCTCTAACTTGCATTCAGTGTTGGGACTTGCTGTATTGCTGAATTTTTCTCCTGCTCATGGATGGATTTAACTC
>NW_017729025.1:116346740-116361997 GCF_001723915.1 Gavialis gangeticus | reverse complement strand
GGAAACTTGCTGAATTTTTCTCCTGCTCATGGATGGATTTAACTCAACATATGTAATTGTGACTCTCTGACTAGATAGTCTATATTATAGTCTATATTATGTTGCTAGAAATAATAATCTTGCCACTGATCTTCAACAACATTTCCTGCGAAATAATGAACTAGTGTCTTTGATAGTCCAGGATGGCTGCAATCTTGGATTGATTTGTGTCCAAAAAGAACTGGAATCCAAATCATTGCATGATATAGTGGAGTAATAAGTAAATCCATTGCTATCTTGCTCATTAAGCTACCTTTTAGTTCTATAGAGAAGCAAATAAATATGGGAAAGATTTAATAGATTTCTTATATATTAGGGCTGGAAGGGACCTTGGGAGATCACTGAGTCCAGCCCCCTGCCTCAAGTGCAGGAAGTCAGCTAGAGTCAAAGGATCCCAGCAAGATAAGCATCCAAACCCTTCTTAAAAGAGTCCAGAGCAGATGCTTGCATCACCTCTGGAGGGAGCCTATTCCAGGCCTTAGGGGCTCGGACAGAAAAGAAGTTTTTCCTTAAGTCCAGCCTAAAATGGTTTTGGAGGAGTTTGTGACTATTGGTCTTTGTCATCCCTTGGGGTGCTCTGGTGAACAAACATTCCCCCAGATCCTGATGCACACCCCTGATGTACTTATAGGCAGCCACCAGGTCCCCACTGAACCTACGCTTTTCCAGGCTGAAGAGTCCCATGGTTCTCAGCTTCTCTTCATAAGGCCTATTCTCCCGTCCTCTGATCATGTGAATGGTTCTCCTCTGGACTCTCTCAAGCTTCTCCACATCCTTCCTGAATTGTGAAGCCCAGAATTGGATACAGTACTCCAGCTGCAGCCTCACCAAGGCCAAGTACAGCAGGAGGATGACATCCTGAGATTTACTTGAGAAGCATCTATGGATGCAAGCCAGAGTTTGGTTTGCTTTACCAGCTGCAACATCGCATTGGTGGTTCATGTTCCTCTTGTGGTCAGTCATGACCCCCAAGTCTCTTTCAGCCTTGGTGCTAGCAAGTATAGTACTGCTGAGCCTATAAGCATGCTGCAGGGTGGAGTACCTTATATTTGTTGGTATTGAATGCCATCATGTTTGTATCTGCCCACTTTTTCAGCCTATCCAAGTCAGCCTGGATCACCAACCTATCCTCAGGCGTGGATGCTCTACCCCAAAGTTTGATGTCATTAGCAAACTTGACCAGTCCACTTCTGACACCAGTATCCATGTTGTTGATAAAGACATTAAAGAGAACAGGTCCAAAGGCAGAGCCTTGGGGGACACCACTGGTTAGGGAGCACCATCATTCACTTCCTTCAACTACCACTCTCTGATCCTGGCTTCAGAGCCAATTCCCCAGCCATTGGACTGTGATATAGCTGAGGTCATGGTTGGCCACTTTTTTCCAGGAGGAGATCATGGGACACCAGATCAAAGGCTTTTTTAAAGTCCAGATATATGACATCAATCTCTTCTCCCTTGTCCAGGTGATAGGTCACCTGGTCATAAATGGAGATGAGATTGGTCAGGCAAGACCTATCTGCAACAAACCCATGCTGGCCATCCTTCATAGTATCATAGTACTTAGGGTCAGAAGGGCCCTTAACAGATCATCAGGTCTTACCCCTGCCCCAGGCAGGAATGGGTGCCAGGGTCATATCACCTGAGCCAAATATCTGTCCAGCCTCCTCTTGAAGACCCCCAAGGTAGGAGAGAGCACCACCTCACTTGGGAGCCCATTCCAGAGCCTGGCAGCCCTAACTGTAGATTAATGTCTCCTGATGTCCAGCCTGAACCTTCTCTCTAACAATTTGTGGCCGTTATTCCTAGTAACCCCCGGTGGTGCCTGGGGAAACAGAGCCTCACCTAATTCTTGCTGGTCCCTCCTGGTGAGTTTGTAAATGACCATCAGATCCCTTCTCAGCCTTCTCTTGTGGAGGCTGAATAGGTCAGACTCTTTAGCCCCACTGCCCTTTGACCATGCGAGTGGCCCTCCTCTGGACCCTCTCAATGCTAGTCACATCCCTCTTGAAGTGTGGTGCCCAGAACTGGATGCAGTACTCCAACTGTGGCCTGATCAATGCCGTATAGAGGGGAAAGATCACCTCCCTGGAGCTGCTTGTGATGCATCTGTAGATGCATGACAAGGTGCGGTTAGCCGTACTGACAGCTTCCTTGCATTGGCAGCTCATGTTCATGCTGGAGTCAACAATGACTCCAAGATCCCTTTCTGCCACTGTGTTGACAAGAAGAGTGTTCTCCAGCCTGTAGGTGTGTTGCTGATTCCTTCTCCCTAGATGCAGCACCCTGCATTTGTCTGTGTTGAATTCCATCCTATTTTCATCTGCCCACCTCTGTAATTTGTCTAGATCTAGCTGGATTCTGTCCCTCCCCTCCAGCATGCCCACCTCACCCCACAACTTGGTGTTGTCAGCGAATTTGAACAGCGTGCATTCCACATGCACATCCAGATCTCTGATAGCAACTCAGGAAGTTGCTATCAGCCAGCTTATCAAGAATGGTCTCTTTGATGATTTTTTCTAGGATCTTTCCAGGGATTGAGGTCAAGCTGATTGGCCTGTAGTTCCCTTGATCTACTTTCCTCACTTTCTTGAAGATGGGGCACCACATTGGTCTTCTTCCAATCTTCAGGTACTTCACCTGAGCGGTCGGAGTTTTCAAAGATATTTGCCAGTGGCTGGGCTATGACTCCTGCCAGCTTCTTAAGTACTCTAGGGTGCAATGTGTCAGGACCTGATGACTTGAAGGTGTCCAGCCTCTCAAGGTGTTCCTTTACAAGGTCTACACTGATGCTGGGTATAAATTCACCCTCACCATCCCACATCTTACTAGGCAGGGTAGTCCCTTTGGGTTGATGAAAAACTGACACCAAGTACCTGTTCAGCAGGTTAGCTTTTTTCCTGGGTGTTGGTTGTCAGTTGTCCCATGTGGTTTAGCCAGGGTCCAATGTTACCCTTGCTTTTCTTCCAACTCCCCACATATCTAAAAAAGGACTTTTTATTGTCCTTGATAGGTGTAGCGAGGTGGAGTTTGGTTGCAGCCTTGGCTTTCCTGGTTCACTCCCTACAGGTACAGACCAGTGCAGACTAATCCAGAGAAATAGAGAAATGTTTATCTGCCAAGAAACACAGCTTCTAGAATGATTATAGATCAGATTATGATCAATCCTCACGTGTCATCTTCTGTAAGACTTGTATCACAGAATATTTCTGTAGCGTTGGATTGCTGTTGTAGCCAGGATGGTCTAGGAAATGTTTAACAGGCAAGGCTTTTTGTGATCTCTCTTATTGGACTCACTGTATAGTTAGGAGAGCTGTTGGACAAACTTTCAGGCATCAAGTGCCCTCCTGATACCTGAAAGCTTGTCCAACAGCATGCAGGGTATTTCTGTGCATTTTCCTTCAGTTTAAAAAAGCTGCAGTAATTGTACAGGTGGGCTTAACTTCATAGACTACCTTTTCATCAGTGATTTCACTACAGTCCTTTATAACTTGTCTGCAATTAGAATTTATTTACAAGGGATATGGGTGACTATGATCACATTTCTACAAGTGAAGTTACATACTCTATTACTCTGTACTTCAGGTATACATTGGTATATTTTCTTTGTTGCAAAAACAAAAACCAATAGTTCCTTCTCATACTGGACCTAATTTTATTCAAGATATAATCATATCAGAACTCATTATACATATGAAACAAGGCTTCTGATTTGTAGTACACAAACTCCTAAACCATTTTGGATGCACCTTGCTTGCACACTGACTGGTTTATTGGGAACATATATTCTCAGTACTAATGAAGTACAAAACACTGTCTTAATTTGTTGCAATGCCTATCCTGCTCCCATGACCATTGCTATGTAGCATTTTCACGTCAAATTTCAATGGAACAAAGATGCTTTACTTGGGACATATTGTGCAAGGAATCTAATTTGTCTCAGGATCCTCTGTAATACTTTTTTTTTTTCCAGATGGATTTCATGTTAACTATGGCTTCAGTTTTGTCACCTGGCTCTCTATTCCTTTGAAGATAGTTTGTATTGAATTTATTCTTCTTTGCTCATAAGCTGAAACTTACCCATTATTTTTTGGCATTACATGTGGGTGCCTGACATGTTTCATTGTTCTTTTGTTGCAAAAATTCACTAGCTGACCTTATTCCAAAAGGTGGATGGAGAAACTTATTTTCACCCCAACGTGAATTAAAGATACACAATTCAGATGATCCATTATCTGACTTGCCAACATCCATCTTTTTCATCTGGAATAGTAATTTTTTTTTAACCAAATAATCATCACTGAACATCTGTGGGACTAGCAATAGAGTAATGTTGTGTCAGCATAGCCTTGCTAAGATCTCTGGAATCTAGACAAATCATAACTCTACTATTTATCGTCTTTAATTACAACCAAGCTCTTAACCCAGGCTGTAGGCACGCTTGTTGGCTATAATCCCTTTCTTGGTTTAGCTATTTGAGCCCAGGAGTCAGTATGTCTCTACAAAGGGTGCACTTCCACATCTTTACATACCAGAAGTGACCGATGGACCTGCATTCATATGGTGCTTTCTCTAGAACTGTGAGACGTGGCAGACTTACAGGTATTAGACAATTACACTGGTATTAGACTTACAGGTATTAGACAATTACACTGGCGTCGCATCTTATGTGGGGGTTAGGTTCTAAAGGCAGCGCGTAAGGCGAAAATCGCGTAGAGTCAAAATTACCCTTGGGCTTGCCCAGTGGTACAGTCTGCTCCCTCCCCCATCCAATGGTACAGTCCTTCCTTCCCGCCCAAGGCAGCCTGCGCCAAACTCCTGCCGGCTGGCTTGCACAGCTTCCCAGCGGGGCTGCTCCCAGTGTAGCTGCTTGGCCCCGTGCACATTGCTGCAGGGGGCAGCTGCAGGCTGAAGCCACACAATCGGCACTCCGGGGCATACACGTGTGATGAACTCGCGTAAGTTAAATGCGCATATGATGTGACGCCACTGTAGCAATTTTTCAGTGTTGAGTGCCATGGTGTGCTGCAAGCCTACTCTGCATACTAAAATTAACTGTACAAATACTTCTGCTTAACAGAGCATTAGAGATGCATTACTGACAAAGAACTGAAGTGTGTATTTGTTGGCTGTCACCACCCACTAAGTGACTTTACTTTCAGGCTGGTCACTGTGGGTGCCTATACTCATGCTCATGGGTGGTGGGGGGGAACATTTGAATTAAAATGGCTCTTAAAGAGCCACTCTAATTAAAATGCCACAGCATTACATGTATTAAGCCCCCACACATTTAAAAATGTCTGCAGGATGCTTTAACGAAAGCCCATTCAACAAGCTTTAGCTAAAGCATCCAGCAACCATTTTTAAACCTGCAGGGGTTTATATGGCACTGGGTGGCAGAGAGGCTGGCTGGAGGGTGCTATGGTGCAGGGCTAGTCGCCTAAATGACTCTGCTGTAGGATACTGCTTGTCCTGGACAGTACTATCCTACAGCAGGGTTAATTAATTTACTGTGCCCCAATATGGGTGCACGTGTAGACAGTGACACTTTACTGTGGAGCTAATTAATCAGCTCTGCAGTAAAGCACATGTGTAGATGCATCAGTGGTGGATTACTCCAGAGGGCTGACTAGACCCTAGAAGAGCATATCTTGCCACAGTCCCACTTTCTTCATGGGAGACCTTAGTGCACCTATTTGGCTTTGGCTCTCTGGTGGCTGGATCATCCTCACAGAACCTTTTGGTGAAAGCTCATACCAGCTTGCCAGTACAGTGTCTATATGTGATCTCTATATGCACTGTTACGGCTTATAACATTCTGCAAATGTATTGATAACTTTTTCAAGGTAAGATTTGGCTCCCTCTGCAACATTTATTTGAGCCCTTGATCAGTGATACTGAACACCAACATCTCCAAGAATGTCATTCTCAACATTTCCAGATTCCAATGCCTGCTTTTTGCTCCAGCTCTGTCTATCTGTTCTCTACCACAGGCTTTGTGGAGTGTGATGCCTGATATGACATACAACTCAGGTTCCATAACCAAATAATTGGGTACTGTTAGACACACACATACCTCCGGATGCCCCAGTTTAAAAAAATGTTGAAGAACATAACATACTGTGTGAAAGCAAGGAGCCCCTTCCCAACTGTGTCAAGCTTACTCGTGGGAGAATCAGAGCTAAACTTGTCACATTTTCCAATGCAGAACCATGCTAACAAATGCACAGACTGCTCATTTGTACTTCCAGAGCAACATTCCCGCAAGCCTCTCTGACCTATAGCCTGTGCTGCCTGTAACACATATGCAACAGTAGAGGGTGCCAAATAGCAAGGAGTAACTCTAAGAACATAGATATGGAAAGAGCCCACTGGGAAGGTTGCCTTGCTTTTCCAGAAAACCACTTTATACAGCCCCTTTCAAAACCTGACTGTGCTTAAGCTTAGAACAATTCAGATTTTGTATCCCACCTAAGTTTTGAAAGATTGTTCCAGACCTCATTCCTCTTAGAAACACTATTCTAATTTCCAACCTAATTTTATTTATGACCATTTGATATGCATTTGTTCTAGTGCCAATATTGTCCTTTAACTTAGAGAGTACTTCTCTTCTCCTGGTGTTTACTCCCCTCTACTTGTAGAGAGTAATCCCATCCCCTCTGATCCTTTGTTTTGGTAGGCTAAACATGATTAGCTCTGATGATCAGAGAAGGCTTTGATCATCATAGAATCCCTTTTCTGCACCTGTTTCACTCTGAATTCATCTTTCTCGTGCAGTTGTGCACTCTGTCCCAGATGGGCTCTAACAAGTGCCCTATCTAATGGCTTTAAGACACCCTCTCTCTACAGGAAATGCTGCACCTTGATACATCCGAGAAGCACATTTGTTTTTTTCACCACAACATTTCATTGAAGGCCTATAGACATCTTATAGTTAACTAATATACTTATGTCACCCCCACCCTTTCTGTTATTCCCAAATTATGACTCTCCAGTGATTTCTCTAAAAATTTCAAATCATAATCTTAACCCCATTCCTCTATAACTAATGTACAGCGAGGAAAAGAAACAGTGATAAGTTATTCCCTTTCTTAGAACACACCTCATCTCCTAAATTTTACAACCCCCTTATACCTTTTCTACAGTCCTTGCACAATGCCATCTAGCACCATGCTTTCACTTACTCATCATTAAATCCATAGCCTGCTCTCCATCCCCTACCTAACCATTGACACTTCCCATGGTAAGTCCTGTTACTGACACAATCTATGTAGCACGATGCTAAAATGAGTTGTAGTTCTTGTTTTGATATAAGAGTTGTATCCTGAACTACCCAAATAAGCTCAGAGCAGCTAAGAAACAACAGTAGACTTCCCAGAAGATACCCAAAGCTTGAAGATTCCAGTCCACACATTCTTGATCTCCGATCACATCTATGCCAGTTAATACCTCCACCATTCAGTGAAACTCTAACTAACACACTGAGCACTGCTGAACCATGTACCAATTGCTCACATTGTCTGTTGCCAGTTCCAGGCAGAAAAAACATTAAAGATAAGTTTGTACTCCATATCTGAATTTCCAGATTTTTCATAAATTTTAGCAAGAAATGCATGAACCTTTCATTTGCTATTTTCTGAAAAGTAGTTTTGCTGAACTGAGAGGTACAAAACAAAGGAGGGCAAACAACTATGCATTTAAAAAGAGGTTTTTATTTGTTACTGAATCTATTGTGACAATTTAGAGAAGTGGAGATGTTTTAAAATTAATTGGATTTTAAGATTTAATATTACATTCTTTCAGTTTAGATTAATAGGAACAATCTACTTACTACTTGTAAATATATAATCACATCCCACAATTTTTCAGAATTCTTCAGAAAAGGAATGCATAATTAGAAAAAAGCAAAGCTACTTTTCACAAATGACAAAGTTTAAATTTATCTAAAATAATCTGGTAATAATTTATTCCAGACTTCAGTTTCAGCCATCAATTACTTCTGTATTGCATAGGTGTAGCAGTGGGACAATTTGCTCTGAACAGTTTAAATTCATTTGCTTCTGTTAAGCACTGGAATTATTTTTATGTTACTGCTAAGTACATTAAATCTATCTGCAATTTACAAATGTGGCTTCTTCTCCAGTTTATGAAAATACTTTTTTTTTTTTTTACAATTTTTAATATTATTTGACATTCAGGCTTCACTTTGAGAACACGAGAGGGCAGTGCTGTTCCAAATTGTGCACAAGTCTATAGATTATAAAAGCAGTTTACGGGTTGTGTTAAATACAAACAAAGCTCAATCTAAGTTTAAGCAGCACAAACCTTAGATGATCAAAATCATCAATTTCATGTATCTCAGCATTATACTTTATGACCCATTAATATATTTTCTTTTATTTTTAACCTCCCCAACCTCTGCATACAATGAGTCTTTGTAAGATCAGAAAAAGAATCTGTTTTCCTACGGGTAAAGAACTGAACTCCCACTTTCAGAATCACCCTGGGCCAGATCCTGAAAGCTGCTAATCTCCCACAATTCCCATTCATTTCAGCCTGACTTGCAAGTACTCAGCCCCTCTCAGGATTTGGCTCCATGCAAGTCAGACAGCTAGTACCACATTATGTTCTTCTTTGTTCAGTGTTCAAAAGCAGACCTGGTTTGTCTGAAATTGATCTTTTCAAAGCCACTGAGTAACAGCACTGCAAGCTAAAGCTGTTTAAACTTCTTTGGGACTTTAGTGATCTGCATTACCCATACATGCATCAAATAAGCTGAATGCTATTTTCAGCAATGCAGTAGGTTAGCGCAGTAGCCTATTACCTCTGGAGATGTAAAGTGGAATCCTGGCTTTGGACTAAGGTAAAATAAATTAGGGGGGTTTTTTTTCCAAATACTGCTCTCAATATTTTTCTACTTCCTAAATACAACTCTGTGATGCTTGATTGGCCGTGCCTGCTCATGAGAGATTGGAGACTGGACGAGTAGATGGTATAGGAGGCTTGAAGTACTTTGGAAAAGTTCTGAACAATATTTCATTTCACTGACTGTAGCTACTGCATTCAGTTTCTCACGTTACTGAAGAGTAAAATATGCCCATGATTTTTTTTTAAATAAAGGGGAAAAAACTGATTGTGCTAATAATATTTTACAAACACACAACTGCGATGCATAAACCAGACATAAGGATGGTGATGAACAAAGCCTAGCAAATTCAGGGTCCATGTATAGTTTGGAGTAATTTGTTCCTAACATTGGCATGTAAATTGTTGATTTTCACTGTTGTGCTGCCCAGCAGCATCGTTTTAGTAAAAAGACCTATTAGCCTTCATTCTAATTTATGTGCTTCTTTTTAGAGGTGCTTAGAAAGAAAAGGTTCTTTCTTTATACATTCAGGTTTCTGTGCTTTTTAAACCAAATACAACCATGGTCTGTCATAAAATTGAGATTATTTAGGGCTTAATCTTAAAACAGCTGTTTTCCTATTGACTTCATTGAATTGGGTCTCAGATTTCAAACACTCATTTACCTATCCACATATAAAATCTTCCCTTCAATTTTTGTGGAGATATTATGCCCATGTTACCTTGAATATCGACATATTACTGTATAGTGCTTTATCAAGTGTGCATATTTAATGTGCACCACTGCTCTTGCTTTTCTGTGAACTTGAATCTATATACCTCTTTTGTATATTTGACTTCTGTGTACTACACATATTCTAATAATTACTGTTCTACACACACAGCCCAGTGTGCCCATGGAAGCCATCAGAAGGACTCTCATTGCCTTCAATAGATGTTGGATTGCACACCATACATGCAACAAGTATAAATTCCTAAACATAGTATTTAAAGAACACTGAGGGTGCTGATTGTAGTTAGGAACAGCATTTCGTAGTTTTATTCTTCTTCTATATTCACATGGAAAAATGTGGCTAAAACAAAGAAAAACACAAAGTTGAGTAACTCATTTGTCCTTGATAGCTCTTGAACCAAACTTTCTCTGTTCCACTCCGACAAGCCAACTTACTGTGTGAATAGCTTACCCTGTCAAAAGTATGTTAATTATCCTTTCTCTTTTCTATTTGTTTTACTTCTCTTACTTACTTAACAATATCTTTTCCAACAGATGACCTTGGCTAAAAGTAACCTGTAAAATATATTATCAGTAATACTGCTCTATATCCTATTCTATTTATTCCAGCAGTTCTTGAAGTGAACTGAAGTTTTGTTCAAGTAAAGATTCTAAAAGGTAGCCCATTATTTTTTTCTTTTCAGAAAAGCATCTCTATTTGTCTGTAATGCAAAGAAGGAAAGAAAATTATTTTGTATGACCCAAGGTCTGTTTTTTAACTGGGTGCTGACTTCAATCAAGCTGTGTATGCAACATTGATTACCTTGTGCAGAGCCAAGGGAATATGCTGTTTTTGTGGTCCCCCCCGCACAACAGGATTGCTAAAGGTTTCAGTTTTGTCACATACCACACTGATCAGAAATGTTTGGAGGCTAGAACAAATGGCTAAATGAGATAGATGATGCTTCATCACTTATACCATGTGTATGCACTTCACCGCATGTTTGACATACCCTGTGGACATGTCTACACAAGACGCTAAATGAGCAGTAGACTAATTCTACTGTGTATTAGCACATCATGGTAAAAACTATGCTAACGCACGGTAGAATTAGTCTACTGAGCACTAGTGTCACAAAGAAGTGTACCAGAGCTACTGGGCAGTAGCGCTCGATTACTGCACGTTCAGTTAGTACCTGTTATTACAGGTACTAAACTGAATGCTCAGTAACCACGGCACGTTAGCTAACATGTAGATGTACTTTGTTACTTCTACATTAGTCCTGAAATATTTAATCCTCAGTCAGGGAAAAATGCTTCATTAGGCCTAATTTTGTAGGCAATCTATTTGCGATGCTTCTCCAATTTTGTTCTGTCTAGAATTTTTTTTTGGATGGTGGGTTTTTTCTTTAAGGAGGTACAATGACACAAACACAAAACCACTAATAACATTTAGGTTCTTTATTTTGTGATTTATATGATAGATATCATATTCCAATAGACTTATTATTGAGTATACTTATACTTAGTTAACCTTCACTGTATTTTAAATCCCTCTTAATGTTCAGTCAAGCATGAAATGATATCAAGGGAATACTCTTGACATAGGGTACTTTCACACGGCACAGCGCAATGCTGTGTAGAAATACAAAGAAAGTTTCAGCACAGGTAACAGTATAGCCATGTTAGCGTCTGAGAGATTCTGTGAAGGTGTAAGTGCTTCTTGTAAGTGTGCTCACTTTCACATAAGACCAGGTCTGGAATTACCATGGTCTCTACAGGTCAGATTTAGGGCAGTGCATGACTACAGCTGGGAAGTTTATAGTTTTAGTGTATAAGTGGTATATGCTTTATAGATAAACGTAAGACATAGGCCAGATGCTCAGCTGGCACAACTCAGCATTGCTTTGTTGTCTACTAAGGAGCTATTCCAGTTTATACAAGATGAAGAATATACAAGAAGCTTTATTCTCTCATTTCACAATATGAGTAACTCCCATTGAAGTCATGGGAGTTGCTTGTACTCTGTGGAGGGAGACTAGGGCCTCAGAGCTGTCAATCTGGCACTTTTCACAAGTACCAAATTCACGTAAAACATTACAATAGAAAACAAACCCAATAAAGAATTCATTTTAAAATACAAGTTAGTAACACAATGGAAGCAGCTCTTTGCTAAGAGTTTCAGATTTTAAGCAGTCTAGGTATATGAAACACAAAAATCAGAAAAGAAATGGCAATAATCTGACAAGGAATGAGATGTTATATACGAGTTGTCAAAGAGTCAAAGGATTCATGACAAAACCAAGAGCTGCAAAAGGAATAAAAAAGGGAAGACATCAAGTGGAGATGACCTAATTCAAAAGGGGGAAAGAAAACCACTCACTACCATGCTTATGGAGAAAAAAATCCTTTAAAATGTACTGCAGGTCTCAATGGCACCAGCATAATTAGGAAGCAACCATGTCTTGCCTTTCATTAGTAACCAGGTTATTACAATGCACAGGGCTAACAAAATAAGCATCTCTGCTGCTAGAAAGTAATGAATAAATCACTACATGTAAAAAGTTAGGAGTTTGGAAAATTGGCATCGAGTACATTGGATGATAGGGCTGAACCCTCAAACTTCATGTCAGTGTGTGTATAAATCATGCACATATATGCATACATTTATATATGTATGTGTGTGCATATATGTATGTATGTATGTACACACAAGCCCACATGCACATACACTCACACCCTTAGATATCTTTAGTTGGTCCAAGAGACATTTTACATTATGTTTTACATGCTGGAAAGCCTCTTAATTTTGAAGTGAATCAACAGATCCTAAACTTTTACATGAATGCAATAAACAGCCAGTTTACTTCAAGCACTTAATTCCTAATCTGATCTTCGAACTATACAAGCTGCCAGAAACTTTTCAAAAAAAAAAAAAAAAAAAAGCAGCACTAAATTCTTAAGGATTATTGTAGCTATGAGTTAGTGTACATTTAACTCATAACCCATAATTCTGGTTTCTTATTACTGTCACAGTAATCTTAAACAGGATATTTCTTAAAGCTAGAGAGGGTTTTTTTGGTTTTTAAGAAATAATAAAAAAAACCCTTTCACCCTTTCCCACTCAATATTGGCCTGATTCTGCTTACAGTGACATCGGGTGAGATATAATTTCAGAAACTTCAGTGGAGTTTACTGTAGCATATCAAGAAGCAGACACAGATCATTTTTAATGTATTCCAGGAACAGATCTTAACATATCTTCACATTTTAAATTACTTATTTTTTATATCACACTAGGCAGAACATAGTTAAGAAGGGTTGTTTGTCCCCATCTTGTATAAAGCTGGCTGTTTCAATGTCCCAGTGATGACTACTAAAGAATATATTTTCCAAATATTATAATAAGTTCATTGTCTGGTGGACAGTGTTTTACAAGCTAAGATCCAAAACACATACATTGTGTAATCAGAAGCAACAGCTGAGCTGAGGAGATGGTTATGTAGGGAAATACACTGAAATCCATTTATCCATAACTATTTCCAACACTAAGAGTCAAGATCTAACACACTAATCAATCTGACCTACAAGATAAGTTGAACTGCAAACAAATCTAAAAATTCCTCATCAGCATATTCAAAATGCTCTCTACATCCATAGTAAGGGAAGAGAAAGAACAGCCAGAAAACTAGCCCAGCAAAATCACCTCCTGTGACCAGAAATCTCATCGTCAGGATAAAAGGTGCCATATCAATTTCATTTCCATTCATCATTGTTAAGGGTGACTTTAAGAAAGTTTCATTGCCCATAAACGCTTAAATCATAAGCAGCTGCACACAATATCATTTAGAACATAGTTGCATAACATTTATTTCCCTGGAGCTTTGTCCTTAAGCTGCAGACTGACAGGCATCAATGAGATCCAGCCTTCTCTTTAAAGAAGCCTGGACAGAATTTTTTACATTTAGCAGCTGAACCAAACTTCACAAAAGCAGCCAAAAAAGAATTGGTAAAAGGTTAGGATAGATTGACTGTTTCCAAATTGGAATACTAATGATGATCTTTAATGAAGCCTGACAGTACAATCTGTTTCTTATTGTTCCATAAGTGCTGGCTACTGATCATATTCACTGGCTTTAGGTGATGGGGACAGACAGGGACAAATGGGCCCCGCTGGTGAGCAGGACTGTGCACAGCTGATCTTTCAACAAGGATTAAATTAATTAAAATGATTCTCGCATCAGAAGAATCAATCTTTTTATTTGCTATCTTCATATTGTTTATTAATTTTGAATGATGGCTAATTGGTACCACTGCTGTTTGGGTCATCTGGCTTGGTAATCTTCTTAAGAAGGCAGTCAAGAATGCATAATTTTAGTAGCTTAAACAGTGAGTGGGGCTGCGGGGGAGTTGGAAGAGGAGAAAAAAATCACCCAGTTCACTTAGTACATTTCTAACAAAAGTAAACTGTACATGTAGGAACTATGGGAAAATTTTCAAATGTTAATTGCCCTGGTCACAGCAAACTAAAATGGACCAGATGCTTGAAAGAGTGTAAAATGAAGTAGCTTCATTGACTTCACTGTTTTTAAAGTCACATTCCAAAAAGTCTATAAATAAACAAGTACATTCAACCTTCTTCATAAAATTGGCCTGTATTATCAGTTGTGATACTATTATCTTTTGCTGAATAAGGGCAACGTAGTCAGTGTTGCACAGAACACAGAGGACAGTACAGTCTGCTCAAGAAGTTTACTCTCAATAACCAAGATTTGGCAAATAATTAGAGACAAAGCTCACATAGGAACCAGTGCTGAACCCTGCAGTCATAAACCAGATAGAATATGGTGTTATGCCTGATTATATATTTCAGGATTTGGCTCCAAATCAATAAACAATACAAAGCACAGTAAGTAGATATGTGCAAATGGTCCTCTTAAAACCAATTATATTGATCTTGCAAGTACATTAAGGATGATTCAGTCCAAAAGGACAGGTTTTTAATGGTATTTAAGCACCTAAATATACAGCTACATGCCTAGTGGCATCTGAAGGAAGCTTAGTTGAATTAGGCACCTATTAAGCATTATCTACATTTTAGAACTTCAAAAATCTGTTCCGGAAGTGACTCTCATAGCAAGAAAATATGATTAGAAGGGAGTGGTGCAGAGATTTTTTATGTTTAAAATATACCAGTAACACAGATTGAAAACTGGTCTGTAGTTTTATTACAGATACCCAATGTCTTAATCTCAGACAGTCAAACAGTACAGCCATTGAATTCCAGATGAAATTTGGCACGTTTTTCACATGCTATTTTTTGTAAAACAGGGGTAACTGACTATGTGGGACTCAAAATAGGGACTTGCTAAAAATCTTAGATCGTGTTCACCTTCATTAAAGCAATTAAAGTAATTCTAATGGGTTCTATGGTAAAAAAAAAAAAGATTCTTATTAATTATAAGAGGGAAAACTTAGAGTTTAAGCACATAGCAATTAGGATTTAAAGCACTGAGTACCCAATTACAGTTGAGTCCTGTGGATTTAAACCAGGGTAACTGATATGAGAATATGACTCATACTGAGCAGAACAGTGATGCCTCTTTCTTTTTTGCATGGTTATACTGTGTGTGTGTGTGTG
>NW_017729025.1:116344284-116345651 GCF_001723915.1 Gavialis gangeticus | reverse complement strand
GGGTCGGACTAGATGATCTGCTCAGGTCCCTTCTGACCCTAGAAACTATGAAACTATGAAACTATATATATACACACACATATATTGTACAAACATGCAAAAAAGAAAGAGGCATCACTGTTCTGCTCAGTATGAGTCAGACTCAGATCAGTTACCCTGGCTTAAATCCCCAGGATTCAACTGTAATTGGGTACTTGGTGCTTAAATCCTATTTGCTATGTGCTTAAACTCTAAATCTATATTTCATTTATATATTCACACACACATATATATATTGAACAAAAATGAATGAAGCGTGATCCACAAACTTTAATTCTTGCAGTCCAAGTACAACACCTTTTTCTATAGCTGGCAACAGGTGGCACTGCCCACACTATCTGACCACTTCTGGTTTTATTGAAAAAAAAGCTATGACCACATTCAATCTACTCTTTTTTCCCTAAATCACATGACAAGTGACACAGAACTGGCTGCATCCCCTCAGGTGGGAACTCCCCCAGATATTGAAAAGTGAAGCTGAACCTCAGTCACTAAACCCAGTCTTCCTAATAAGATAAAACTACACCCTTCGTTTGATTGAAACCCTGCTTTTTCCCAGATTTTGGGTGTTGGGAAAGTAAGATACAGTCTTTGGACTGAGGCCAGCTATGTAGCATCTTGTAAATTTTAATCCAGCATGTTACATATACACTTTTTAAATTCAAAATTATATGGGTCAGAGACGCATCTTCTCGATGCAATAAACAAGCAAACTAGTAGAGGGGGCATAGGACTAGGAGGAGCCAAATTTTGTTTCTTACTCTACTACTGCCCTCCTCTGCGATGGGAGGTAAGTCATCACTCTTTTTCTCCCTCAGCTTAACCCCCCGCCATATATTTTTCATCCTCAGTTTCCTCATCTGCAGGTGTCTACATTGCATTTCATGCAAGTCCCAAAAAAGATACCCCTGACAGCACCCTGCCCACTGCTCCAGCTTGCAAATAACAAAAACAGATATGTAGCAGTCTCCGCTGTGCTTAGAAGCAGTCCCTAAGGACACTTCTAGTGGAAATTAATTGCTGCATTTCCACATGTGGCCCTTGCAGACATAAGCAAGTGGCTTGATTGTGCTTAAGGCTTTTTCCCTTTGGAGACATGCCAGGGACATGCTGTTGACATACCCTGTGTGTCTTATATTTTCTTAACGTAAAGCACTATGTTAAGTATCATTGTTATTACTCTCACAAATGCACTTCTTCACACAATTATGAAATGTTTAATTTTTTCTCAGCTTTCTTAGAACAGAGATTCTCACCCTCATGAGACTTGAGACACCCCTGGCAAAATGCCAGTTTTTAGCTTCCACTCATTTTTTGACTACAGAAAA
>NW_017729025.1:116334597-116339284 GCF_001723915.1 Gavialis gangeticus | reverse complement strand
TCATTGTTATTACTCTCACAAATCCACTTCTTCACACAATTATGAAATGTTTAATTTTTTCTCAGCTTTCTTAGAACAGAGATTCTCACCCTCATGAGACTTGAGACACCCCTGGCAAAATGCCAGTTTTTAGCTTCCACTCATTTTTTGACTACAGAAAAGTAACAGATAAATTCTTCTGTTACAATGAACTCAAGAAAACAACAGGTGAGAATGCTGTTGACACTGTATATTCCTATTTGCAATCTCTGGGTTGATTTTGTGAATCACATGTAGGTGCTTGTACACCAGTTAGTGTTAATATTGTGAGGCACCCTGTGGCACCCTTAAAAGGATTTTACAGCACCCCAGGGTGCTATTGGTTTAAGCCAGGCCATCCAACTTCTAAGCCCCCAAGGGCCACACACCCTAGATGCTACATCAGTGCTAGGCATACCACATGGACGCTTCCCACCACCACCTAGCATAGGCATTCCCCCTCCCACTGTTGCACTACATGGGCACTCTTTCTGCCACTCCACATGCAGCCCCAGACTCACCCCCAGCTCCCTGAGCTACTGCACTCCTCTGCCCCTGGGCCAAAGGCAGGAAGTGGCAGCCAAAGGAGGAAAGGGGAACATGGAGAGTCCCACCACTATTGCAGCCAGAGCGATGGGGTGAGCAGTAGCTGGGTGAGATCTCAGGTACTGCACATTAAACCCTCATGGGCTGTCTGAGACCCATGGGCTGCTTGTTGGACAGCCCTGGCTTACAGAATCACTCTTACAAAACTGTAAAACCTAAATGATATTAGGTCTTGGCCAGTTTGTTATATAAAGTATCAACTCATCCCCAGTGGGACAATCCCAACTCAGAGAGCCATCCCAACTCTAAACGTGGGAGTCTAGCCATTTCCTTACATTTGCAGTCATAGAAGATATGTTGGTTAGAGGAGCCTTACTGCAATGTGTTATTTAGAGCTTTATTCCCAGATGCAAAAGAGGACTAAATTATTTCAAAAGGTCACAATGGTCATCTCTGTTTGGTTAGCTTTGGAATCATGTTTGTACTTTAAAAATCTTCATATTGTCTTCTATTTAGAGTCATCAGTGGATCTTTGGGTTAGTGCTTCCAAACTAAGTACACAAATGTATGTGAAAGCAAGTGTTGCCTTGCATTAATTTAATAATAAGGGTCCTCTTTACATGTAAATTCAGCCCTTGAAAATTTTGTACACTTCACTGCATTGGCATGCTTTGTTTTTATTGCCAAGGATACTTAAACATACTTTCCCCTTCAGTCTGAGGATTTCATTCCACTTTACAAGCAGTAGTGATGCGAGCCTCACAATATATCAGTAGTTAAGAATGGTCATTCCCATTTTAAATATATGGACACTGAGGCATAAGGAGGTTGTATGACTTACCCAAGGTCCAAAGGAAAGGCCAACATAAAGCCAGGAAGAGAACCCAGTACAGTGATATGAGGAGCTAAAATGGTGGTCAGCATTTTCCCCTAAGGACAATATTAACATTAGCATGAACACAAAATACTCCGAGAACCATTTCACATATGACTACATCCTAGGTACTTACCCACATACTACATTTTGTCACAGAGGGAATCCCTGATTTGTCACAGGAAACCTAAGGACAAGAGTTTTGCATATCTAAACCTTCTCCAAGACTAGTGCATATATTAAAAAAAATTAATAGACAAAGAGCAAGAAATCTGCAGAATCAAGAAGAGGTAACCACTCCTCCATGCAAAACATCCATTAAAGCAAGAAGACCTAGAATGCTGAGATCTAACCCATTACACAGAACAAGCAAAGCTTCTCTGTCTAACCAATATAAATATTTCCTGGACAACATTTATATATAATGTTCTATCGTGGCACAAGAAGGTCAAAGGCATTTGAAACTTCTGGTGTTTCAAAGTACTGTATCACATTTTTTTCTCCAGAATTTGATAGGACTCTGTATTAAATAATTTGAGACCAGATTCCCACAGCAGTCTTTTCCATTAATTCAGACATAATTATAAAATGAACATTTTCTTTCAGCCTTCAAGAATGAGTAGTTAGTTAAACAGATTAGATGACTGATGGCTAGATGGACTTTTAATGGCATGCAAGCAAAAAGGAAAATGGCATGGGAAAAGAAAACCAAGTTGCAGGGAGCTGAGACTTTATTTAAACACTGCTTATTGTTAATGTTCTCATATCTTTCTGGCAATTATGCCTTTCCTAGAACACATTTGGGTATTGTCAGGGTTTATTAAAGGAAACTCAACTTTTAAAGATGGTTATCAGTTTATACAGTGACAAGAGTCCATGACAAGCTTTCTGGAATTCTTTGTCTCCAAATTCTTTTTGTCCCTCTAAATACTTTCTCTGTTGGAGAATGCACTGATTCCAAACAACCCTAATAGCTAAGTCCTCTAGCAAATGTTTTAAGTACCTAATTTTGAATAATACCTTGTCCTAGGAATTGGTCAGTTGTTAACCTTTAACCTTTTATACCGTCATGTGGGAGGAATCCTCTTAAAATTCTCCTTGTGGAGGATGTACAATGACTAGCAGTTAAGGCTATTTGACCTCAGGATTTTCTACAGACAACTTCTGAACATCATCTTCTCATGTCTTTCTGATGCTTCAACTAACTCCTAAAATATTGGCTCATAGAAATATTTATTTTAGAATAGTTTCCAATTTTTATGTTCCTAGATAGGATGTAGGGGTCTAATAATTCATTGAAAAACCCCTCCCAATGATTTAAGGGAAGATTAAAAAAAACACCTAAAGGAAATAGGCAAGATAGGCTCTAAATTCCCATTTACTTTCAATGGGCTTTTCAGTGGTCTAACTGCTTTTGAAAAATAGACCCATTATTTAGTAAAGCTTTCAGAAACAGAGGGTAGGGAAAGGGGACGACTTGTGTATAGAGATGCCTATCAAAACCTCCTATATATTCTATTCCATAATACAGAAACAAAAGGAAACAAATACAATTTAAAAAATTCTTTGTAATGCAGATAAAAGGAGTCACATATATAATTAATATATCTAGTTAAATTGTGGACGTTACCACAGAATATGAATGACAAAAAGAATAGGTAAACGTTATGAGGTTTAAGGATATATATGGAAAAAAATAGCACCTGCAGCTACCCTCCAATGGATAAGATAAAAGTTGTTTCTTATGCTTTTGGGTAGAGGTTAACCACTGCTTGCAGGTGTGTGAGAAAAGGAAGACAGCTTTTCCCCAAGGTGAGATTTCAGTGCATTACAGATCTGATTTGGTTTTGGGTTTTTTGCCTCCAGTATCTATCACTGAAAAATGTAAGCAATACTCAACAAGATGTGCAGAATCAGCCTTAGTGTAGTTTTGTTGCACATCCCATCGACAATCATGACAGCACTGTGCAAAGCAATTTATCTGGCAATAGAACTGTGACCAAAACAAAATGCCAAACTAAGGTTGGAGCTTAACCCTGTGTTTTTAATAGAGCTGGACAAAATTTCACCAGGGAAAACTTTTCTTAACAAAATTTATGGTTTTATTGAAACCAAAGTTTTTCATGCAAAAAATGTCAGTTCAGGAGGAAAATAGCAGTTTTCCTTCAGGAAATTTTGAACAGACATTTTTGTTTAATTATGACTTAAAATGTCTTTTTCTTTTGTTTTGTGGGTTGTTAGTTTAAAAAAATAATACTGAAAATTTAAATGTAAATGAAAACCAAAAGTTTAGTTGGCTTTGAAATGTTTCATTTTTGTTTTGGAACAGGAAACCCAAACCAAAGCAACAGTTTAAGTTAAAATAAAAATATATTTTTGTTTTCTTTAGGAATATCAATTTGAAACAAAAGTTTCCATTTTGAATGAGTCAGAAACTTTCCTTAGGAAAGCTGCATTTTTATTTAAAACAAATCAATTTCTTCACAGGTCAAATTTAAGTTTCCTGACCATTTTACTTTTTAATGGGCCAAATGTGAATAAATCCAAGCACCCCAAATTTTCAGAGAGGTCAAGTGTAAATTTAACATACCCAAAATTTAGATAATTCTTATCTTATGTTTTGTTCTTGCTTCTGATTGAAAGATGGTAAAAAGATATTTGGTCTCATCAAACCTAATTCATCCTAATGTGACAAAATATGACAGGTAGATGCCTGACTCTGTTAAAGTAAGGACGTTTTTCCATTGACTTCAACAGAATTCAAGTTTTATCCAGGAATGTAACACTGTCTTAAGCCATGAACAGAAAGTTCCATTGGTAAGGAAGATTCTAATGCTATTGGCTGAGCATAAGCAACAATTTAACCACACCTTTACTGTCTTGGGTGTAAGGAATATATTTTGTAGATTTTAAAGAGGAAGAGGAATGGACATTTGGCAGATTTAGAATGGAAGGTCAGGAAACCATAAAGGTTTTTGATTTTTCCCTAAACAAGTGTGGGGGAAACGTGAATAAATCCAAACATCTCAAACTTGCAGAGAGTTCAGATATAAATTTCAAATACCCACTGGCTAAGTACAGACAGTCAAAAAGCTTGAGGCTGA
Organism: Gavialis gangeticus; assembly: GCF_001723915.1. Classification (NCBI taxonomy): domain Eukaryota; kingdom Metazoa; phylum Chordata; order Crocodylia; family Gavialidae; genus Gavialis; species Gavialis gangeticus. The sequence continues at coordinate 116,334,742 of NW_017729025.1, read as the reverse complement.
ATTGATTCAATCTTCACAGGTTAGTCTAAGGTGTGTATAATGAACTGATAAGCAAGTGAACAGACATTCACTTTTGATACTGGAAAGGTAGCCACAGGCCAGAAGTTGGGGGTTCTAGAGCATGCTTCCCTGTTCAGTTGGAGCA
>NW_017729025.1:116322156-116327812 GCF_001723915.1 Gavialis gangeticus | reverse complement strand
GTCTGGAACCAGCTTCCAAGTGAGGTGGTGCAGGCTCCCACCCTGGGGGTTTTTAAGAGGAGGTTGGATGACCACCTTACTGGGGTCATTTGACCCCAGTGCTCTTCCTGCCATAGCAGGGGGTCGGACTAGATGATCTGCTCAGGTCCCTTCCGACCCTAGAAACTATGAAACTATAATACTACATCCACCCAGGTTTATCTTAAACTGGTTTCAGCCATTTCTAAAGTGGTTTAAGTGTGCTGAATTTCTGTTGTGTTACAGATTTGAATCAGTTTCTGATCACATACACAGGTTTATGTGAATTTTCTGTCCCTAGCCACTATAATCTTTGGGGCCTGTACAGAAGAGAGTCCAGGTTGGATTCTAAATTTGGATCCAGAATTTTCATTTGAACCTGTTTCTAGATTAGGGAACTTTTTCCTTTCAAAAATCTTTCTTCTGTGAGGAAAAGTAAAATATATCTTGAAACATACAGTTAACTGTTTTGGTAGCCTGACAATGAAACACTCTTAGCCCATGCATTGGTGTAGTATGTTAAAAGTCAATAAGTACAATGACTGATTATCTTTCTATGAATATTTTTGTTTCCATGATCTAATTTAAAAAATGAACCCCATAGTAAATCCAGCAGCTGTAGATAGATATTGGCATCTGAAACCCACACTGAAAATCTCTCAAGGGGGGTGATTCATAAAAAAGCTATGTGCCCTGTTTTTTTTTTCCTCCTCACTTGATATGGGAAAAATTGTAGAACACAGAGCTCTTCAGAACTAGTATATTTTTTATGATTCATTTGACCCCTCACAGCCTTCGTGGACAAAAATTACCGTCTCAAGGAAAAGAAAGTAGGGACATACAATGTTAACCATGTATAAAAGACTACTAACAAAAGCTATGCAATAATCTAAAATCCATAAATTAAGGTTACTGAAACTATAGCTCCATTGAACTCAGGCAACATAATTATGACACTCAGTTTGTCTCTTAAGCCAAAGAATTAGCACTTGCCAAAAAGTACCGAACTAACACTGCTTATAAAATAATAAAAGTATACAAATAAGCACCATACTCCCATGGATCAGGTATGAGATACAGACCTCCAACTGGCATTCATTTCTACTGGTGGCAATTTTTCAGAAATTTCCACTGCTATATATCATTCTGGGAGAAGAAATAGTACAAGTGTTCAGGTGGCAGCTGCCCCCTCTCCTCAGGTCTCCACAGAGAAAATTGACTCCCATTCTGAGGAAGGCATGGGGAGCAACCCCATCCTGGGTGGGACTGGAGCAGTGGGCCAAAGCCCCTAGTCATTTCCCAGACTGGGGACCCCAAGTCTGGGGAGCCAGCAGAAAATAGCTACTCATACCAAGTGGGTAAAGCAGGAGGACTGCTGGCACAGGATCTTGAAAGTGTCCATGTGGGATAGGGGACCTTTTCCCCTCTTTGGCATTTTCAGGCCAGGCCCAGCAGCCTCCCTGCCCCCAGCATTGAATGAATGCTTTTATGATTCGCATTTCTACTAGAAGAGTGGTGATTCTCCCAGGAGAAATGTAACACCTGCACAAGGCCATAGATGTAATCTGGGACTGCTTAGCATCTGTCTAAGAAGTAATACTGTTATTCTGAACAATATACTGTTGTTGTCTCCTTCATAGATGGCATTTACCCTCAGAGAAGTCATAGCAAAGAGCAATTAAGGTAGCATAGGAAACTGTGGTAAATTGTGACAAATACTCATGACTATTTGCACATTCATTTACACAACATTTCTTTTTTGGAATCCCATACAGGTATACTTTCCTAGAAAAATTAAGGCGGCTTCTCTCCTTACATACTGCATGCATTGTCTTCCAAGTACAACAAACACATATCCTGTATAAAAGTGATACATTACTTCCATACCACTACACCCTAACAAGTGTAAAAACAATTATTTTGTCTCTATGAACAGCTGCCATTTCCATTTTTACAGTGTCATCAAATATGATTGTTTTATGTTCACAACAGCTGATTTTTCTATCTCAGATCTGTTCTGCCAAAGATTCCCCCCCATATCTTGTGCATTCACATAACCAGAATAAATCAGACTCATACACCCTTTATTCCTACATGCAGTAGATCAATAAACATTCATCATCACTGCCCGGTGCCCAGCATGATCCCACAACAATGTTTTATGGAAAATACATTTTAATTTGTTCTAATAAAGCTTCTTGTTAAGCATTTCTTGTTCCATTTTTCTGTAGGTCTATCCTGTGACAAAGTGCCTAGTATTTTACCAGATTAAGTATTTTGTGATTACAACTACTGCATAGATAAGATTGTTTCAAACTGGATATACTTTGTTATGAATGAATACTTCAGGTTAATTACAAAACCATAAAATAAAGAACAATTATAAAATATAGGGGGTTATGAGATGATGGTTTCTGCAGTAAAAGATCTATGCATGATGCATGCAATCTAGACAAATTTTGTTATTATTTTAATACAGCTCCACTCAACTTATATTCCTCATTCAAATTTATTTTCTTCTGAAAGCCCCAGGGCCGCTACTGGCCATGACCAGTGCAAGCCAAAACTATGAAAATAGAACAATAAACAAACAGAATGGTAATGTTCAATGAAATACCTTTCTCTCCTTCTTCCCAATGTGTCTGGTCTTATCCATGTGTACAAAAGGTATTAGAACTGGGACAGTCTTTACAGTTTGCACAGCACCCAGTACACCCTCAAGAGATAACTCACATATAAATAAAATATTGTAGTAAATAATGATGATGCTGTGTGAGCACAACAGGAACAGAAAAACTACAGTCAGGCACATAGGCAATATTCAGAATGTGATGCTAACCTTCCCTATATTCAGCAGTGCTAATTTGCAAAGTGTTGGTCTGATCTATGTTTGAATTTCAAATGCATTAGAATTCAGAGACAACTTTGGGACCTCTTTTTAAAAGATATGATTAGATTAGCTTCAAATCAGAACAAGTGGACAGTGTATATATGTGCACTGCAATCTAACTTCAGGTCTCTGGTTTTGGACACTTCTTGCCTTAATTTCTGTGCCTAAGTTTCCCCATTTGTAATATGGGCATGATAAGCCTTTGTTTCAATCCCTGCCTCAGAGACAGACAGACAGACAGACAGACACACACACACACACACACACACACACAATATTCACTAGCTGGGGTTTTTTTCTGGAGTGTACTTGAGGTACCCAGTGTTTAGGGAGATCAAATGAAGTGTGTATATATGCATATACACACTTGGCAGTCATCTCTTTGCTCTAAACTGGCCTGTGTATACCTGGCTAAAATTTAGGCATCAAAATTTGGAAATTTTGACCTAAGTGATTTGTCCAAATGTTATACAGCAAATCAGTTACTTCCTCTTTTTTAAGAGGGGGGAGGAGGGATGGTGAGAGCTGCTTTGAAACCTTGGAGCATCCACAGTACAAGCTGAAACCTAAATCAGATTATTTATTGAATAGTCCATTTTCTGCCAAATATTCCTTTTAAGCTGAATGATACTGCGTATTTTGTTCCCACCACATACCCTGTTAAGCTATTGTCCCTTTGATAGAGAAGAGAGTTGGTTACTTGTGACCAGGAGAAAATAGAGGTTAAATGTATGACTGTGCTTTATGCTTTACTCAGCAAAGTATGTGAAAAGTCCATATAAATGGTAAATAACATTTAATTAAATTCATCCTTTAACCTCCCCATGGAAAGTTTCCCAGGCAAAGGGAGGAAAAAAGAAATCATCATTTCAGTCACGTGTCTTCATGTATGGCTAAATACCAAATCAACCGGATTTATTAACTTCATATCTAACAGCAAGGAGTTCGTGTCAGACCTACCACAGTACTAATAGATCTCCTACTGGGCCACAAACACTAGTACAAATGGCAGGGCTGAGAGCACAATCACAGCATGAATGGGCCTAAATTAGTCAGTGCCTAATAACCAGTTTACTAACACCTGTATTAGTACTGTATCACTGTGGGGAGGACTGCTGTTAGACAAGCCATAATCCCATAAGCTTGTCATTTGCATATCCTTCATTAACTGATTAAAACCTGAAGGAGGCAGGTTTTTGCAGCTGGTGGGTCCATTCCAACACTCAGTCTGCCTGGGTGGCTTGATAATGAAGTAATGTTGGTGAATGTGAGGTTTATATGTATGGAAGGGATTAAGAGTATTAGAATTTGTGTGAACCGATGTTGCCATATTCTCTCCACTGGATCACAGTAATTGGATGGGAGGAGCAAGAGTGGATCCATTAGTTTTGTCTGTTTGCTCAGGAGCTGGGTGCTAGAGATTCAATTTTGCTTCCTTTTGCTCCTTTGCTTTTGTGAAGGATGTCTGCTTTGTCTGGGCTAGCCCTTAGCACCTCTGTACACTACCCACACTAAGGCGATTCAGCTACAAAGAAGAAACCTCAGAGAATGTGAAGACAGCCAGTATAAAATGCATCCTAGCTTCAAGTACTACTTGAGGGCAGCACAATCCTGCCTAGTCCAATCCTGGGAGAGAAAGCAGGAGATAATTGAAATCTATAAACACCTCTGGAGTCTTTTTATTATTTTATTAGTTCTCCACATTTGGGCTTAACAAACCTTAGCATCAAAGAAGCCGAGAGCTCCTTACAAGGAAACTGAATGGTTTTAAATTTCGGCGACTTAAGAAGCAATTGTTGTGAGTATCTGTTGGGTTTGCATAACTTTAATACAAAAAAAATCCATTTCCTATGTTATTTGTACAGCTGGAGTAATCACTGTGTGTGACTGATGATGTAAAAAAATGCAACATTATCTCTCCCATAGATCCAACAATGCACCTCCAATAATGTTGTTTAGAAAACCTACTAAGCAGTTCTGAAATCCTTGAAGCTAAAGATTTCTGGCAGCAATGTACATTTAACAGAAACACAGTGTTTTCCAAACAATGAGATGGTAGATATTTTAATATAGCAATATCACAAGTTTACTAAGCATAGCCCAGCTCTACCACCTGTAACTTAAAACTGAAAGATTATTTAAATTAAACTATGAAGAGCAAAAAATATTGTTGCACTAGAAAACAAACACATTGAAACATCATTCAAAGAACACACTTTCTGTTATTTTTCCCTTGTAATTGTGTCTATTGACTCTAAACTAAAAACAAAAATTCTCTCCATTAAATATTGCTATGTTCACACCAGTAAAATGAATATTAATTTTGCAACGTGATCTTTATTTAGTGCTGTTCTAACCGATGAAAAATTGTTCGAGAAAGATTGGTAAAAACTTCCTAGTCCTTAGAGATAAAACAAAAATTAACAATTATATTAAGATAAAAATCATTGTGTTACTCCATACTTAATCTGCTGTAACTTAACAACAGTAACAAAACCAATAGCTCTCTCAATGTGAAACAGTAGTAACACAGACTGCATATATTAAAACAAAGCCCTGATCTGTGCTAAAAACTACATTTAAAACAATAAAAAGATTCTTTGAAGTAGTTTACTCATTTTTACTGAGGCCATTTTATGCAACTAATGTAACTGAAGGATCTCCTTTAGATTCTGCTCAGTTTTACTTTCCAATTCTTGTGTACATGCTCAGTATTGTTCTTGTCTGTAACACTAGGGAAATGTTTAA
>NW_017729025.1:116291963-116317156 GCF_001723915.1 Gavialis gangeticus | reverse complement strand
TGTGCACATGCTCAGTATTGTTCTTGTCTGTAACACTAGGGAAATGTTTAAAGCAGAGAGTTACCTTCCAATTCTGTCAGGGTTGTTTAAGAACAGTGAATCCTACATCTGGGCAGTTGGATTAGATCAGAGGTGTCAAACTCATCTAGCCCCCAGGGCTGGACTTCCTCCAGAGTGGTGTAGGGCTGGATCCATGGACTGGATGACTGGTCCATGGGTAGCCCTATGGATCAAATCGAGTCCACAGATCTGTGCCTCCCACCCCTGCACCCTGCTCCATACCAGATCCCATGCACATGACACTTGTTCCAGTCAATCTGGGACACATGCTTCATGCAGCACCTGCCCTAGAGCAGATGAGGTGTGAGCTGGGTACAGTACAGGACCCAGGCTGGACATGGCAGGCACCATGTGTGGTGTGTGGTGCTTGCCCTGCACTTACAGCTGGTCCAGCACATGCTGGAGTGTGGGTCAGATCTGGACCCAGGGGCAGCACTGGAGGCTGTCAAACGGGGCTCTGCAGGCTGGATCCAACCCACAGGCTGTGTCTTTGACACTCCTGGATTAGATGACCTTTGAGATCCTTCCAACTGCTGTGACTGTGATTTTATGAGATATTCCTAAACCTAAGTTAAACTCCAGCTCCAAACTTTTTTAACCCAATTATTCTTACATCTGAAATGACCTCTGCTTAGGGGTTTGGAAGTAGAAGAGGTACATCAGCTACCCTACTTCAGGCTATTAGGAGGATTCAGCAGCCCCAAGTACAGGCAAGAGCAGGGTGAAAGCTGCCCTATCTGTCTGGCTGCCTCACCCTTAAAAAGCTGTTGTGCCTCCAAGGCATAGCTAAGAATAGCAGTTTTCTAGCCATGCTCGAGAACACCTCCAATACATATACTTTGCCATAGACTACTGTGGTGGGTGCACAGAGCTGGATATATTGGCACTATTCCATTCAACGATTTTTTCAATGTGCTCACGAACAGATCTCTCAAGCTTTACCTTGCCTTGAAGTAGAGGCCACAGTTTTGTGTCTTGCTCTCATGCATTATTTTATATACACTGCTGGTGTGAGCTACACAATGGATTCTGTGGGGAGGGAAGAGAAGGGAGACCAGGCAGACAGGAAGAACAAAGCTGATGCTGAAAGAAAGTTCTTTAAATATCCCTACATGTTTTTTGTTTTTCTGGTTACATTTTTTTAAAGCACAAAAGCTAGATTTGGGCAAACTACCTGGCAAATATTTTGCATTACAATTCTGTGCAACACATGATGGATAAATCCATCAGCATAAACCCTTCTCCATAACTCCACTTCATTTAGCAAAGCCTAGAAAACACTGAGAACAATCGGTTCCCCCTTTGGTTTTGCTTGCTTTTCACAAAAATTTCTAGCCAGAATACACAAATCAGTTGAATGGCTTGGATCCTGCATCCAAAAATGGAGGAATTTCAGCAACAAGCTCAAGCAATCACTTCTATGGTGTGATGCCAATGCCTTTTCCTTTCTTTATTTTTCTGCAAGACTTAAGTACTACTAAGAAAAAGTCAGCTGTCATCCAGATATAACAGTGCAGCCGCTCTGACAATGCCAGCCTTGGGTAAAACTTACCAGCTTTATCTCTGAGTAAACCTTGTAAATATTGGACTAGCCCTGTAAGTCACTCAAGCAATTATTACCTCATTGATTATTGTGGAACAATAAGGGTAGTCAAACCATTGCTTAAAAGACAACACAAGTTTGTCTAAATATGGTACTTCTAAAAAATTACATTCAAAAGGGACACGTGACAGGAAGCACGGTTCGTATCCAGTAGTGTTCTTGGTGCCCAGCTCTGTTTTGAAATAGGCCACAAATCTCCTTTGCCATGTTTAGCTTGTTCTAGATCTGGAAAACTGGTTTATAGGGAAGATGGCTCAAATTTCTGTTCCCACTAAGGTCCCAGTCCTGAAACCTGTACTCTGACAAATAGTCATACTCAGAACAGCTGTCCCATTAAGTTCAGGCCCATAGGGATAAATGCAGGTAGGCAATTCATTCAAATTGGTCAAACCACTGCCTTTTAAATATCCCTGTGTAAATATAAACTAGAAGCTTCTCACTTCATCAGCAATCCCATTCTGTTTACTTAGCTAATCCTTTCCAGTGCATTGATGTCAGAGACATCTTACACCTGCAGTGCATTCAGGAGGGGTTTACAGAAGTGGTTGTCTACAGAAGAAGGGGACTGAATCAATATCCCTTCCAATCCTAAATTCCTGTGAAAATTAAATAAATCTGATCACTGGATTCAAGCACCTGAAGTTTGGGAGAACAGATTAATATTGCGTAATTAAAAACATAGCAGTGTATACAATACTTGGAGACTTTTTTTAAATAAAAGGGTTTTCATAAAAATATACCTTAGGGGTCATCTCTGTAAATTTCTCTCCCAGTCCCAAATTCACATTTGAAAAAATAACCATCACTCATTGCTTCCATTTGGGAGCACCAAAGACCAATGATTAGGTAGACTAGAAGGCTTAGGAGCAGCTGCAAGCAACTCAGCAGCAGATCTGAGCACTCTTCCCCAGTACCTCTCTTAAACTCTTTGGAGACAATAAACCTGAACTTGGCCCTCTGAAGCAAATAATCCTTGCCCCTTCACTTCTGCTTGCATGTGCTAGTTTCAAGTACATGCACATGCAAGCAGAAGTGAAGGAGCAAGGATTATTTTATTGGTAGTGAATTCAAGGTCTGGGGGGAAGCTAGGTAGTTATGCCATGAGATTTCAAGACGGGGAATGTTCAACAGAGCTGGATGCTGTAAACTCCATCCTAGGTTACAGTATGGTCAACTGTTATTACACTGAAAAAGGTCCAGCAACAGAAATATATTTATCCCTTTTAAAAGACAAAAAGGTTATTTCACTTGCATTGCAAATCATTGAAACCTTAGTCATGTACTAGTCCAGGTTTCTTATAGGCACAAGTGCCAGAAATCTAGCTCCACCTTCAGATAGTTTTAGCCATGTAAATAACACTTTAAGCCACTTACATGAAGTTTAGGTCTAGCTTTCCTTAGGAGTCATAGTTCCGCCCTGTAAATCAGAGGTCCAAAAACCTAATTGTTGGGGCATTTGCCTAAAGAGTGGGAATCAGGTTCTTGGTTTCAGTTAGCCAGAGGGGATTGAACCTACATGTCCAGCTTCCCAGCAAAAGGTTCAAATATAAGTACCCAAGACAGATATTGCCCTGTGATGATCTGGAAAAAAAATCACTATGTGAAATTTATGAATGCTGGTTGATTTTATGAAACTTCTACATCACTGATGGCTTCTATTCAAATGGGAGCATACTATAATGACCACTTCTTAGATAAACCTATTCTTCTCCATCTTTCCTGCATGCGCATAGAAAACCCTAAGCAGAAGAACAAATCTGAATTTTAAACTGAATCTTTAAAAAAGGGCAGGATTCAGTGGAAGAAGGATGACTCCAAGAGACCCATAGAGATATAGGAAGAAGTAGTAGGAAAGACAAAAAGGGGGTTCTGATAGCTACAGGACCAGGGAAACTGAAGGAAAGTAGCTACAGAAAGAGAAGTAGATCAACTCTGTGATTCAGGAGGAAGGATGCACAGCAGGGGAAGACTGCACTCCATAGACTCTGACCCAAGCTGAAAGAATGCTCAAGTATGGTAAGAAAACTGAAGGGAAAAGTTGTACAGGTGTTTTGTCTAGATCTTTACATTTCTTGTGCTGTTTAAAATAAAAAAGTGGTTGTTTTGGAACAGTTAAAGCCCAGCTTTGTTTCTACTGCCACGTCCCCGAAGAGAGGAATTGTAACTTAAAATGCCTACAAGACTCAAGTGCTTAAGCATCTGCCACATCTCGAGGAATTTCAGGCATCCAGTCTGTGAGATTTCTATTTCCACAAATAGATAGTTGACCAAGAGCCCAGAGAGGCAAAGGATAAGAGGCAGTACCCACTGAACCAGTGAGAGAGACCCAAACCGATAAGCCTGGTGAATGGACTTTCTCTTTCCCCTGAGCTCAAAACATCCTAATCCCTGGACTATACTCCTTCTCCTTTGCCAGGAGAGTAAGTGGCCCATGACATGCTAAGTATTGTGGCCATTTGAATTCCCCATGACGGTCCCATAAATACCATTTTTACAAATAACCTATAGATGTAAATTTGCCAACTAAGGATCCAGCAGACCAAAGATCATTGTGAGATTTGACATTTACCACCATGAGGCATCAGGACTTTCAAAACAGTCCTGAAAGGTGTTCTTTACTTCTTAGCACTGAGGCAACTCAGTATCTCTCAGAATTAGGTCATCTGACAGTGAGATGACCATGTAGTCTATAATTAATCATTGTTATTCATAAATAAATATTTATATTATTCATGGGATGTTTCTCACAAGCAGTCTGACTATTCACCAAAAGATGCAGGTTCTGCTGACAAGAAAGAGAAAGATTCCAAATGAATCATGTTATGGCGTCACTGTGGTGGATTCCAGAACACATGACAATGCTCCCTGTTTTTTGTCAGAATCATTTCATAATGCTGCATACACATTAAGCTGATGTACCAACACTAATGTACCATGCCCTTCTTGGAGCTAGAATTATAAAATTTCTCATAAAAATAAACAGCTTTGTTGCCAGACCCATGAATAATAATCTCACAGATGCAAATCATTCATCACATCATTTATTGAAGTAATTACTAAACTGTTTTTTTTTTTATTTTATTGTGGTTATGTTATGCTCCTTTGTGCACAGATGGACAGCAGTTGCCTACTGTCAAACCCACTCAGCACCTCACAGGAGCAGGCCCTGATAAAACAAAAATCAGTCAATGTGCCATTGCTTCACTACAGTTAATAATTCTGCTACTTAGAGCTGGCATGCATGTGTGTGCACGGGCACAGACCCGCCTCCAACTAGTGGTTATTTGAGAGACTTGACGGTCTCCATTGGCTCATGCTTAAGCAGAACCTGATTCTGGAACCAGAAGAAAGGAAACATTCAACCTTATATAAAAGTTCTGTTTTCTTGCCCTCAGAGCGACAATGTGATTAAATTGCAATTGTTGGATAATGATAACAGAGTAAAATAAAGATTTATGGGGGAAACAATCATGCATTTTCTCATTCAGATTTAATTTACCAAACTGAAATAGGCTTGAAAGCAGAACTAATTTTTCACAATTTTATTTTCTTTTTGAATGTTTTGAATTTTACCAGGCTTGGTCAATTTCCCTTCTGTTGCTAGATAATTTTACTTTGCATTTCTCAAGCATATACAATATGCTTGAGAAATGTTTTGAGGTTTCTAGCATTATTACCCTACCTCTCACCCACACATACACTCACTCATACACGTACAATGACATTAAAAATAAGCATGGAAACATTTCTGTAACAAATCCTAACACAGCCAAAACTCCATAGCACAACTGAACCCTATGATTATAGACAGCTGGTGAATATCCTTATTATATGTAAGACTATTAGGTCTATAAATGCATACTTGACTAACAAGACTGCAGAAGACATCACTGCTATGAGAGAGCCTCTAATTACTCTTTTCTAAATTGGATGAATATATGTAGGCGAGGGAGTTACAGCGTAGTGAGAAACTCCTCTCCTCCCTCTTTCCTTTGGCACAAGGCCTTTTGCTCCTTAGCGTAGCATTATATACAAAGGTGACCATTTAATTAAGGTCCATTTAATTATGTAGATGGTCCAACTGTGCTGGTCTTCATAAAGCAGCAAATCTTTTAGCCGGGAGATATTTCTGTTTGAAAATTTAAGATTGCATACTCTGAAAGTTGCACAGCAGTTTAGCAAGCGATTCCTTTTGACTTTGATGACCAATGAGTGGCCAATAGTACTGTAAAATGTTTAGACTATTTAGTGCAATATTTAGAATATTTAGAAAATGAATTACATTTTCTTTGATCAAAAATGTGTCCTCTGTTAGAATGATGGAGGCTAGGGACCGACATTACACATAAATTGATTTAAGTGATCAGAAACTGGTTTAAACTCATAACAGAACAGATATTCATGGGTGACTGGTGCCTCCTAATACTGGGGGGGGGGGCACCAGCGACTGATCTCTGAGTGGGGGGCCTGGGGCAGAGGGAGAAAAAAAATTGAGGGGGGGCATGAAAGTCTGCAGGGGAAGGGGTAAGGGGAGGGGAAAGGGCCATGATGAGGAGGGAGCGAGGTTGGGGTTGGCAGGGATCGGGGTCAGGGTCTGCTGCAACCATGCAGCTGCCCCTTTTCCCGCGCCAGAGGTCATTGCCTGGTACTGGCATTCACTGCCCTGCAGCCCTGCACTGGCCCTAGCTGCCTCCCTGCACCGACTGTGGTCTGGCCCCAGCCCTGCCCCTCCCAGGGGTGCCCAGAGCGGGAGCAGGACCAACCTCAGCTGCACCACCATGCCAAAGGAGATGAAGCTCCCAGGACCTCTGCCCCACCCCACACTACCTAAGTCATCCCTGGAGGCTCCTGCAGAGTTGTGGTGCTGGAGAGCCAAGAGGGACACATAGCGCCCCCCGTGCTCTCCAGATCTTTGCGTGGGGCAGCTGCAGCTGTGAGACGAGCTGGGCTCTGCCTGCTCCATGCCTCACTGCAGCCTTTGAAAGCAGTGCATTGCCATGTGTGTCCCACCGCTGGGCGAGCCGGGCAGCAAGGCACATGGCGCTGTGCCATGCTGCTTTCAAAGGCTGCAGCGAGGCATGGAGCAGGCAGAGCCCAGCTCGCCTCACAGCTGCAGCTGCCCCTGCCCATGCAAAGATGCAGGGGGGACATGTGCCCCCCTTGGTTCCCCACCACCATGACTCTGCAGGAGCTGCTGGGCTCCGCTTGTCCCATGACCTGACCTGGCCGGGGCTCCATTCACCATGAATGGGGCCCTGACTGGGCTGTGTTGTGGGGGAATCAGAGCCCAGTGGCTTGTCCAAGGCCACAGCGTGTTGGAGCCAAGGGGTTGGGGGAACATGCCGCCCCTACCACGGCTCCCCTGCAATGCATGCAGTGGCGGGAGCCACCGGGCTCCAATTGCCTCATAACCAGGTCCGGCCAGGGCTCCATTCATGAGCCAGGTTGTGGGACAGTCCCCACAGTGCAGCAGGGAGTGGAGCAGGGGCGGGGATGAATGATTTGCTCCTACCCCACCCCCTCCTACATTGTGGGGGTCTTGATCTCTCCCCCCCGCCACCCCAAGAAACCCTACTTACCTGCCTGTACCTGCTGTGCTGGGCCAGCTGCAAGCCAGGCATATCCCTCCCCCCTGCTGCAGCAGCCTGAAGCCAGGTTGCCTGATGGCAGCATCAGCGGCACTTCTCAGAGGGGAGCATAGCCAATCTCAGGGGGTGCAGGTGCACCTGCGTAAACCCCCTATGCATCACCAATGCAGATATTCAGCGCACATAAACCAGTTTGAAAATGGCCAAAACCAGTTTGAGATAAACCTGGTTGAATGTAGACTCAACCGATTTGGCTCAAACCACTTTATACAATGTCTGTCCCAGACCCCTGCTGGTTTAAGAAAAGCAAACATCCCCAGCAGCCCAGCATGCCCTCTGGGCAGGGCTCTGCTCCATGGCTGGGCTGGCTCCTCCCCTCTGCTCTCAAGTCAGAGCAGGGATGGGACATGGTAAGACACCGGGCAACATGGCCCTGTTAAGTCAAAATGGGCAGGGAGGTGATTAATTCTTCCCTCCTTCCCCTCCTTGCCCACCACAACCAGGGTCTGCCAGTCAGCTGGGAAGCAGAGGGAAGGGGGCTGTGGTGGTGGCCCCTGGGACTGGGAGACCCTGGCTGCAGGGCAGAAAGGACCAGAAGGTACCGAGGGAGGAATTAAACCTTCTTCCTGCCCCCTCCACCTTAATGGGTCATGCTGGGATGGTTGTCCTGTGGGGCAGGGAGGGGGGCTCTGTTCTATGCTCCCTTCCCTGCTCCCTTCCTGCAAGAGCCTCCCCTCCCTACCCTGTGGTGGTGGGTGGTGGGGGAGAAGGAGGGGGGAAATTCTCCCCCCAGTGAACAAAGCCCCCCAGCTTAGGGTGGGGGGAAGTGTACCCATCAGGGGCCGGGCAGCCTGCACAGAGTCCCCACCCCCGCCCTTTGGTGGTGGGGGTGGGGGTAGAGGGAGGAGCAGGAGGAGGGGGGAAAGAGTACCTCCCAGCATGGAACAGAGCCCCCATCCCTGCCTGGTGGTGGGGGTTGGGGAAGAGTCCCCATCTGGGGCCAGGCAGCATCACATGGAGCCCCCGCTCCCCAACCAACTCCTCAGGGGTGAGGGAGAAGCAGGGGGAAGAGCCCCCCTCCAGGGCCAAACAGCTTTGCAGTGCCCCCCTCTACACCCCACAATGGTGGGTGGAGGGGAGGAGGAGGGGGAAGAACCACCCCAGCACCAAACAGAGCCTCCCTCCCCACCCCCCTGGGTGTGGGGGGTGAGGGAGGAGGGGGAAGTGTTCCCCTCTAGGGCTGGGCAGCCCTGTGTGTGGGGATTGCTCCCAGCTGTCAGAGAGCCACTGGGGTGGACAGAACTCTCCCCTCCTTCTGCTCCTCCCCCTCCTCCCCCAACCCAGCAGATGCTTCCTCTTCCCCCACCCTCCAAACCCTGCAGGCTGATGTGCGGGTTTAAACCCCTCCTCTAACTCAGGCCTGCCAGGGCCTGGTCATACCCCCTTCAGCTCAGCTTCTCTGTTGGAATGGAAGTACTGCTCTAGCGCCCCTGGGCTTCTGGCCTGAGCCACTACAGGCATGTGCCACACGTCTATCCACTTGCAAACCAGGTCACTCTCTGCTGGTTAGATTAACCTGCAAAGACTGAATCAGTTCAGACTTGATTTTTTTGAATGTCTGTCCCTAGCCTAAGTGTTCTTTGCCATTGTACATACAACTCCAAAAGACTATTGCATTCCATGGCCTTAATCAAATACATATTTAAAAATGTTCTAAGTATGTATGAAATAATAGATTTCAGTAGCTCTTTAGCTAGGTTTTGTTGTATCAGTATGCAAGGCTGTTATGAAAAGTCACCTCATTTTCATTCAAATCACATCTTAAGCTTCTATCAAGAAGCCCCTTGATGAAAATTCACCAAAGCAAGAATTGCGTTGACCAAATCTCCAGATCTCTGGACTGTGACATTGGGTTGTCCATACTGTGGTCCATTTTGTCAGATTTTGAGCCAATCAGAGATCATTTCTTCTATTTACTGTACAACACTGAGAACACTAATGTTAGACAAAACAAATTAATTGCTGAGTTTCTAATCACCGTCATCAAAAAGTCCAAAGCTTTGAATAATACATCCCAATAGTAATTCCTCAACTGAGTTCCAGAGGAAGGCCTCAGATTTCTATCTGAGCAGGAACTATGCCCAAACTCTCCAAATGTAATGGTTAGGCCACTGAGGAAAGGTAGGGCCCAGGGCCTGGCTCAGAGTTCAGGAGCCATACTACCAAATCCAGAGGGAAATACAGGGGCAGAGTCCACAACACAGTCCAGGGTTAGGATCCAGGGATCAGATGCCAAGTTACCTAATCCCTGAGACAATCTGTCAGGCAAAGCCCAAGAGCACAGACAAACCAGTCAGAAGCCAGAAAATAGACCCACAGGAAAATCCAAAGTCAAAGTAAGGACCAAACTAAAACCAGGATCAGGAACCAGCAAAACCAGAGTGCTGGAACCAGGGGCTTACCACAGCACACTGGTTCAGCATCATTGGCTGGTCTATAACTACAGGTGGAAGTAAGTGGAGAGACTGGACTCTCAGCAGCCAGTCAGGAAGCCAGCCAGTTAACAAGCTGGGACAGAGCTCAACCTGAAACCCAGGGCAGGTGTGGTTGGCTAGGCAATTAACCCAGGCTAGGCTACCTGCTAGGGTCCCTGGCACCAACCATGTAATCTCCTAACATAGCCTAGATCAAGTTTGTCAAACATATGTCCCCCAGAACCATTTCCTCTGTTCCTTGGGGCTCTCGGTAGGCGTAGGGATTTTGGTGCAGGGTGACTGGAAGGCAGGGCCTACTACAGAATTCAGGGCTAGAGAGCCCTATTTGACAGCAAGGGGGATGTGATGGCTGTGCTGATACATCACTGTTTGCCCTGTCACTACTGGCTGCATCTGCAAGAAACCCCAGGGGACAGGATGAGTTTGATGCGCCTAGCTGAGAAAATTCCCTTCACATCAACAGGTGAAGAAAAATGAAAGTCAATGGATGCCACCTGCAGAAATGTAGGTACATTCTGCAGTACTGTTTCACTCTCTCTCATGAGAAGGAGTTTTTTAGCTGGAGAACTACTGGAACTTGGTTCCAGAGTGTTTTAGTTGCAGGGCTGGCTCCAGCCATTCTTTCCAGTATTAATCTAGACATCCTTTCAAAACAGCAGTGACTACTCCTGAGTAAGCTCTACAGCAGATCCGGAGCAGCTGCAGGAATCCTGACCATCTCCTGTGTGGCCAAGCACAGCTGTGTGGAGAGGCAGCTGTTAATACAGGATGGCTCCTGTCACTGTGGACCTAGAAAAGCTCTTCCACAGGAATTTCCTGGAACCCTGGTGTGTTGAAGGGTAACACTAGCATTTCAGTCCCCTCCCCTCTCTGTAAACTATTCCAACAAGAACTGGTGCATCTAACATAACTGCGTAAGTTAGCTCAGAGCTTTCTGTCCTCCCAGCCCTGCTAGCATTTCCTCACCCAGATTTAGGTTTCAAATCGGGGAGGGGGGGGCTTGTTTAAAAGCCCAATGGAGAAGATCTGAAAATGCATAGAATTCCCTTGTCCCTGCTGGACACAGGCTTGACTGCTCATTATGATGGCTGGGCATACATGCTAAATGGCAAAGAAGCTGAATATTTAATTGTAGCAGAACAGGAACAAGAAAATAAGGTAACAGCAAAATAAACAAGTTAGCACAACGAGAAATTATTTGCCAGCCCCACACTGGGGTTCGTTCTGCTAGCTAAGGTTACGGCCTTCCAGTTGACAAGGAACTAACTTGGTATGATCGTGTCTTCTCAAAACAGTTGCATTCCACTGGGACAAGGGAACTGTCAGCCCACAGAGCAAAGCTAGTTTAAATAAGATACTGAGACTTTCAGTAAGCAGCCTGTGAATCTAGAACTCAATCCCAGAAGAGACCTCAGGGCCTTCAGGAAGAAGTACAAAGCTCATGACTCCCACAAAGGCACTAACTGTTTGAGGGAAAAATAACATGTGGGGGTAAGGCCCTTGTTCTTATTTTTATAGTATTAGGAGCTACTCACAGCATTTGCTGTCTGTAACAGCATGCCCAGAGCAGGAGCTTAACAGGGCAATTCTTAGACATAATCAACCACAATTCATAAAAGCTACATATATCACAGGAACCACTGTGCCTGAGAATAGGAGCCTACTTTGACTGCCTCTCTTTAGCAAAACACCTGGAACAGCCATCCACAAGTAATTGTCAGATTATTAATTTTATTGTGATTATCATCTAAATACTATGCAGGCTTAGGAGGCCCACTCCCCCAGAAACATCCTCTGGGGTCACTTATCATTAGGCCACATGGCTTACCATTAATTCTAATTCTTTGACTGACTGACATCAAGTCACTCAGGGAAGAAAAAGTATCACATTAGGACATTGGGGAATACTGTACAAGCACAAAACTTAATGGTCCCTGCACTAAAGAACTTAATATGCAAAAAAAAAGGATGCATACCAGTCAATATCCAGTTAGCTGTCAAGGCCTATGCTTACCTACTCTCTTCTAGCAGCTCCACTGCTCTCTAATGGAAGGGGTTATTTTTAAAATCATGTATATAGGAGGTGTGACTAGAACTGTTATCCAGCTTCAAACACACAGTTCCTTTCTTTTTTCCCTCAGCAGCAAAATACCAGCCAGCAGAAGATGCATATATTTCTGTGTGTATACACACACACTTGACCATTTCTATCTAAAACACAAATAACCAGTGAAAGGTGAAAAAAAAACGGCTTTTTGGAACAATATGTGGATTTGAAAAGTTTAAGTTTAGCTGAACACACAATTGCATTATTTAACACTCATTCACCCCTAGATCTGTCTGCTCTGTCCCCACCATTTACTGCTAAACAGGTCCCTTATCTTTATTGATCACTTAATTTATCTTTTCTTAACTCCCCTTGCTCCGTCTGGTGCCGTGTGTCCAAGGTATTGAGGCTAAACATCCGTCTGTTCATACTGTCATGACTGGGTTGCCTTTGAAATAATAGGGGGAGCAGGTGGTGTGACTAAGTAGACCCTCGACAGAATAGGGGCACCATTTCTGTATCCTGTCCCAACCTGTCAGTGATTCCCCACCCTCCCAACTGTTCCACATTAAAGCAGTCAACTGTGGCTTTACAGTCCAAGTTTTACACAACTGTTTTACAAACCAGGAAGAATTTCTTTGTTGAAAATCTTTTGTTAGGCAGCACAGAATGGGGGAAGCAGGGGGGCTAGTGGGAGATGGAGAAAGCCAGTTCCAAGACCGAGTGCATTTTAATATGTATGTAGACATACCCCGTGCAACATGCCAAGCTTTTGATTTCATACTGCCTATATTTCCACACTATTTTAAAGGTCTCATTCAAAACAGTTGCACAACATATCTGTAAACTTTTTTGTAAAATTAAAATTGTCTTCTTGGTTAGTTATAAATACTTTATTTCCATTGCTAAGGAAGGAAGGAAATCAATTATTATGGTACTATTGCATATACTTACAACAAATATGCTATTAAAAAGAAAAATAAACTAGCAAAACTAACTAAGGTTTGTTGAACATCACCTTTGGGATAAGAATAACAAATGTTAGCCAATTACTAAAACCCTTGTGGTCTTTAAGGATAAGGCCAGATGATGTAAGGCTTCAACAAATGAGCTAGATTCTAATCTCAGTTCATCAAAGTAAGTACATTGAGGACAGCATGTTGTTTCCGGTCACATAGTACTTTTATACTACTGCAACTTCATTAATTAAAGAAAGCTGAGGTTTCACTTACACAAGTGTAACTGAGATCAGGATCTGACCCATTACCTCCTTGCACCTTACCTCATCTACTATGCCACCTTTCTTGATGGGGTTCATGAAGAGGCTAAGCGTTCTAACCAATTCTGCTAAGCACTTTAACATGCGAGTTTTCTCCAGGTGAAGTACATGCATAAGCGATTTGTTCAGTTAAGGTGAGAATGTTGAGCCCAGAGAAAGCTAATAGTATTTGTTATAGCTGTGAAACTTATCAGGTACCATAGCTTGAAATTTGCAAATGTTTTCAAGCAAAAAGGTAAAGTCATCCATGTTTTTGCTTTCCCGATTTTTCCATGAGAACTCACCAGCTGCAACTGGAGCAAAGTTTTCACTAGCACAGAGAAAATTTTAATATTTTAAAAGCAGATTGCAATTTGCTGTCTAGTCACAATGCTGCAAGAACTCACCCGTATCCCTGTCAAATCTCTCATTATCCAAATGCAAAGCTTAGAGAAACCTACATTTTTCACAGGCAAAAACATAGGGAAATGGTGACAAACAGGAATTGAAATGAAAAAGCATTTTAGGCCAAATTCTTATTTACACAAGGGCTCATCCATACCACTTTGTCTGTTTAAGAGAGCTTTGATGTAAGTTAGATTTAGGCTCCTTGAGTTAAAGGACAAAACGGTAGAAGGAGGGTGGATTTTTTTGTGGGTAGATTGCATTTTTTTACATTCTGATAGCAAACTGAAGGGCAAGGATTCCCTACCCTTTTCAAATATGCATTATCACGATTAGGGGGTCTACTGAACTCAAGGTGACTGCCAGCCATTTTCTTGAGCAGATGCCCGGGTTGGCAGCTATTTTCACTGGCCAAGTGCAGCGGCTCCCCCGCACCACCACACACACCTCTGATTGGCTGAGGGACTCCAGTAACCCCACCTCTCACCACTGATTAGCTGCAAGGTCTGTCCTTCATATGGCCCCACCCCTCACCGCCAATTGGTGGAAAGAGGCAGGGCTGTATGATGGGCAGCCTTCACAGCCAATCAACAGTGAGGGGCAGGGGTAGCAGCCATCTTGCTGTGTCAACAGCCCCCCTCCCTGCTTCCCCCCCGCCCCCAAGAACTGCATGGCTAGGCTGCAGCATCCATAAGGACCGCTGGCTCTCCAGAGGTAGGCAGCATTTTATTTTTTGGTAATTTTTTTTTTCCAGGGAGCCTGCACTTTTTTGCAGATCCCATGCTTTCTTATAGAGCCTGTTCAAAATCATGAAATCGTGATTTTGGTAGGCCCCTAATCAAGATCTGTTGTTGGAAAATCTAAAAGTTTTCTTTCATTGATAGCCTTCTCTGTATTACCATTCCTCTCATCATTTGGTTGTAACCTAGAGACAAAGGATGAAAATCTGGCCCTATGGTAGCTAATAGAAAAACTCCCCTCGACTTCAGTGAAGCCAGGGTATTATCTCAAGGACTCAGTCCTGCAGCACTGATCCAAATCAGAGAGAGTCCTGTCTGAAGAACAACTCCATGTGACTTACTATTAGGAAAGGGCTGAACATTAACTTTCCTAGAAGTGTTGTTTTTTCCATAGGGCTGGATCCTGCAGATGCTTGCCATGATGTAAAAGCTAGAGCTATACAAAAATAGTTTTTTTCAATGTGGCTGATGAATCAAAAAATCCAAAATAATTTCTCAGTCTGACTCATACCAAAATGGATTTATTTTAGTTATTCTACAAAATGAAAACCCAGAAGCATCCCTTTAGTTTGACATAAAATATTCTATTTAGTTCAAATATAATATGACATTCAACCAGAATGTATCGGGCCTAGACTCTACCCTTCTTCTGTGTAAAGTGATTTGCACTCCTATCTCTCATTCTGCCAAAGAGTGCTCTAACCACCATGCCGCAAGGGATTCTAGAGGAGCGTTCAAACTTTTCTACGGATGACGTTCCACTTTATATAAATAGCTACATGTTCACTGGAGCAGGGACTGGAGCCTAGGTGTCCCTGCTCTCAGATCAGTATCCTAACCAAGACTCTAGAGCAGGGGTAGCCAGAGTTACTCACCCTGGGAACCACATCCAATCCTCCACTGAAACTGGAGAGCAGGGGAAGAGGGATACCAAGCAACTCGGAGTGGAAGTGACCACCCCCACCTGGCACCGCCCAGCTACTCTGACTTTTCCCACAGGGAGCATGCCCTGGGGTAAGTGGCATGGCTGCAGCCCCCACCCCCGGCAGCCTGGTGTCCCCAAGAGCTGCCTTGGGGAGAAGTGGGTGAGGCTTCAGTGGAGAAGCCCTGGAGAGCCGCAAGTACCATGCTGGTGAGCTACATGTGGCTTGCAAGCTGCGGTTTGGTCACCATGGTTCTAGAGCAGTGATCTCCAACCTTTTTAAGTAGGAGATCACCTTTGGCATTTAAAAGCAATATAAGTCTGTGGGGAGGGAAGGGGGTGCAGATCGAGGCAGAGGAAGAAAAGATTATTTGGGGGCGTAACTTCCCAGCAGGTAAGTCCCACCCGACCAGGGCCCCACTCAATTTACCCCTACTCCTGCCTCTGCAGCACTGTCCCTCACTGTGGTGGCCTTGATCTAGCCCCCACCCCTTCCCTCCCTCGCGGACTGACCTGCTGGGTTGGGGCGCACACATGCATGCACACAGGCACTGAGCCCCCCACCCCAGCCTCAGATTGACTCCAAGAGGCTCCAAGATCTACCTCAAGAGGCTCCAAGATCTACTGGTGAATCAAGATCCACTGGTTGGTGATCACTGCTCTAGAGGGTCATCCTCTCTCTGTCTCTCTGGCTCAGTGAAAGTGTATAATGCAGAGTGGAACAGTATCAAAAGAGACTGAGAGGCCTTTTAACCTTGGTCCAGACTATGCTGAAGCAGGTACAGCACTCTGGATGTTTGAAAAAGATTTTGAAATTCTTGTGTAGAGAAGAAAAGTGAAGCTGAGTCTACCACACCCTGGAAAAGTACACTTTGGGCTACTGATCACAAGGTGGGATGGGGGGCTACAGAAATGTTGTCTTTTTCCCAGCCAAAATCAGTGCAGATTCACAACTATTGTGGAGGGTGAGCAGAACTGTAAAATCATGGATTTGGCTGGAAGACTAGGGGATCTAAAGGTTATTTCAGTCCTCCTGTTCCTATTGTAGATACTATTTCTGTAACTCTCTTTAACAATATTTCAATGCTCTTGATGGCTATATTTCTATTTTAGCATAAACTGTAAACATGAGAACACCTACACAAGGCTTTTATTATCCTTTTTCTATTCAGATCAACTAAACACACCTCTCCTTTTTGTTTTACTGGGAAAATAAAATGTGGGGAGTTATAGTTGCAGTTTAATATTTCTATTATATTAAATAAAAAGACATCTGCAGTGTGGGGAAACTGGAAACTGAGTAACATAAAGCATTAATAATCTCTTGGTTATAGTGCTCTGGATGCAAATGTAGTCTAGGCCACAAGTGAAGCGAGTTTGATAGTCTCTTTTTGATCCTTGATGGACATTTGTCCACATCACAAAAGCCACCATACAATTTGGCATAATTTGTCACCAGTGACATTTTCTACTCAGGAAAGGCCAGGAATTGGACAGCACAGATGTTACAGGTCAGGACTAAGATACACTGGGCAAGATGTTACAGAGAAACTTACGTGGCTTCTTTCTGTGCTATCGACTATCATCAGTCCTGCCACTTCAATAAAAATGAAATTAACCAAAATAAATATATTAATGGATAGATGAGAGACAGTAAGTGATTTCTCAAGCTCATCAGCAATGAATGCCCATTTAGCCACAACAAGAACACATTTTCTATAGACACATATGTGGCCTTTAAAATATTTTATAGAGATTTTGATACTTATTTGACATGAGGGTGTCACATCTTGTTTACCTTAGACTTCATTTAACATACTTAAGAGACAATATCTATTAATAGCTTAAATGCAAGCATTCACTTTCATTTCTAAAAGGCTAAACACATTTAAATATCATATTGGCTAAGACTTATACCACATCAAATACAATATTTGTATGATTGTTTATAATTGTTTTAAGCATAATTTAATACATCCTTTTAACAGCCCACAAATTATCACTTGACAACTAGAAATAATAGGCCTTTTTGTTAAAAACAGAAAGCTTGTGAAGACCAAAGGTTAAACAGGTCTTTTCATCATGATAAATCACTGCTTAATGAGGGCCACTATTGCTGGGTATTATCCTTGCTCACTTTAATGCCATTACCTTCTGGTTGTAAAGCTGACACTACTAATGATCTTCATTCTTTGAACTTTTCCACAATATTGACTGGTTGCACTGAGCAGATGTTACTTGGATTTGACTGCAAAAGTGACAATTCTTATCATGGCCAATCATGGTGTTGAAAGAAGTTGTGCTGAACTGAAATGGAATTAGCTGTCTTTAAACCAAAAAGACAGCTTTTCTCTCTGCAGTGAGAGATGTTGCTCTGTTTCTCCATTTTATACAATATAAAAGATACATATATTCAGGAAACATTCTTTATCAAATTAGTTTTCCATATTTCTTTTCAGAAATCTTGTACTTTAATGAACCAAGAGATATTATTTTTTCGCCTGTATCACTAATATCACTTAATTTACTGAATGCTTCAGAAAGAAAGCTTACATTTCTATAGTCCACAAATTTTATATGAAATTTATATATCCACTGGGGTACCATTAGTAATCCTAGCTCCTGGCAAAGAGTGATGGGAAAAGTGTCTGTGTGTGTGTGTCTGTGTGTGGTATTCTTCTTCTCAGATGGAAGGAGACCTAGAAGAGGTCTCCTCTACTGATCAGTCCTGGAATGCAAAAAGAACAGAGGAAGGGAGATCCAGTGCATTAGCTCCCAATGAATTTGGTGCATGAGCTTCATGAGCACACAATGAGGTATGGAGTTAAATCATGCTTTATAGCCTGAGCATTTCAGTTCCATTTTACATTCCAAAATGATCTTCTATTCAGAGAGGAAGGTACCACACTAGGGCTAGACATCCATGTTCCACTTCCTTGAAGGCATAGAGATAGACACCGATAACTCACTGAAAAATAAATAAATAAATAAACAAACATGCAAAAAGCCAAAGGTAGGGTGGGAAAGTGGCAGGCCAACTGATGTTCAGAGATGTGGTCTGGGCAAAGCACAGTATCAAATTAAGGAATGGGCACTAACACTCATGGCCAGGAGTCAGATGATTACATTTGAGATTCAGCTATGTTTCTAGCCATCATGATTAGGAAAATAATTTTATGGTAAAATCAGTGCAATGCCTTGATCTTCTCTCAGGTGTGTAAACCACATCCTGCATCTCAGTGGTGTGTTAAGTCCAAGAGTTTTTGGATACCCACCAAATACATTCTCAACAGAGAAATCTGTGTAGCAAGAATAGAAGAGTGCAGTAGGCATGACCCACGCACCTAAATAGATGCATGCTAGTCACTTATGTGTGTACTGGGTGGCACTTTTATTGTTGCAGAGGGGTCCCCTGCTGCTTTTGATGAAGGTAGGGGACAGTGGGCACATCTACATGAGATGCTATGCTGCTGTAGCGAAGAGCTACAGCAACATACCATCAGCGAGCACTAATCATGACATTGCTGCTACTGTGCAGTAGGATCAAAAATGACCTGCGTGCTGCCAGGACTGCGCAGTACCAACTGTGCAGTCAAGGGTATGCATAGATGTGCCTAGTGTGTACAAAGAGGTAAGACTGTTGTGAGGGACAGAGATGGAGCTACATAGACCTATGTTCTGCTGTGGTTTAGAGATTCAAATAATCTT
The DNA here is from genome assembly GCF_001723915.1 of Gavialis gangeticus. NCBI lineage: Eukaryota > Metazoa > Chordata > Crocodylia > Gavialidae > Gavialis > Gavialis gangeticus. The sequence continues at coordinate 116,298,330 of NW_017729025.1, read as the reverse complement.
ACACTGGACTTGGTTGCATGACCAATGTCAAATGGTAATTATTGTAACTCCATTTGCAAGCCACCCTTTTGCTACCTCTATTTACTGCAGCTCCCAGTCCATGCTAGAGTAGCAGCTGCCAGCATGTGAAGAGTGACATGGCAGCAGCAGCTGGGGTCTCCAAAACTGGGGTCAAGTAAGACTTCTCCTCACTCCCCAACACTGCAGGTGCCAACATTACTAGTTATGCTCCTGGTAAAAGTGTGGAAAAAGGAATTAGTATTTAACTTAAAAATGAATTAAAACAAATTATACGTCTATTACTACTCATCTCACTTGTATGCTTGTCTGTCCCCCTGAGTGTCTTTGTCTCACAATTTAAGCATGTTCCAAATTCTGGATCTGGATGGCATCAGCACAAAAGAAAGTAGCTGCAAGAGTTAAGTTAGTGGCTGTGTTGTGCAATGTTACATAGTCCAGAACAGGAAGATCACAACCCAATTCCTCACAACCTTGGCATACGTCTTACTGCTGCTGCATCCAGCCTGTGGAAGGGGCTGCACAAGAACTGGGCTCCTCTGACACTGCACCAAGGAGATAGTCTGTTCCCTTTATACCACCAGAACAATGTACTGACTTCAGTGGAGGACAAAATACTACCCACTGACTTCATTTGCTTTTAGGAAGTCCTTAGAACACTATGCTCATTATTGCCACTGTTTTATGACTGCACTAGGACTGGAAAAAAAAAAGTCTGTATGTCTTAACTAAATGAAAAGTTTCATTTAAAAAGTCTCTGATTTCTTATGGGTTGGGGGTGGGGGGGCTGAGTGAGTCAAACAACTACAAAACTCAGAAATTTGGATAAAGAAGTGATTTTTTGTTTTGTTTTGTTCACAGAAGATTTTAGCCAAAATGTCAGAAGTTTTTGCTGCTGTTTTTGTTGAAAATTTGAAATCGTTTACAGAAGAAGTTTGATAAATGAAACAATTTTATTTTTGTCAAATTTTCCCTAAGGTTCAAAATCAAACATTTTCCTATCAGATTTATGTAGCAACAACCACAGGTGTCAACACACCTTCCACAGTACAAAAGGGTACCTAACGGACTTCAGATAGTCTCATATTCCATTCTTTCCCCAAAGTATAAGTAGTACTGCTTGGGGTGAGTTTTGGGGGATAGCAGGAAGTAAATAAGGATATGCTTTCATTAAAATGTCATTCTAGTTATGGTAAAAAAAAATTTTTTAAGAGGTATTACCCAACTATATAAATAAAATACAAATTAGAATGCCGTAATGATAAAGTTCATTTTTTGGCACTGAAACTCCTAACATACCTGGATTTACCTAAAAGATATTTTACATAACTACCCTTTACTGTCTTGTGAGGATATCCCACAAGGCATCCAGTTTCTGATTATACCTCTTCTTATTCTCTATTCAATCTATATTTGAAAAGAAGGCATTGGGAAAGTAGGATCTAATCCTCCTCAAATTCACTAGGAGATGGGCACCCACCCTCTCCCTTATACCCGTTTGAAAATCTCAGCCTTAAAATTTTACAATTTCTAGGTTAGGCTCCAGCCACACTGGGATCAGAAAGCTTGCTAGTTCCAGTGATTATTGTTTCTTATTCCTGAACAAAACAGAAATAACATGACAGCCCTTGACTTGGAGAACTAACAATCTCTTATTACTTATGCCACAGCAGCACTGGAGTCCTTCTGGGATAGACTGTAGAAAAATGGGGCATGTTTACATTGCCTCCATGCTTAGCCCAGGAGTGCTGCCAAGAAAATCATCCTGTAAGATCCAAACCCCAGAAGTTAGGCCATGTAACCACTTTGGCTAGGGACAGACATTCAAAAAGCCTGAGCCTGAATTGATTGAATTTTTGCAGGTTAGTCTAAACCGGCTAGGCTAAATCAGTTTTGTAACTGGACAGACATCCCAGAAATGCAGGCACATGCCTGCAGTGGCTCAGGCTAGACACTGGGTGGGTGGGGGGCACTAGAGGAGCCCTACCTTCCTTCAGTATCACAGAGCTGAGGGGGGTGTGGCCAGGCAGGAGCTCTGATTAGCCCAGCAGGGAATTGATAACATCCAATTATGATTGTTTATCATCCAATTAAGAAAACAACTGAGGGACATTATCAGCTACTTGTTGATTCTGCCTGTTGATTCAGCACAGACTGTAGCCAGCATGTGGTCTGCTAGCCAATTCACAGACACCTCCTCAGCAAGGCAGAAGGTGGGGGGGGATTCCTGCTTAGCAGGCAGTGGTGAGGAGAGGGAGGAAGCAGCCCTCAGTCTCTGGAGCTCCAGCCCAGGAGCAGAGGTGAGGGGCCAGCCCTGCTGTGGAGCAGAGAGCCCTGCTCAGCCCAGAGAGCATCCTGGGATGCTGGGGGAGTCTGGTTTATCCTAAACCAGCAAGGGGGCTGGGACAGACATTGCATAAACCAGTTTGAGCCAAATAAGTTAAGTCTGATTAAGTTAAACCAAAGCAGTTAAGTCTACATTCAACCAGGTTTATCGCAAACTGGTTTCAGCCATTCTCAACCTGGTTTATGTGCACTGAACATCGGTTCTGTTACAGGTTTAAACCAGTTTATGCGTAACATCTATCCCTAGCCTTTATAGCTGTTTTATGGTACATCCTGAGCATATGCCAAGAACCACTCTCAGGCTCTTCATCTCAGACATGCTTGTTGGCATATATTCACAGTTAGTCTAACATGGCTACATTGCCTAATTTGTGGGATTTAGCATATATAAACGAGCAAGATGTACTTCTCAGCAGTGCTCATAGACTCGGCATGGAGGCTGCTTAGACGTTCCCGGTAGCAGATATGCTCTCTGTCTCAAAAGTATTTATAGATATGTTAGCATATGGGGTGCAGTCCTGGCCCAATTAAAGTCAATGCCAAATGCCTGCTGATTTCAGTAGGACCACAGTTTCACTCAGGATGAAAATAATGAGGCATAACTCAATTATTTAATATGAAATTTTCCTATGATGCCAGGGCCACCCTTCTCGCTTAAAAAGTACAATAGAATCTTTAATACCTTAAATGACTGGAATGAAGTATTTACTTTGCATTCAAAAGAGGGAAATTCTGGCAGCACAAAGCACTTTATACGGTATGCAAAATCATCACTGGACTGGGAGGGAAGATTGTCTCTAGGGCCAGTTTACTGTAATGTGTGCCATTCTTTTTGTCATTTCCGAAGTTATAATTCTTGAAGAGAGAAAGAGAGAGAGAAAGGTAAATCCTGCTGCAGTCTTGTAAAGCCCTGATTAGTTAATTCAGTTGAACATGATTCCAAAAAGCGCTGCCTTATCAAGTGTTGTCATAAACTGGTCCTTAGATCTAAAGGAAATTTGCTTGCTAGCGTGACCTGTCTGTTCCTATTTAAATATCTCCAGTGCTCAGGTTTAACTGTATACAACAATGGTCAAAATAGTTTGAGTGAACAGTTATTGTTAGTTTGTTTCTTTAATCAAAAGTGGCCTTTTTCATGGAAAGCTATCACCCGCACTGAGGTTTTTCTTCTTTTTTGCTTTTTTTGTGTCTATTAAATTGAAAAATTTGCATTACAAAATGTTTGGATAACTACTTCAGTAGTAGTATGAAAGTTTTCAAGATTCGTGTTATGAATTTTGAGACTGACCATTTATTTTTGCCATGGGAGCCTTTGAATTGCAAACAATAAGTGCACACTTTCTAATGGAAGCAATGTAGCACCCATGGATGCACATGTCTATTTATTCACACATTCATTTCAAGTTCATCACTGTGATACACGAATGCCTCGATAGTATAGAAAATGAGAAAGTGAAGCCTTTAGAAATTGCTTGCAGTACATAAGTTTGCACATGTCATAGCGATTTTTCCAAAATGCATTTGATACATGCCCCACATTTGGGCACAGAACCCAACTCTTGGTGAACTTAAGTTTCACAAGAAACAGATCCTGTTCTCTAATCAAAATCAAAGAAATCAGCATGTTACAGTGTATTGCCTATGTACATGTATGGGTATACATCCTGTTTTATTGGTATTGTTTTGCTTTGAAGACACATGGATGTATCCTAGGTGGTTCTATTGAAACTTCCACTCTTTGCCCTCTCTGTTCCCCAGGGACTAACTCTTCCTATGCAGACTCCTTGCCCTGCATCAAATGCCCCAGGATTTTATTCCCATTCTAATATAATAGGACCCAGAATTCCTCCTTATCTGGTCTCTTCATCAATTCTCATTAAATTATTATATTTAGGGACATATGCAAAGTGTTATTACCTTTAAGCTTCATTACCAAAAAAGGGGTGAAAATCATTACCAAAAAAAAAAGGGGGGGGGGAACAGGGGGAATAAAACTAAATCCAAAATTCTTCCATATACATATACACATGTATATGTATATTCTAAGTACACATAATGCAGTATTTTTTTCATTCAAGGAAGAAATAAAGACCTCAATAAGATACTAAAAGAAAAAAATTATGCTGCAGTTACAGAAACAACCCCACAGGAAGATTTCAATCTTTCAGAGATGCACCCTGCTTGAAAACCCACCAGCTGAGAGCTCCTTGGGACAAATGTCTGAGTGCTGGTGTCAGCTAATTTTTCTTGTGCCAGGAGAAAAGGAACTTGCAAAAATGTACATTTTATTTCCACTGATTAGCATAAAATTGTTCCCATTGTCTCAGCCACATAGACAATGCAGCTAAAGAACCTGACAGTGGGGAGTTTCTGCACATTCCTTTTCCTGGGAATACATTCACTGCAAGAGCACTTGAAGAGTCCATACATTCGATGTTGCATTTCCAAATATACATTGTAAAGAAACAACCCCTTTTTTTCCTGAAATGTTATTCCACGTGGTAGACATCAGCATGGGAAAATAACATTTACCAATGAATTATTTGACAGGGGCCGTGTGCCACTGTGGCAGGATTTCCATACACCAGTGTGCTGTTATCTCCTGGTCACCCATATACCATCCTACCAGATTTTTATGTGTGTATCAGCGTATCTCTTAGTGCTAATAAAATAGCATGTATATACAAACAACCAAAAAGACTATTCCTCATCCAAAGCACTGTTGTGGTACATGCGTGAACGGCTTTATAATTATTATGAATCATTATGAATCCTTTCCCTTCCTTTTTCTTTCCTCTCTATTTTTAGACTTTCTCTTTTCTCCTCTCCCTTTTTCCCTCCACCCCATCTTCTGCCTATCCACGCTGAGCTGTTCTTGGTATTATTATTTAGAAAAAAAACTATTGAAAAGAAGATGGGCTTCACTTGTCAGTGATGAGCTCTGTGGTCAATCCGATGTCCACCAGAGGCGGAGGGAGTTGGCTGGGGGAGTTGGGGGGAGTTCCATACAGGGGATTAGCCACTGAGAGGGCCTGTTTTCCTGCTCTAACAAATCTTGTTCTTGGCTCCGTTAACTCCTGCTGACTGCAGCTGTCCTGGCAGGTCATCATTGCAGAGAACCTGGTTCATCCACAAGGGAGACAGAAGGGGAAGCCCTAGTGACAGATTCTCTCAGTAAGTAACTATAGAAGACTAGTTGCTCAATAATAAAACAATCCTAGCCAAGCTCACATTGTTTTGTGACTTACTCCATGACTTTGTAATGTGCTTTCTTAATACAGTATTGTTTTCTAGGGTACCAACAACAATAAACTAACTGTAGCTCTTTGACAGCATCATAATGTTCCCAGAAATCAATGTGGACTGCTGCACATTTTAGATGAGTAGGTAAAGGGCCTGAATTGGATCTCATGCCTGTTTTACACCAACGTAACTTCCCCCATTTCAGTGGAGCCATTCTTTTTTAATTTACAGCAGCGGACCTGAGATCAGAATCATGCCCCACATTCCCAAAGTACCTCTAGTAGATTTCAATTATTAAAAGAATCAGTTCAACGAGTCTATTGATCAGACTTCCTTCAGCAGCTCATTACTGTGCGAGTAGGACTCCGGGGACTCAACACTTCCCAACTGCAATCTTTAAAGGATGCAAAGCAAAAGAAGATGGAGTGGAAAATTTTACACACACCATGATTCAAACCATGTAATAAGTAACATACGCTTCACATGCAACTTATTTTTCAGCATCTCATAGTCACCATCACGACGGCAAACTATTGTCAGCTCAGACTACGAAGATTTAAAAAAACAAACCAAACCAAAACAAGCCGAAAAAGTGCTCGGAGTGCTTACAATGTCTTGACTGATAATGCTATAAAGGGCCATCTGCATGTGAGGGATTGCAAGTGAAGAGTTCATAATTAACTCGGATATGATCATCTCCTGTGACCCTCTCCCTCTCTCTCTTTCTCTCCTAGGTCCAAAGTCTCCGTGACAGCTGTTG
>NW_017729025.1:116262857-116282857 GCF_001723915.1 Gavialis gangeticus | reverse complement strand
TACAGACAACTAAGGACAGAATATGGGTCTTCATCTGATTTATCCATCTACACAGGAATATTCCCACTGATCAGCAAACACACAAGTGTGCTGATTTCTGGAAATCATGCTGAATAATATAACACTACATTCATGGACTCCAAAAAGAGGTACTCCCTAAGAAAACAGAGAGATGAAAGAAACCAAATGTCTACCTGGATCTTCAGAATGATTTATGCCACATGTTAAAACATGTCTGGAAAACAATTTGATGAAGTCCTCAGAAAAATCAACACTTCCCCCCTGCCCCCATTTTCCAGTATAATTCATTCTCCATTTCCTCTTGAGTCTCTAGTTCCTTTGTGAAAACTTCAAATGGGGGGGAACAAATCCAAATAATCTGCCCCAACAAAACAATCTTCATCTGCATTTCTGTTCCCACTAGAGTTTGAAGGATGTTCCAAAAGTCAGTCAATTAAACGATCAGTTAATATGTAAAAGATTCAATACCAAAGGGATTAGACACCACAGAGAAGTCAAAAGTTATACATCTGGCATCACGATCAGTGTTTGTCACCAACAAAAAAGAGATGTCTGCATAGTTAAGTCTATCATCTGGTCACCTGGTACACAACATCTGGAGTATGTAGTTGATTTGCTCAGGGCTCAGTGCTGCAAGGTGCAGAGTTAATCACTGATGTTAATTGAAGTTGAGAGCTTTTCTCATTTTTAGGTATTGAGCCCTTATAAACAACTTGTGTCAAAAGTTTTCTCTATATGTCCTAAATTATGTGGAATACCCTGATGGTTCTCACCAACTGAATTTCAATCATAGTTGATTAGCTCAGTATTATTGTTGCTGTGCCAAAATAGAGCATGAAACAACACTGAATCAGCATTTGCAGCAACAGTATCCTATTAGAATAATTTAATGTACTCGTCAACATGCACCTATAGCAGTGATACTCTTAGACACCAACAGCAAGTGGGAGTTTTTAAACTGTAATAGTAGCTGAAGACTGAGTTGTGAGGCAAATCTACTTTAATGTGTTATCTCAAAAGATGCAGCCAAGCACAACTGGAATCATGAGAACAAACTACTTTGCACTTTGCAAGAAGTTTTCAGCCCCTACTGCAGTATATTTTATCTACTGTCTCTTCAGAGTGAGTACATCCATTCAGAAAGTTCTCTCTATCCCAAGGTTTTTTATGGGCAATATCTTTTACTGGACCAACTGCATGGTTGGGATAAAGTTAGGCTAGCAAAGCATCCTTTTATCTTTATCCCAAGAAATGAAGCATAGGGTCATATAGACACTTGCTGGAGCATTACATCACCAGCTCAGGTATTAATTATGCTAGTTACTTGTGTGTGGTTGGATTGTAACTCCTACTGACTCAGTGGTGTTTCTGACTATAAAATATTTTGCTTCCATGATTTAGTAGAGGAACATAGAAATAAAGTCCTGATTCTGTTCCATTTGAAGGCAATGCTTGCGTTGGTATTGGCTTCAATATGATTGCAGCAAGGCTAAATGTAAATAAAGAAATCAGTTCTAAACAGAATTTTCAATCAAAACTCTATGGATTCACTAATTTCCATTTCATACGTATCACAGCGATTTGCTTCTTTCACATACTTCACAGCCTGACACTCATTCTAATCTCTCACATGGATCTGAAAAGCGTTATTTTTACCAGTACTATTACAGTAGTACCTGGGGGCAGCAACCAACCAAAATCAAGCTTTCTTGTGCTTGGTGCTGTACAAACATACATTAAGAGACAACTGCTGCCCCAAATAACTTAAACCTAAACTAGACAAGGCAAATAAAGGAGGGAGGGGAAACACAGGTGAAGTGATTCACCCCAGGTCATTGTGCAGAACTGGTAGTAGTATCCAACTCTCTCTACTCCCAATCTACCATCTTGGCCACTAGACCATGTTGACTCCATTAATCAATTAATCAATTAATTAAGATCAGGATCAAGCCCTCTGTCTTCACTTCCCATTTAGTTTCTTCTTTTTAACATGCCAAGCTTCCTTTCATTTCCAAATGATTTAATATAATAGCATTTTGTTGTGTCATTTTTCATTCTAGTATCTCAAAGTGATTTGCCAACATTCATTAAACTTGATAATAATCCTGGCAGCAAGTACTAATATACCTTCTTCACAGATGAGGAATTTAGGTCAGAGAAATTAAGGTCACAGTGTAAGTCACTTCCAGGAAATGGAAAAATAGACCAAGAGTAGACCTTAGGAGTCCTGCCTACCGAGCAATTGTACTACCCACACTATTACATTCCTCCTTATCTTTAAAATATAGGAGCAATTTGTTTGGATCACCAACATGCAGTTACTGAATTGTAAAGCTCAGACACTGGCTGACACTTGTAACAGGAAGTTTGATTGCTACTTAGGGTTACATTTAGGCCAATTAGCTACAGTTCTCAGCAGTGAGTGATGAAAATACTGTACTTGCTCCTCATAGATGTTATCCCCTTAGATGAGGAGAAAACCTCTGTGTGTGTTCCTGATCCATTGCATGCATCTCCTTGATTTGTTGAGTTGGTGTGGCAACTTGTTAGACAATGGTCAGCACTATGCAAGGAGACTCACATTAACATCACAGCCTACCACAGCACTGGTGTTCCAACAGACACTATTCCAAAGAAGATGGGAGAAGAATGGAAAACATGGGTCACAAAGAGAGATCAACAATTACAGTGCTCAGAAAATGTATCTTACCAGGTTACTTTTTCCTCAAGCCCATGCCAATACCTACTTTACAGAAAACAATGATTTTTCTGCTAGCAGCCACAACATTGTGTGAAATGGAAAACTCCTATGAAACAAAAGTTGATTTGTTAAGCATCCTGCCTAATTGTCACCATTATATTTATAAGTAGCAGAACTGTAGATCTAGAGGAATGCATGACATGGTTGGTTTTATTTGGAGTTGACACAAGGCTCTTAGAGGAAGTATCTGTGGATCATTTATTAATCCATGCCCAGTTTGCTTTCATGCTGTGTCACAAAATCTAAATGGAAAATGGGCTCCTTGCTTCATCACTGTGATTCTTTGTTTGGATGTTTGTTTGTTTTCAAAGCTTTCTTGTCTGAGGTTGGACTTATTCTTTGAAGGCTGAATAAAAGAGTGATGCATCAATCTGAGTCTTCCCACAGTTAAATGTGCTCTTGCTATGAAAGCCATTTCCTGAATTTAGCCATCACATTTAAAACCTTGCTAAATCCTACATGTTTAACAGGCAAATATTGGCCCCCTTTGAACAGCTGTCTATGAAATGGAAAGTCATAAAGAGTCTGATTCTCCTTTTTATTTGCACCAGACAAATTGGGAGTGATTCATTCAAGTAACTTGGGTTACATCGATATAAGTAAAAGAGAGACATCAGTCACAAAGAAAGTAATTAATATATGGACTTCTGCTAGATACTCAGTAGGCTCCTAGGGTGAAATCCTGGCTCTGCTAAAATCAATGGCAGACATCCCACTGACTTTAGTGGGACCAGGATTTCATCCACAAGTTCTTAGGTTCTGAGAGAGTTATTTATATTAGAGGCAAAAGGACAGCAATCAATGGGAAAAATCCACCTTTATTCACTGTTTGAGGCATCAAGTTTCTGGCCTGTGGCACCTTCACTTTAGCTCTAAAGGTAGTTTGTGTATCAGCCTAGTGGTGGTGGTAAATGGAAAGAACTATGGATTGCCAAAAGGAAATCTACTGCTTTAGGTAGAGAGTAGAACTGTTGCTTTAAGACAGGTCAGGAGTAAGCTCTCCTCCTTCTGAAGCTCACCCTTCTGTAGAACTGGAGCAATGCCAGTGTGTGAGAGATTTGACCTAACTGATCGAGCCATTGTTTCATCAGTCTGGCATTTTCCACTGTGCCCAGTGCCTCGTGATTCAAAGGAAGACAAAAATACCAATATGCACTGTGTAGTGCTGTGCATTAGGGAAATTATCTTTCATGATTCTCCCAGTCAATCAGCCAATAGCCTGAGGCATATTGCATTACCTTCTCCTAGCATAATGATAAATGCCAGTGCTCATGAAATTACCTAGTCAATAATAGTAGAAAAGACCACAGTTCTTGCTCTCATTGATAGTGGAGCCAAGAACATATTAATGGTCACAGAACAAAAATGTAGGGAAAAAGCACAAGAAGGTGGATAGGTAATGTATCTGTAAAAGACTCATCATGCTAGATTGACACTTTATGGCTAGTACCAAAGAGCATTTGTTTATTTGTGAAAGACAAATTTTTTCACAGTCTTGTTTAAAGTTACAAAAGTTACCTCTAAGTAATACTATCCTCTTGAATTTAGAGAAGAAAAGAAGAACATTATAATAGTATCCATCTCTCTGTTTTATAATATTGAGCAGCTCTCCCTCTTGCAGCCAGATTTCTAGTGGGACAAAAAATTATGGGACACAGAGAAATTACAATTATCGTAACTAGAAATGACTGAAAACATTTTTTCCTTGTGGAAAGTTTTGACTTTCCATCAAAAAACCAACCCGCACCACAAAAGATTAGGTCCTTACTGTAGGCATCTATATGTGAACTTAATTTGACTGAATAAACTCCAGTGCAGTTTGCGCTCGAGTTTATTGCTCCTGGGTGCACAGTTTACACATGTACCGAGGACTGCAGCATTTTGAGCTGGGTCGGAGTAGCCCCAGTTGGCAGGGGACCCTGGGGGTCAGCCTGTCAGCAAGGAGCCTCTCCAACCCAATTCAGTGTGCTGTGGAGGGGCTGGCTGGGGCACGAGGGTGCTCCAGTGTGGAGGGTAGGCCCCTGCCTGGACTGAAGCACTCTCGTGCCCCAGCCAGCTCTGTCGGCATCTACATGTGCACTGTAGCACACTAAATAATGCTGCTGTAGGATAATACCTGTGTTGACAAGTACTAACCTACAGTGGTATTTATTAGTTTACTGCTGCCTAATAGGGCTGCACATATAGATGCTGAGACTTTACTGTGGAGCAAATTGGCCAACTCCACAGTGAAGATTTTGTCTAGATGCACCCACCATACAGTAGGTTAGAATAATAAAACTAAGATCTGCTACCTGCCAGGGACCCATATTTTGACTGAGTAAGCCTTTCAACCACAGAAATCGAAGACTACACAACTGATATAACCAGTATCTGCTTTGAACCTCACCTTTAAAAATTATGGTTTTAACCATACCATAGAAGCTTAGGTCAGAAAGACAACTCACATGTCAATGAGGATTCATGACCAAAGATTTCTATTGTGCAATTTATACCTGTAGATGCTAGAAGTTCCTGGGGTTGCCTCTCCTCCCCCACTGCTATGCTCACAGCTGTCCCCATAAAATAGGTAGAAGGAACTTCAAACAAAAGGCTGTATTATCTATCACATTGTACCAATAACAGTTCCACCCACTACGGGCTCCAGTTATTTGGAAAGGATGAAGAATACCAAAGAACACTGAGACAGAGGAAGAGGTGTCAGTGGGGAAGGGAGGAAGAGAGAAAGAGAGACCCAAACACTAGGAAAAGAATTTGTCTCCCTTCCAAATATTCAAAAGTGGATCCAGATCTCTCATTTGTACAACTGCTGCTTCTTCTCATTAACCTCATAGCTCTTTCCTTCCTCTTGTTAGGGTTAGGAAAATGTTTTATTGTCATCCATTCACTGTCTGCATCCCAGACTCTGGATGTAGATAGTTGAAGTGTAGGAGTACTGTGACTGAACACTTTCTCCTTACAATGAATCTTCAGCCAGGCATGGTGACCCCAAAACATGGTACCACAGACAGCAGACTAACAGTTTACACCATATTGTTACTGATCACCCTTTAAAAATGTAGTTAGTTGTCTGCAGGTTAAAAATCACATCCCATCAAATTTGCTGAAATCCAGATGCTATTATTTTCTTCTTTACAATTGAACTATTCAGTTTACTTGACAACAACTACTTTTTATTGCCATTCCCAGTAACACTCTGTTGTATGAAAGAACAAGATACAGGGCATCCAGCTACATAGACTCAATATGATATATTCCTCTGGAAGACCTGATTTGTATTACTCATTTGCAAAAATGATATATTAGCACCAGCAGCCACTGCAGTCTATATCTCTGCTGTCTTCAAACTGTCTACAAACTATTGTGTTTTATTTGAAAAAGCTAGTCACTTAGGGTGGAGCTTATGCCTGACATAGACCAGATAAACTCCAGTCATTGCCACACAATACTTTTTTTTTTAATTTTATCTTTAAAAGGACAGGCTGCTGGTTAACTGAGAGTCCCCTGCTTGATTGACAGTATCTGTCAGAGGCAATGAACTCCACTTGAACATTGCCTTTATGTAGCTGTGTAAAGTTGTTCAACTGTGACCCTTCCATCTGTTCCAGCTAATCTGAAAGTCATTTAGGCCCGCTTCTCCATTCATCCTAAACACAGCACATTCTCCTGTTAACACACATATGCAAAGTTGTCAGGCTGTCAGCTACGTAAGGGAGTTTTTTTGGTGGGGTTTTTTTTTTTTTTTTGGAAAGTCTCACTTACGACATCTGTGTAAACATTTCCTCATAACAGCTCTGACGGAAAAAACATTTTCTGGAATCCACTTCATCTCTTACTAATTATTTTTCTATGTATATATCTGTAATTCCTATACAGTTGGTTCAGAAACGCTCAAATATATTTCTTTTAAAGTCTGCTTCAGTATTCCAACATAGATGTGCAAACATTGAGATTTTAAAAATCAAGACAGATATATTCCAAAAGAGGTATTGTATTTTTACGAAACAGAGTTGTGAATACAATATATTCAAAATGACCATTCAAACTGCAGGACAGGTTCAAATATTATTAAACTGGTTTGCAACTTGTAAAACAAATGGAGAATTACTACAGAATCCGGTAGAAAATTAGAATTAATACTAAAATACTAAAGAAAACTAGAACTAATTTGATACTACCAGCTCAAGACAAAAAAGACGCCTTTTTAAATTCCCCTCATATAGAAGGCATTCATCTGACAAAGTCAGCACAGATATTACTTGATTAACTAAAGATCTGTAGATAAATTATTCCCTGCACACAAATAAATGTACTCTAATTTGCTGAAAATGAAACTCTGCAACAGGAATTAAGTCTGTGTCTGTAAATCTCAGAGGAGTAAATGTTACCTGTGGTCCTGGTATACTCAGGCGGCACATCAAAATGATCTATCCCGTCCATCATGGTGAAAGTAAATATGGCCTGTCATTTTTGAAGTGCATGTTAATGAAACTCATAGGGAAGACAGAGTTAATTTTCCAGATAATCTGTTATTATGACACAGGAATATGACAGAATTACAGACATTTTGTTCTTTATGCTGTACCTCCTAGACATTTTCATAAGATTTGCTACTTTAAAAAGAAAAACTACAGTGAAAGTTATTCTAACTACCTCATGTAATAAAGGAAAGTAGTCCGCTAAATGATAGCATTTTGCTGATGCCATAAAAGCAAGTTAAAAGTCTCACGGGAAAAAATCATGTTGACATAGTCATGGAAGCTCTGTGCATTCCAGTAAGAGTTACCCGATTCCTGTGCTGTCCAGTTGGACGGGTGGGCCACATTGTAGATGCATATATTATGCTTATATCCAGTAGAAGTGGGTCTCTCACATGGCGAAAAAGAAAACCCTCAACAGAGAAAGAAAGTGATGATTAGCAAGGTCTTTTCCCTAAGGATTAATTTTTCTAAAAGAAAATAATATAATCAGAAAGTAAAGGAAAAATTCCCCAGGTTACAGTGCAGTTTAATCCAAGAGAAGACACGTATGGAGCCTTGCCTTCTCAAAAGCATATTATCCAGCCTATCTTTTTCACTTGGGTAAAAGATAAAAGAAAATGAGGTTCATCTCATCTCTCCTTCCCCCTTGCAGCTGGGATATTAGGTCGTGCTCCAGCATACAGTCACAAACCCAGTAAAACATAGAGCTCAATAGTGGGATCTCAGCTTCTTAGACAAAATGTAACAATAGTAAAGAAGACTCAGGTTATGCAAACTTCATTACTGTCATAAGACAACCATTGATGTTAACACTTCCAATTTTATCACAAGCCTTAAAATAAGTGAAAGCTGGGTTTATCTCCAACACGTATAGTCATACATTTGTATGAAAATCTCAGCTTTCACAGGTTTAAAATTAAGTTCCTAGCTTTCATGGTTATGGAGGGAAAAGACAAGAATGCAGGAACCCTAAAAGTTTCAAGATGCACAAGGCAAGTAAAATAACCAAAAAAATTAAAAATCTTATGGTGTTTAAACATGTTTCATGATTTTTCAACATTTGGGATTGGCAGTACTATTACAATGTTCTGCTAATCCAGACTAGCATAAACCTTTGGGAAGCAACCCATGAATTTCAAAGCCTGACCTGGACTATTTAAATTTTAAGCATAAAAATTTTCAGGTCCTAGAAAGTCTCACATAAACACCTTATTACCTGTTTAAAAAGAACTAGAAAATTACATGCAAAAATGTTATATTGCAGTTGTACAACCATTCACAAAACATTAAGGTATTATATACATGTAAGGCATTCTCTGTGTATTTCTATGCGGCACACTGTGGTACAATATAGAGCTATCAAAGTTAGTTCTAAACAAGCCAGCTAGGGAATCTTTACATTGGCCTCAGCATGCAGTGGAGCCACATCATTTCTGCATAACTCTGAGTAAAAGTGTGGCTTGGGCCATGTCAAGACCACAAACCTACCCTGGCAGTGGTGGTGCTCTCTGTTATGCCCTACTGCTCTGCACATGCTACCCCCCTGACTGAATATAATGATACCATGACTACACAATGCAGAGGTTGGGCTAATTAGCACTGCAGAGTTTCAGTCCCATTAGCCTGCCCCCAGTGCCTCTGAGAAACTGCTGCACTGTTGTCATTTAGGGGAGGAGACGTAAGATGCTTGGAGCAGTGCAGTATATCTGAGGGCACAGTGACTTTACTGTCTAGATAGGGCCCTAGAGTGTAGCGCAGCATTTCAAGCTATCAATAGTGGCAACATCCTGAAAGTTAATCTTAGCATGGCACTGGCGAAATTCCCAAAGATAATTTTATTAGGCTAGAGACAGACATTCAAAAAGCCTGAGCCTGAATTGATTCAATCTTTGCAGGTTAGTCTAACCTGCAAAGAGTGAATTAGTTTGCAAGTGGGTAGATGTGTGGCACATGCCTGTGGTGGTTCAAGCCAGAGGTACTAGAGCAGCCCTCCCTTCCACAGGGAAGCTGAGCTGAGGAGGGGCGCATGGCCAGGCCTGCCCCAGCGGCTCCCTGCCAGCTGAGAGCAGTCCCAGCACACAGGGCTGCCTGGCCACAGGGGGAAACTCTTCCCCTTCCTCCTCCTACCCCACCACCATTTGGTGCTGGGGGGCTCTTCTCCCTCCTCCTCCCCTGTTGCCACCATGTGGTAGGGAGAGGAACTCTGTGAGGCTGCTGGCCCCCAGAGGGGGATTCTTCCCCCTGCTTCTCCTCCATCGCTGTGGGGTGGGGAAGGGGGGAGGGGGGGCTGTATGGGATGCTGCCCAGCCCCAGAGAGGGACTCTTCCCCACATTCTTCTCCTCCACCCTAGGGCAGGAGAGGCTCTGTTCCATGCTCTGAGGAACTCTTCCCCCTGCTCCTCCTCTCCCTAGAGGGGCAGTGGGAGCATGGAGCTCAGCAGGGCAGGATGTGGGTGTGCAGGTGGGGGGTTTAGGGACCCGCACACACTCCCCCCATGGCATGCAGCCCCCGCTGCCTGGCAGCAGCAGCAGGCAAGGAGGTCAGGGTGCTCGTGCCTAGCACAGGTGCAGCTCTGGTCAGCGCTGCACAGAGGAGGGGGCGGAGCCTGCCTTATTCCCATGGCTCTGCTCCCCACACCTGTAGCTCCAGGCCTTGCAGCGGGGGAAGCCCCACACTGGAGCCTGCTGTCTCCCCCGCTCCCAGCTGGGCACTCCCCGCACTCTGCTGAGAGTGGAGGGAGTCCTGACCCCTGCTTCCCCGCAGAGTCCAGTGTTGGGCTTCCCCACTGTGAGTGCGGAGCTGCAGGTGTGCAGCATGGAGCCCTGGGGATAGAAGCAGCTGGTCAGGCTGCATGAGGCTGCACTCCTCATCCCCAATGCAGCACTGGCCGCCTCTGTCACGGTTTCACACTGCGCACTTGCAGCTCCACAATCACAGAGGGGAAACCCCATGCTGGACTCTGAGGGGAAGCAGCCGGCCAGGCTCCCTCCACTCCCAGTAGAGTGCAGGGACTGTGGAGCTGGGAGCCAGGGAGACAGCAGGCTCCAGTGCAGGGCTTCCCCCACTGTGGGGACTGGAGCTACAGATGCAGGGAGCAGAGCCTCAGGGATAAGGCAAGCTCTGTTCACTCATCTGTGCAGTGCTGGCTGGAGCTGCACCTGTGTCAGGCACAAGCGCCGTGACCTCCCCACTTGCTGCTGCTGCCAGGCAGCAGTGGCTGCAAACCATGGGTGGGAGTGTGTGGGGATCCCATTATCTCCCACCCTGCCTCACACCCCATACACCCATACCCTGCCCAGCTGAGCTCTCCCACTGCTCCTCTTGAGGGAGGAGGAGAAGGTTAAGAGTTTCCCCCAGCATGGAACAGAGCCTCTCACTGCCCCCGTCCCCAACCCCACCCCTGCTCTGGGGCTGGGCAGCATTGCATGGAGCCCCCCCTAGCCTGAGAGGAGGAGAAGGGGAAAGAGTCCCCCTCAGCATGGAACAGAGCCCCCCTCCCCACCCTGCAGGACAACCTACCCAGCATGGCCCCATTAAGGTGAAGGGGGCAGGGAGAAGGGTTAATTCCTCCCTCTGGCCCTTTCCTGCACCTGGGATCTGGCAGCTCCAGGGGCCACTGCTGCAGCCCCTTCCCCTCTGCTCCCTGGAAGACAGGCTGACCCCAGCTGCAGTTGGGAAAGAGGGGAAGGAGCGAAGAATCAATGCCCTTCCTGCCCACTTTGCCTTAACAGGGTCATGCCCTCCAGACTGCTAGGGCTGGTCCCTGCTCTGCCTAGAGAGTGGAGGGGAGGAGCCAGCTTTGCTGTGGAGCAGAGAGCCCTGTCCAGCCCAGAGAGCATGCCGGGATGCTGGGGGTGTCTGGTTTACCTTAAACCTGCAAGGGGTCTGAGGCAAACCTTGCATAAACTGGTTTAAGCCAAATCAGTTAAGTCTGATACTACACTAAACCAGGTTTATCCCAAACAGGTTTCAGCCATTTTGAAACTGGTTTATGTGCACTGAATGTCTGTTCTGTTACAGGTCTAAACCAGTTTCTGATCATTTAAACCAGGTTATGTGTAATGTCTGTCCCTAGCCTTAATGGCACTATTATATACAATGTATTTTATAAAAACACATATATGCCCCAACTGGGATGCTAGGTGTTGAGGCACTTGTACAATGGGTCACTTTTTATCACTTTCAAAGCTGTTCCACAATCTGATGTCACAGGACCTATCTTTCTGCTTTGAATGCCCTCGCTCTCTTTACCTTAAGGACAGAGAAATAGGGTATGTTTATACTGCATACTGCACCATGGTACAGAGATACCCAGGCTCCTTCTGAATGAGCAAGCTCAAGCATTGGAAGCAGTGTAGCTTTATCAGTACAGCACTCCACATGGTCTAATGTACCCTGCTTCTCAGCAGAGCTAGACTGCTTCTACTTCCCAGGTACAAGCACATTTTCATAGCACCGCATTGTGCAATGGCAAGTGGGGCATGAGCTCTGGGAGCTCATTTGGAGGGGGCATCAGACTGGGGGCTCCAGGGAAACCCACATCCAGGGGAGTGTTTTGCAAACAGGGTATGGCGAGCCCATTCTGTAGGCTGGAGCAGCAGCTCCACATCATCAGTAGCTAGAGTGTTGGGAGCTCAAGCTATATCAGGTAACAGTGCCACTACTGATGTTAGACCCTTGAAACTCTGCTGAGGCACTCGCACTGGCAAGTACACGTGGGAGGGTTGGACAGGGAGCAGGTGCAGGAAGAGGGAACGCACCTGCTGCCACCACTGTTCCCTGCTGACAGGGAGCAGAGGGACACGCACAGAGCCACTCCTGTTCTGCTCCAGCTAAGGGCTGTGGGGAGTTGTTGCTTGGGGTGCTGGGTTAAGCTTGGACAATGGAAGTGGCATACAAGCTCCTTCTCCTTCCCCAGTAGGGGATGGGGTGGGGAGTGCAGGGATTGGCAGGACAGCCGAGAGCTGCCTGCCACTGCCATTGTTCCCTGCTGAACCCAGCACCCCATGCAGCCTCTTCCCAGCTGAGCCCCACAAGAGCTTTGCCAGGGACCAGGTGCAGGAACAAGAGACCCACCTTCCACTATACCCTGTTGATCTAACAGAGCCCTGGAGCTGCTCCTGCCCCACTCCAGCCATGGGCTTAGGGAAGTGTCTGCACCTGTCTCAGCACTAATGGCAGCAGCCGCAGTGAGCAGGTCCCTCTTTCCCACCCCTACTTCCTGCATGGCCTCTTCTCCCTCTGGTGTGCCCCCACTCCCGCTGACCTGGGGGATCCCGCCATGCCTTGTTCCTAGGGGATCTACCACATGGTCTGAGAGCAGCACCAGTGCCATCTGCTGAACCCCCTTTCTCAAACCCTGGATCCACTCATGACCACAACCAAATTTAGTTTTTTTCACTCTTTAGTTTTTGGAGAGTGCAATAGTTCCCACAGCCTTACAGTTCCTTCTAACTAATAAACCACCGGAGCTCATTTGCAGAGCCCTCAATTCCAGAGATGGAAATTGAAACACACACCAAATCAGTAGACTTCATATTAATTAGTTTGCCTTCCTGTGTCCACAATTCACTGATATCTGAGTAGTGGTCTTTTAACAGAAATTCTCCTGGTCTCTTAGAAACCTGCCATAGCTGCTTTCCCACTTTCAGCACAATTATTTCCCTCATGCAATTTCTTCCATGGACAATTTGTCAAAACCTAGGACAAGTCACTTCGGGACTGTTGGTAATGATGAGACCTGATGTCTCCTTTCAAGCCAGGAGTGAACAAGATGGCAGATCTGGCCTGCAGCCAGACTCCTTTTCCTTGGCACCAACTTCTTCAGCTGCTGCTGCTGGACACAGCCCTGCTGCCCAGACATCCCTACCCATCCACATGCACTGCCAGGGGCAGGACCCATGTGGGCAGGGCACACAGCTGGTCAGGTGGCATGGGGCCAGGAGTGAGATGGGTGGGCAGGCCCAGGGAGAACTTGGGATCTTGGGGTGGTGACAATGTGGGGCCAGGGCCAGAGTGGAGCCATAACCCACTGCCCTCATGCCCCTGCAATAAACGCAGTTTTCACTGGCAGGGGCATGCAGGGAGCAGATTGTGGCTCTGCCCTAGCCTCAGACTCTTGCTGTCACCAGCTCAAGATCCCGATCCTGGCCCCGGCCCTTGCCTCAGACAGCTCCCTGCATGGCTCCTGGCTAGTCTCCATGGACACCCCAGGATTTTGGGGCAGTGATAGCATGGGGCCAGGGCCAGGGCCAGGGCCAGGGCCAGGGCCAGGGCCAAGGCACAATACACTCCCTAAATGACCCTGCCTGATACTTATTGCTGACCACTGTCACCACCCATCAGTCCTTGGTTCTCTATGGAGACCAGCCAGGAACTGCAAAGGCAGGGCACATGGCTGTCTGGGGCTGGGACTGGGATCTTGGGATGGTGACAACATGGGGCCAGGGTACAGCTGTGATCTGTTCCCAGAATGCCCTTGCCCATGGTATCTGCACCCATTACAGGGGTGTGCGGGCTGCAGATCACTGCTTAGCTCTGGCCCCAGCCCCATGTTGTCACTGCCCCAAAGATCCTGAGATTACCCTGGCCCTGCCCACCTGTCTCGCTCTTGGCCACAACCCAATCCTAGCTGCCTGGCTGCATGGTCCCATCTCTAGCAGGCACAGTTTGGGGCAGATAGACTGGGGTGCCCAGGCAGCAGGGCTGGGTCCCACAGTAGCAGCTACCACAGGGGCTGCAGGGAAATGGAATACGCTGCAGCCTGGATCCATCCCTCAGGCCTTATTTTGCCCGCCCATGCTAAGCTATGGAGCAAAGAAAGCTTCAGGACCACCAAACCTGCTGTTGCTACCAGGGTGGAGGGAAGATGTGACCCTCTCTTCAATTCATATTCATTCATGTCAGATCTGCAGGTTCCACCTAGGTCTTGGGAGAATATTGCAGCCAGAAGAAAGAGATATGTATTTGGCAAGGGTTGGAGAGAATTCCAGAAGGAGATGTATTTAAGGATTTTTAGGTTCAATGGAGACCTGCATACTATGAGTCCTTTAACCCAAATCAGCTTTTTGTTCAGAATCCAAGACTCTCAGGACTACCATAAAAAAATCAGAGAACTATGGTGAAGATGATAATAGGTATACTGTCAAGTTACAAAGAAGGCAGTGCTTGAGAGCAACTGTTACTGGGGGTGTGCAAAATGGGCCATATTTTATTCAGATTCAGATTTGGGCTGAATTGGGGACAGTGATTCAATTCATTGACTTGGATCACTGTCCCCAATTTGATTTGGCCGAATCAGGATCTGAAGATTCGATGCTGATTCAGAGAATCAGTGATTTGGACATAGACACAGCTTTAAAAGTTTTTTCTACGTACCTTGAGGTAGCAGATGCAGCTCGTGATCACTGCCATGCTGGGGCAGATGGAGCGTCCCACAGGAGCGCGGGAGGCCCCCCCACAGCCTTGGTGGTGAACCCAGAAGTGGACCGGAACTACTTTCGGTCCACTTCCAGGTCTGCCGGGGAGTGTGTGGGGGGCCCCCCCCGCATCCACCTGGCTCAATGGTCAGTTGCAGGGGGACCCTGGGTGCCCCCCCCCAGACCCAGGAGGCAGTAGGTGCCCCCCAACACTCTCCCCGCCACTTCTGGGTCTGCTGCCATGCTCCTGTGGGATGCTCCATCTGCCCCAGCATCACAGCATTCACAAGCCGCCTGCAACCTAGAGGTATGTAGAAAAAACATTTAAAGCTGTGTTTATAGCTGAATCTCCAAATCTTTCCAAATCTCTCTGAATTGATTCAGAGGGTTCTGATTCAATCTGGAGAAATTAAAGGGTCTCCTGATTCAATTTGGACTTGGAGATTTGGCCACTGAATCAGGCTGAATCTCTGCCAAATCAGATTGGGGACCGAAGCTTCTCACAGTCCTATTATTTAGATTTCACTTAAAGTTGGGAGTAGATTCTTACTCTGCTTTTAAAAAAAAATATTTTATGTTAATTCATTTTCCTAAATTGTAAAAAGAAATCTCAGCAAAGGTTTTTCAATCCATATTACAGAAAAGTCTTGAGGAGAAAGGGAAAGACCATTAATTTAATGCGGTGGGAAAGCAGATAGGTTGAGTTGCAGAGAAAGGATGAAATAATTCATCTGGCTGATGGAGACTGAAATGTGTTTGTATATTTTACTTGTGACAACCCTTGGAACTTGGCTTTAGAGTTTTGGATGTAATTTCTCAGAGGCTTGCCTAAAGGCTGGTTTAACCACCTCTGTTCAAAAACTGCTGAGGGTAGGGTTAACAAAAGCAGGTTCACTGAAAAAATATCCACATGCCACGTCACTGATTTCTCTCCTAATGGAGAGAGAACCCAACCTGCACAAGGGCCCCAGATTTCTGCCACTCAGCAGATAGGTAAGAATATGTACAAGAAGAGTGTGTGCCATGTCTTTGCTGGAGCGTGAAAACAAATAGTATTTTAGGAGAGACTACCTGTGTACTGAGCTTGGGGTATATCTGTTTGGTACAAGGCAATGCCATGTGGTGCTCTGCATATATTAGCTCTGGAACTGGAGGCACTATAGCCACATCACTGTGGAGCTCTGCCCAGCTATTTTTGCTGAGAAGCAAGGCTTATAGACATAACTATAATGCCTTCAGAGACCATCTAGGCAAAGTACACTCTGCACTCCCTCGCTCCTTGTTTCTTAGCCTCACCCTCTAGGGCCAAGCTCACTGCTGGCCAAGATCCCTCAGTTTGTAGTCTGGTGTGCCACCAATCAACTTCACACATGTTTTAATGGAGATGGGGCTTGCTTCACCATTCTCCCTGTCCAGCAGAAATCAGTCAGAGCCTGCCCTAATTTTGCCAACCATCTCTGAGAGCTGCTCAGAAAGATATCTCCCAGCAAGCCAATCCTGACCCAAAGTGTGCCATAAGTTAGAGACACTACACAATAAGGCTACATTATCTGTGCTGACACTTTTATTTTTCTCATGTCCCACATGTGATTTTAACTGTTCAGCTGCCACTTCTGGACTGACATTACTAATAACATTGTATCTCTATGTGACCAAAACAACCGAAGTGAGGAAATTATCTTTCACTTGTCACGTTGGGACCTGCACACACAGGTTCCAGTCAGTGAGTGTGAAGATGAGAAGGTGGTTGATGATGCTCATTTGTAGGAAAGAGGAATTGAACTACGACAAAGTAAAGAGGATTGAAAAACAAAAAGGACCAGTGCCCTGCCAGTTCTGTTGCTTGTGCCATCCAGGATGTACACAGATCATAGAAGTCTTGACTATGACCTCTACCCTTGTGACTATTTAGGTAGGGATAACTTAACTCAGCCAATTCATAGATTGTTTGCAGCTGGCAGGGACCTTGTAGATCATCAGGTCCAGTCCCCCTGCACTAGGCAGGAAAAGACAACTGGAGTCAGTGACCCCAGTGAGGTGACTGTCCACTCTCCTCTTGAAGATTTCCAGGGTAGGTGATTGCACCACCACTGGAGGGAGTTTATTCTACAGTCTGGACACCCTGACTGTGAAGGAGTTTTTCCTGGAACTGAGCCTGAAGTGGCCTTCCAGGAGTTTGTATTCATTGCTCCTGGTCTTCCCCGGGGGTGTCCTAGTGAACAGTTGTTCACCAAGTTCTTGATGTACTCCCATGATGTAGCAGTAAGCCACTACCAAGTCCCTCTCAGCCTTCTCTTCTGTAGGCTAAAGAGGCCCAAGCCCCTCAGCCTCTCCTCGTAGGGCTTGTCATGCAAGTCCCTGATCATATCGGTGGCTCTTCTCTGGACCTTCTCAAGTTTTTCCACCTCCTTGTTAAAGTGAGGTACCCAGAACTGGATGCAGTACTCCAGCTGCAGTCTCATCGGTGTGGAGTACAGTGAGAGTATCACTTCCTTAGTTTTGCATGAGATGCAACAGTTAATGCATGCCAGCGCGTTGTTTACCCTGCTGGCCACAGCATCACACTGTCGGCTCGTGTTCATGCGATGGTCGATCACTACCCCAGGTCCCTTTCAGCTGTGGTGCAAGTCAAATTGTCGCCACCAAGTCTGTAGGTATGTTGGGAATTGTTTGCCCCCAGATGGAGTACCTTACACTTCTGAGTGTTGAACATCATCTGATTCCAGTCCATCCAACTCTCCAGCCTGTCCAGGTCTGCCTGTATCTGCATCCTATCTTCTAGCATGACCACACTGCCCCATAACTTGGTGTTCTCCGCAAATTTGGCCAGCAAGCTTTTCACCCCCACATCCAAATCACTGATAAAGATGTGGAAAAGCACCAGTCTAAGCACGGACCCCTGAGGGACACCACTGGCCACTTTTCACCAGGATGACACAGATCTGTTCATAAGAACTCTCTGGGTCCTACCATGCAGCCAGTTTTCTACCCACTGAACTGTTGAGCAGTTAAGCCCACAATCTTCCAATTTTTCCACGAGGATATTGTGGGATACTAGGTCAAAAGCTTTTTGGAAGTCTAAGTATATAACATTGACCTTCTCTCCCATGTCCAGGTGGTGAGAGACCTGTTCATAGAAGGAAATGAGATTGGTAAGACAAGACGTACCTGTGACAAAGCCATGCTGGCTGTCATTCAGAATCTTACCCTCAATGAACGTATTGTACAAAGATTCTTTAATAAGTTTTTCCAGGATTTTCCCTGGGATGGAGGTTAGGCTGATTGGCCTGCAGTTACCCGGGTCCTCCCTCTTCCCCTTCTTGAAGATGGGCACAATGTTGGCTCTCTTCTAATCCTCAGGAATCTACCCTGCACACCATGATTTCTGAAAGAGTTTTGCCAGTTCTGTGATGACCTCGGCCAGCTCCTTCAGCACTCTCAGGTGAAGTCCATCTGGTCCTGCTGACTTATAAATGTCTAACTTTTCTAGTTGGTTTTGCACCTGTTCAGCATCCACAGTGGGAAGATTATCATTCCTGGCATGCCCTCTGTGATCCTTATCTTGCTTGTCTTTCCACTTGGTCTGGTGAAATACTGAAGCCAAGTGGGCATTCAGGAGTTCAATTTTTCCTGTGTCCATTACCAGCTGTCCTGAGGTGTTCAGCAGGGGCCCCATGCTTCCATTTGTTTTCCTTCTGCTCCCTACATACCTAAAGAAGGACGTCTTATTGTCCTCGACTCCCTTGGCTAACTTAAACTCAGTTGCCGCCTTAGCTTTCCTAATTATTTCCCTACTACTATTGTATAGTCCTCCTTGAGGACTGCCCCAGCTTCCACTGTGTGTATGCCTCTTTTTTTCTTTTTCAAGAGGACCACAATGTCCCTGTTGAGCCAGGAGAGCTTGCCAGCCCTTCTGCTACCTTTCCTCTACCTGAATATGACAAGATTTATTAGTCTGGACATTTTATTAAGGTAATAAGTTCCCTTGAACCCCAGAAGACAACAAGGTGACTTTTATGGCACATGGGCTTCAGAGAGGACAATGTGTATGTACTGGTGTGCTGAATGATAATGAAAGGAGCCTCAGGAACTATTGTAAATGCCATATAGTGGAAATAGGAAACTGTGTGGTCTGCCGCACTTGCTAACATATCAAATGCAATTATCTGCCATTTAAGTTTTTGACAGTTGATGTTCCCAGAACTAACTAACTATCTCCATTTTGTGGTTAATAAGATAATCCAGCTTCTGTCATGCCCTGTCTGAACCTCATTGGTTATGTGTAGTGCTCCCCACTTCATGCACTCTCCTCTGCCTCTAGGTAAGACCTTCCTTTTTGTTATGTAGCATGGAGCTAGCTAGTCACTGCTGAAACTTATGCCAGCAATTCTTTACATGGAGCGACTGGATTCAGAACACTGTCTAACATGTAGTGTTAGAAACACTGTCTCCACAGCAAATTTGCAAGGGATTGATTATCATTTAGTTTCTCATGGTTATTAATTTTGGGTCAACTCTTTCCCCAAGCCTCAGTACAAGGATAAGCTGATATTTGATACAGCAAAATAGCTTAGAGAACTTTTAGTGCATCAACTAAGGCTGCTATTCTCATGTAATGATATGGCTTCAGGAGCTGGAGCTATAAGGAAAACACTGAAACTTGTGATAGAGATGTTGTTACGTAGGAGGTCACCTGTGTAACAGAAACCCAACTGAAGTGGTGGCCTAAGGTTTCCTTTTTTAAGCAACTGAAAATCCCCAATGTTTCACAAAGAATAACACGAATGTTTACCTGAAAAATTCCACCAAAGAACAATTATTCACTTTGAAAAGTTGCAGGCAGTCACAGAAACAGTATCTGTAACACAGGTGACCAAATAGCCTCCAAAATCAGATCAAAAGAACAATTTCCAAGCAACACTATTCCGTTATCTGTTTGCATGAATTTGGCAGTGACCACTTATGAACATTGGGCAAATTTGTGGCAATTGGATCAAAGGATGTGTAAATAGAAAAGAAAAAAAAGGAAAATTAATCTGTTAATTCATCTACAATGAATAATTTAACTGGTCCCATCTGGGGGTTTTAAGCGAGAAATAAACCAGCAGTGTGACATTTCTAGCCACATGTAAATTGAGCTTGGGTGAGTTTCCTGAAGTGCTGAGTAGTATTTCATAGATTTCATAGACATTTGGGCTGGAAGGGACCTCGGAAGATCATCGAGTCCAGCCCCCAACCCAAAGGGCAGGAAGTCAGCTGGGGTCATAGGATCCCAGCAAGATAAGCATCCAATTTGCTCTTGAAGGTGTTCAATGTAG
>NW_017729025.1:116260755-116261609 GCF_001723915.1 Gavialis gangeticus | reverse complement strand
CTCCCTTGAGGAGCAACCACTCTTCTTGAACTCCCCTCTCCCTGGGGTCATGGTCCCTTAGGGCCTCACTGACAAGCCTCCTGAGCTTGTCAAAGTTGCCTTTTCTGAAGTCAAGAACTTCCGTGTTCCTGACTGACTTGCCAGCTTTACGGTGGATGGTAAAGGTGATCAGCTCGTGGTCAGTGTCACCCAACTTCCCGTCGATCACTAGGTCACTGATTAGGTCATCCCCTGTAGCCAGTACCAGGTTGAGCAGCGCTTTGCCTCTTGTTGGCCCATAGACTTCTTGAGTCAGGTGGAGGTCATCCACGCACAAGAGGAAGCTTTTCAACCACTTGGATTTTGCTGAGTGGTCCTCCCATGAGGTGTCCAGGTAATTGAAGTCACCCATGACAACCATGGTCCTGGAACATGCGGCCTCAGCCAGTTCCTGGGTGAACTCCTGGTCAAGCTCAGGACTTTGGGTGGGAGGTCTGTAGTAGACTCCCACCGTTGTGTCCCCTGTGCCGTGTTCCCCACGGATTTTAACCCAGAGGGTCTCCAGTCGTCCACCCTGGTCGCCAATATCAGCTTGAAGGGACATGTAGCTTTCCTTAACATAGAGACCTACACCCCCGCCCCTTTTATCTATACGATCCCTCCTGTACAGGGTATAGCCATCTATACCTGAGGTCCAGTCATGGGTGGAGTGCCACCAGGTCTCCGTTATCCCTATAACATCATAATTATTTGCATTGAGCAGGAGGACGAGCTCCTCCTGCTTATTCCCCAAGCTCCTGGCATTTGTGTACAGGCAGGCAAGTGTCCCCTTGCGGGCTTTTGCCTTGCCCACAGATTGTACCAGGTCTGGGGCA
>NW_017729025.1:116255756-116260721 GCF_001723915.1 Gavialis gangeticus | reverse complement strand
TGAGAAGAGCCTCCTCCCCAGGGGAGAGAGGTGGAGGCCATTCCTTTCCAGCAGCTCACTGCCTCTCTTGCCAAACAGTGGGCTGTGGTCATGGAAGCCAAAGCCTTCCTGATGACACCAGCGCTGCAGTCTTTGGTTGACTACAGTTTAAAAGGGCCCACCAACAGCAAAAAAAGCCCCAGTTAGGCTCCACAGCGGTGATAGACGCATGGGTGAAAGCCCACTGTGCCCCCGCTCCCCTGAAGCCCCCTAGATACCTCCCAGCAGCCGCGGAGCCCCCCGCCGACCCCCAGCACAGCCAGAGGCAAGAGGGGCCCGTGGTGGGAAGGGGTTAACCTCTCTCTAAGTGGGAGGAGGCGGCTGCATGTAGCCGGGCCGGGTCAAGCCCCGTCCAGGCCTCTACTTGGCCCAGCCCCCCCAGGGAGAGAGAAAGGTAGGATGGGGTACTCACCAGCCCCCCTCCAGTAGGGCAGGGCCCCCCCTTGCCCAAGACCAGCTTTCCCTGATGGCAGGCCCACTGCGCATGTGCACAGTTTAAAAGGACCCACCAACGGCAAAAAAAGTTAGGCTCCGGAGCGGCGAGAGACACGCAGGTGAAAGCCCGCCGCGCCCCTGCCCCCCTGAAGCCCCCTACATACCACCCAGCAGCCACGGAGCCCCCGCTGACCCCCAGCACAGCCAGAGGCAAGCAGGGCCCGTGGTGGAAAGGGGTTAATGACACGAGAACTTTCCTTTCATTAGTTATACTTGATTCAAAATTGGAAAACTGTATGAATTACAGTTCTCAATCTGAAAACTTTGCAGGTTAAAGGTAGTATATATGTGACATCATGTAGTTTAAAACAGCTCTTACTTTAATACTTTAAATACATGCATCACAGAACAGTGAAATAATTAGCCAGTCCATATAAAAAGCTTGTTCATCTTAAATCCTAAATTAGGCTTATAAAAACCATGTGCCACTTTCAGACCGATGAGTTCAGACTCAAACATGGTTGTGTGTGTATAATTCATAAAGCAAGCACTTTCTGAGCAGAAACGTTCTTTTCAACTGTTTTGTCTACACAGTGTCTACACCTAAGCACACCCAACCCATCTCCCACCCACCCACACCCATAGGCATGCTCCAAACCCTGTGAGACTGCTTCAGGCTCTTCCCTTTGCACTGGCTCATGAGCCCTTAATTTTTGGTGTGACTGAGAGCGACCAATGGGGATGCCTTATATACCATACAGACATACCCAAGGACAGATTTGGGGGTTGCAGAGGCCCTAAAAATAGTAAACATGTCTGGAGAGAGGTTGTATGATAAAATTTATAAAGTTTACTTAGTTTTGTTACCAGAAGCAGCAAACCCCAGGAAGAAACTTAATTTTTATAAAAATCACGTCACCTTTTGTTTGGTGTAATGAAAGGGCTTAGAATAGGTCTTTGTGTGATCAGCCCATTAGGGTATGTCCGTGGGGGAATCCAGGATTTTGGAGCCCAGCTGGAGTAGGCAGGAGTGACTCTGGAGCTTCCCCCTGCTACAGGGTGGTGGCAGCAGGGAGAGGAGCAGGGAGAGTGAATGAAAGAAGGGAGGGGACATGTCATTGAGCACAGAGAGGAAGGGAGGGGGGATTCTTACCTGCTTCAGAGACTTTAAAACATCTTGCACTGCTGCTCCTGCGATGTGGTCGCCTGACGTGTGTCTGCACCACTGCAACCTGCCTGGATCCATACCTGGGTGTCTCTATATAGCATAGGACAGCACCCCAACAGAGCATATAAACTGGGTGGCATTGCATCCTAGCATGTCTATGCAGCTTTCTGTTTGGAGCTAGTACATGTAGAACTAGCTTGGGTAGCCTGGTGCTTCCTTGAGCTGCCTAGATTCAGACTGTAAACTCTTCAGACAAGAGCTCTGTCTTCTGTTCTGTAACACGCTTTGGAGCACTGTAAGATACTAACATATATAAAAAGATATATCTTTCAAGAGGAGACTGGATAGGCACCTGGCTGGGGTCTTATGACCCCTGCCACCTCCAGTGCTCCTTCCTGCCCATGGCAGGGGGTCGGACTAGATGATCTGTCTAGGTCCCTTCCGACTCACTGATCCTATGATTAAGATTTATGTGATGGCGCATAAAAGGTTTATTATGTGATCGCAGAAGATTCTATATTCTGTAGCTGTGCTCCAGGCAACAAAAACACCAGTCCTGCTGGTGGTACTCTCCACTTGCCCCAGTCCTCCTGATAGTATAGCCAGATGTTCTGTGCAATCCAGTGGCAGTCAGAGATAATAAGAGAGCTGGTTGGATCTGTGCACATATGGTTTCTCATATCATCCTGCAAACCTAGGATTAGCCTTTATTGTTCAAGTACACCACAGCAGTGCTTCTCCATATGGGTTTCTTCTGGCCATCTTTTCCAGGGAAGATGAAAAAACATTCTTTTATTACTAAAGTTTTCCTTAATATTTGGAAGAAGAGTGACTAGTCAGTTCCTTATTTACTAAAATAAAAAGGCTTGAATAAAAAGGGAGCAGAAATTAATACATTGTTGCACTGCTAAGGTCCTTCTATTGTTCCACAGTAAGACTTCAGTGAAGTCCAACACAGGGATGGAAGGGGCAGGGTGCTTCTAGGAAGGTTTGTTGTGGTTTATTTTTAAAGAACCTCTTCTTACCCTCGCTGCCTTTTTTACATTCCTCAAACCAGTAGCATGGGAATGAGCAAGCAGGGTCCCAGCCCCAGGTGCAAAGTTAGAGGGGGGCCCTGAGTGGAGGCCCCCTGAAGAGTTTGTACCACAGGTGCAACAGCAGCAGTTGAGTGTAAAGACACTCTCATGCTCCTTCAACCACTGCTTGTCTTGCCAGTGAATTTCCCACTGCCAACTGCCACCAGTGGCAAAAGTAAGCAGGAGCACTGGGTGGTTAGGGTAAGCAGCAGCAGCTGCAGGCATGAGAGCACCCCCAGATTTGGGAAATAGTAGCCCAGGGTGCTAACCTTACTAGGCCGTGTGTAGACGAAATGAGGGGCATGTGTGCATGACACTTTAAAGTGGATTAAATGCTTTTGCACTGCTTTAATGGTCTTGGTGTTTGCATGTGTCAGCAGCATATTGCGCAGTAATTCCTGCCACTGTAGCAAATTCAGCAGCATAATGTGCCTTAAATGACTTGGGGAGTTTCAGTTTGCTGCCCTGTGGCCGCAGAGTGAAACACCAGGCTCCGAGCAGCTCCACGGCTCTGCAGGAAGCCCTGACAGGCAGCCTGGCAGCAGCCCAGGAAGGCAGGCTCCACCCAAGAAGAAGAAAAAAAAAAGCATCCATTTTTTTTTTCTTTTCTGGAGCCTGCCTGCCTGCCTGAGCTGTGCGGGGCCCTGGTGCTTCCCTCCGTGGCTGCAGTGCCCCCTGGGACTGCCCGAGCTGGGTGCCTGTGGATGGGTGCTGCCTGGGGGGGCCCACTGCTGCTGCAGAGGGAATCACCAGCCTCCCCCCTGCCACAGCTAGAGAGACAGGTAAGTGGGTGTGTGCACTACATGGGGGTTTAAAGGGCCCTAAATTGAAGCGGTGTGTTAAAAAACACACCGCTTCAATTTAGGGCCCCTGTTTCATCTCCACATGCCCCGAGTTATGTCTCTGCGTCAACCTCTTCCCTTCCAGGCCTTCCATTAAAAATACACATCAATATTAGCTTGCTACTGATTCTATGAAGTTAACTATAGTTATTATTCTCTTTTGATTAATAGAGAAATGGTGTGGAAGAGAGATTCTTCTTCTTCAATGTCATCAACTGAGTCACTGCTGGAAGTGGAACTGGCATTCAGGAGCATGTGGCTCCCAATCCCATATTGAGATGACAAGAGCATGCTGCCTCTGAATACACCTGCTGCAAAAGGAGGAGTTTCCCATCCCAGGCAATCTAAAGGATTCCCGTCCTATACTTGCAAGGTCATAAAAATGCTAACAAAACCACAAATTTCCAAAGGAAAATAGAGGTAGCAATAATAATAAGAAAAATTGCAAACACCATCCCTCACTGAAATTACTTCATAATCATTTGCACCTTCAAGTTTGAATTCCTACCAATGGAAGTAGACGTTGATTATATATTACTGGAAGTTTTTTAACTTCCATTCCTAGCCCATATTAAGTCTGATACTGCCCCAATTGATACCTGTATCTTCCGTTGACTGTGATGGGAGCTAAAGGAGGCCTGTTATTTCCACGAAATCCTTCCTCCCTATGTGTATCTCACTGAAAAACTCACATTCAGCTTGGTGAAAACAGAACTTCTCCTTTACCCTTAAACAATTCTCCCCTCTTCCCTCTATTACCTTCTGTGTCACTTGAATAGGTATATATATTAATGTCTTCCCCTTTCCCCAAATCCAGGTTGAGAACAAATTCTTCTGGTGCTTCCTTTACAACATTTTTATTATTTGCCTTAATATAACAGATTTTTGAAGTACATTGAGTCAGCTCAACTGGTGTTAATAGATCCATATCAATTTATTGACAGAGCTACACCAATTATACCAGCTGAGGACATGGCCCATTTTTTCAAAATGATTAATTCTGTGGATTTTTACGTTACATACCCAAAAAAGAAAAAGATGAAAACTCAAGAACTTAATATAAGCTACTGCCTGATCCAAAAAGACCCACCCAAAAGGACACCATGATACACACCACTAAAGGGAAAATCCTGCTTACACAGTGTCTAAGTCATCTGTGGTGCCTTCTCATTTAGGACTTGCCTAAACTCAGCCTGGCTTAATTTGGGGAAACGAGGATTACCTACAAGGTAATGGATATTCAGAGAAATGTAACAATCCTGCAAAACAATCTTGTTTTGAAATTCTTAAAGGAGTAGAAACAACTTTCCCCCCACCCCAAGCCGTACATACTGGGTCATTTCAAGAATCAGTTTCTAGAATCTAGCTACTGCTGATGGAGTTAGGTGAACAAGTTGAGAATGTA
>NW_017729025.1:116226299-116250756 GCF_001723915.1 Gavialis gangeticus | reverse complement strand
TCTGCTGTATTTTTAGCTTATGTATGCAACATGCAGAAGAAAGGATGGCAAAAGTACCTGGGTTGGGCCCAAAGATCACAGGGCCATCCCTGTGATCCTTCCTCAACTAACCTTTTCCATTGCAAACAAAAATGTTCACCTGCATAAACAGCTTCTTATTTCTCCCCACAAGCAGAAATGCTTTCAAGCCAAAGGAAAATTGGCTTTCCTAGTTTGCTTACCACAATATCACCAGTAAAACAGAAAAATAAAAGCAGCTTATTCACAAAGTGCCATTTAATTTATTTCCTTCTGGCTCTTCAGTTCTTTTTAGCAATTTCAAGGATTTCTCCTTTTCCAGTCACAATACAGTCTGAAGAAAGGCATGTATAAGGTCCTTATGACATCACTCTTGGGTGGCAGAGAAAGCAGACCTGCATCAGGGTGGGAAACATTGAACTTCATCCTTAAAAAGTATCAAAAGGAGATTTCATTAAACCTAAAGATTTTTTGCAGTGAGGTAACAGCTAATAGTGTATTGCAAAGAGATATGAGAAAGGGCAGATTTTTCTTATCTTTTGTTATTGGAATTGACCCTCAGGGTCCTTAGGCCTCGGTGAGAGCTTAAGCAAGCTTAGATCAAGGAAGGATTTTGAAATTGAATTTATTCAGATTAGCAAAACCTTCCATGAGAGGATTTACTCTCAACAAGCTGTTACCAACTTGAAGCTTAAAAAGCCCAGCCCATTTTGCTGATTTACAATCAACCTTTTTTTTTTTAAAGCCAAGACTGGCATCATTAAAAATTACTTGAGGTTCACAGAATACCAGTGTTTTTCTCTGCCTAGTTTATTTTAGGTAGTCTGCCTGGCATCAGAAATCATTTACAGGGATGTTTCAAGCTATTAGGCTGAAACACTACAAATACAAGAGAGGGCAAAAGAATGAGCACAGAGTGGGTAACTAGAACTCTAATACATACAGCTGCTAGACTAACAACTGCCTGCCAGTCTCTGATTCACAAATCAAAGCTCGATGCTAAGTGAAAAAGCATAGAGGTGCACATGTATTTCTCCTCCCTGTCACTGTTTGTGTGTCTGATAAAGATACACAAGATAGTCCCATTTGTAGATATGCATGCTGAAAATCTACATTATCTCTGCTTCCAATCATTTTAGTTCAATCAGGTGCAAATGGAAGTTTACTGAATGAAATCTGAACATTACTGTGCAGTGGAAAATCCTCGTGCTTTTCCTGTTGCTTTTGGGAGGAGGTGACTTCAGGCAATTTTTTTCCCCTTGTTGACTTCTCCCAGTTCCCAGCTGTGGAAGCGGGAATATTTGTTTTCTCCTGCAAATAATTCTTTGTATCTGCTTTTACTTACAAATGACAGAAAATATTTAGCGATATTGCTTGTTATGTCAGGCTAAATAGTATCGCAACAACATAAGGTGAAAGTCGTCTCTTTCCCACACAAAATAGGGGTGAAAATGTTTTGTGGGAAATATTAAGGGGAGATTAATCTAAGCTGAAGTTGGCACCAAGGTTACAGTATGTCTCTCCATGGTTATTGAAACTCTGTCTGAATTGCAATTTTCCTTGACACTGGAAAAATACCTTATCCCCAGTTCATCCTACTGCTACCTGTACTTGGGACTTGTAAAACCATTCCACTGTCATCCTTTCTCATATGAGATCCTCCTCTGGGATGATGAATTCCACAGCTATTTAATATGAACTTCATTCTTTACTCACTGAAGAGAAAGTACAAATCAGGAATATTTTTACTGAAAAGGGCTAGGTCTTGGACACTAACTCTCAACCCTTTTCACCAGGGATTTTAGCAACGGAAGGAACTGCCATCCAAAGTCCTAATATCCCAAGCAATGAATAATAGAAATCCATGTTCTTCAAATGTTCTTCTTGTATAATTTTTAAAAGTACAGGTGGTTGCTTTATTTTTAATCAAATAAATGAATAGACTTCAGCTTAACCACCAAGATGAAATCATTAACAAGCCTTCAGCCACACTGAAATTTTAGACACAAGTCTACACAAGTTAAGTCTTTTTAAAATACATTATAATACATATTAATTGTTGCAAGTGAAATCTACCCATGAGAATCTAGTACCTGATTAAACCAGTCTTGAATGCTGAAACAGCATAATTAACTACAGATGAACAAATGTATACATTTTCAAACCTGTTATGTAAACTAAGAAGAGTTACTGATTATAAAAATCAGCTGGGTAACTATTTCATGGAAAGCCTTGTTTTCCTGTATTGAGGAATCTCCTTTATGTGCCTCAATGTTTTCCTAAGTTATCAATTAATATCTCGTTATATTTTTAAAACTCTGATCTTTAAATTATATTTACATAAGTAAAAGGAAAGAGGGGGATTATAACTCTATTTGTATTCATCCCAAAGAATTCTCACTAGCATTAAAACATTTATATTTATTCTGAAAAAATAATTTCAAATCACTTAATACTGCACTTCTAGAATATTGCTTTAAACTAACTTGCTGTTTTTACACTGTCTGATCTGAAAAGCAAAGTCCCAAGGCAAAGAGAAAAGCTCAAAATTATTTTTAAAGTTTAAAATAACTTTAAAAAATACCCTCTTGTTGGTGAAAAACAGCTCATTTTACTTGAAAAAAGTATGAATCCAGGATTTGTGTGTGTGCATCTAAAAGAGTTTGATATACAAACTTGCAATACATATAAAAATACTTGATTTTGTCAACAATTACTGGACACCATTTATCAATTGATTAATTTAGCTCCTTTAAACTGAACTGATTAATTATCCTGGTTACTAAATCAAATATTGAAAAATCACATGTGAACTTTTAAAGGGAAGCAGTTAAAAGAAACCATCCCAGATTTCTAACAAGACTTCAACAAGAAATCTATAGAAACAGTGATACACAAATGACACCCAAAAAAATAAAATTAACACATTTTCTAGTTTGGAGATGCTAAGTGCTGCAAAAGAACTTTTAAAACTATGACTAGAGATTAACTGTAGTTTCTGTTAATAATATACAGGGCATTTTTCACAATATTAAACTAACTTCTGTAAAAAAAACCCAAGCTAACCAAAACAGGATTTTGCCCACAAATATGATGGATTTATTTAAAGTTTTTTTCCTTAAAGACTATATTTTATAACTCCTTAAATTTGGCAGTATTTTTGGAGAAATCAAACACACAGTCAATTGCATCACAAGAGCCGTAGCTGTTTTAGGTACACAGGGTTTCCACAACCCTTTCCAAAAGATATGCATGCATGGATTACCACAACCAGGTCTGGTAACAATTGCAAATTCTAATTTTGTATACATGCCTAGCTATAAGTCCATTGTGTGTGACATTAGGCCCATTTCTTGTAAGAAAGACCACTGTTGTATGTATACTATCTTAAATGGTCTTTTTGTGACCTTGGTCTATACTCTCAAACAAATGAAGCAAGTTTTTGTATTTTTTTTTCCTCCTGATGGGCATACTAAGAGAGGGGGGAGAAAAATCATCATTACACATGCGGTGCACTAAGGCACACAGACTTCCTTGTGACCGTATTTAAAGAAACGGACACAAAGAAATAGTCATTGCAGCTACAATAGGGGAAATCTAGTATGCATTTCCAAGGAATCACATTTTGGGGAGAATTACAGAATAATTACACATATGCTTAGATCACGAGCATTCAATGAAGCGGACAATATTTTGAGGATTTAAGATGTTGGTGTTGTGGTCGTCTCTAAGAAACCAGGATAATTCAGACATTCAAATGCAAAAATGCACCATTTGGAGAGTGTAATGCGGTCTGTTCTGGTCAGTGTTACAAATTCGGAAAGGATTCCCTGGCTGCAGACATTAGCCACTTAATACTTAAATCTGTTTCCAAATGTAAAGCATAGAACAAAAGTGTTTTGCATTAATGAAATGTATCCTAACACTGGGGTAGTGACACATTTCGTTAATGTGTCACATTGCTGATGTAAAATATAATTACAACAGATATGCCTGTCTTATAGCTTGATAAGACCCTTAGATGAAATATCGTTTAAGTAATTACACAATAAACATCTATCTCAGCACTGTCATCTTCCTGGTTGCAGACTGGGCTAATTTCATGCCGGTATATGAAACTAACTAATGCAACTGAACCTTTCAACTTCACAGCTATGATTACAGATGATTTATTCATGTTGATTGGATTTCTTCTAGTACAACAAACACATTCTGCAAATATAATTGTTAATTGTGTTATCTGCTAATGAGTTTTTTTCTAATATAATTTTATCTTCATGAAAAAGTGCAAAGAGATCAGTACAAATAGGTTTTGAGTTTCCTTAACAAATTGCCCCAAAGTAAATTAATGCCAATTATTTGGATTGTCCACTATGATCAGATAAAGTTACTACCATTCATAAACTTAGAAAACCACTAGCATTGCTCATAACCTTTTCAGAAGACTTGGAAAAAAGTGCCACAATCCAGAAAACTGAAAATCAGTTATTTAGTGGGATAAAGGAAATACAGTGATATTGCTTAAACTTAGGGCATTAACCAGAGGATCGACATTCTCTGCTTCTCTTCCTTTACTTTAGGGTTTATTTTTTTATTTTTTCAATTGACTTGGGGAAAAGATTTACTTCCCAGCATATGGTTTGGTGTACCTGACAGCAACAAAATAACATCCTTGGTATTAATATTATTACAGCTTTGGTCCTGTGATTCAGAACTATTTTATAATAATCAAATAAATAACAAATGTATTATTATAGCACCCACAATATGATACATACTCTATTGATAAATAAGACAAAGGTCAGATCCTGAAAATCCCTACAAGATGTAATGGGACCACCGATATAATCAACAGGGATCTTGGTTTTCTCTATTAAAGAATCCAAAATTGTCTGATAAAAAATCCCCAAATCCATATTTTTCTATGTTTAAAATGAAACGCCATTATATATATAGGTATCAGCTGAGCAAAATGTGTTATTCATATATTTATAATTTTAAAGCAATTTGAAGCCTATCAGTACCCCAATCATTATAATAAAATAAATTCTAAGTATCTATATATTTTTGCATATGATTTTTGGTTTTTGATCATAGAAAATCAGAGCTCCCCCTACCTTCTTTGCTCACCAGGACGCAGGTCCAACTGTGAGTGTCCCCCCATTGCTTTATGGCACTGAGCAGCCCTGATATGCTAGTGCCCCTCACTCCCAAACCACAGCCCCCCCAGCCCTGCTGGTGCCCCTCACTCCCAGGCCCCAGACCTCCTGGGTGTGAGGAAGGAGGTGGATTTGGGGGGCAAGGTGTTTGTTTGGGGGGCAGAGCAGGTGTATGAGGGTAGGGGGGTATGACAGGGGGTATGGGACAGTGCGGGGTGTGGGGAAGGGCAGTACCTGACCATAAGCAATGAATTTATTCTATTTATGCACCCACATTGGGCATGGGGCTGCAGCCTGGCTTGATTGGCATGGGCAAGAGCCACCTTCATGGCTCAGGAGGTGGGACCCAGCAGGGTATAGGGCAGAGTCCGGTGGTAAGACTTGTTGCCACTGCCACTGGGACCTCCACACCAGCTGCGCTACCAACAGTGCAAGGAGTAACAGACAGGGAGAAGCCACACTGCCCCCACCTCCCTTCACCACCAGCCACTCATGTGCCAATCCATGGCTGTACCCTGCTGCCATGACCCTGCTGCCACCACCACTCCCCTCAAGCTGTCCACTCCACCTTCCCTCTGGCGTACAGCCATGGAATTCCAAAATATCCTTTTTCCTTGCATACAACATGTACCTTTTTCCCAAAAAACAGTTGCTGGAAAGTGGAGTGTGCATTATAAGCAAGCAAATATGGTAACAGCAGTTTCTGCTGTGTAAGCTTCTGCTGGGGGAAAGCGAAAATAACTGTGCACATGGTTCACAGAGAACAGAACAATGAGCAGGTGCAGTTCAATAGCTGCTGCTACTCAATTTCTTGTTACAAGGAACTATCTTTGTTTCTTCATTCTACCTTTCATAAACAGAGTACATCTCTTATTCCATGGCATGTTATATGTGAGAACATACAGTATCACATAGACACTTTTTGCTATGCATCCAAAACATACCCAGTGCTGCTCTCAGGCTCTCGTCTTGGGTAGGCTTATTAGAAGTGCTGCTGTAACAGGTAGTACCTGGTACTGTTATCAGCATATGTGTTTCCGGGGGGACTAAGCACAGTCCAATACAACAAAAAGATGTCTCTGAAAGTTTCACAAATGCACCCAAAGTTGTGAGACTTGCAATAAAAACGACAAGATTTATCAATACAGTATGCTATCTGATAAAGACCTATATCTCTATAATTTTAATGTACAGGGACTCTTAAATATTTTAATGTCTATTTATTGATATAGTAAACCCCAGTTAATCTGCTACTTTGAGATGGATTCATATGATAAATTATCCAGTAATTATGAGGAGCTGATCACTGACGGTTATGGGAAGGGCTCTAGCAGGGAATTGCATCAACAAGTGAATTAAACCACAGGCTGCTTGTACACGTGACAGGAGTTTAGTCCTTTAAATTGAAATGGTGGGTTTTAATTGTGACAATTAAAAAACCCACCATTTCAATTTAAGGGCTTCCGTCACAATTATGGTGAAGGGCCCGATCCTTTTTTTTTCCGCCTCTGGAGCCTGCCTGTATTTCCCACAGCTGGGGCCGAGCTGCCAGTGGGCTGAGTGGCCCCTGAGCTGCGGGAGGCTCCGGTCCTTCCCTCTGCGGTGGCAGCACCCCCTGGGGCTGTCTGGGTGGGCTGCTAGTGGGTGGCAGGGGAGTGTGCTGCCACTCTGGAAAGAAGGTCTGGGGTCCCCTGCAGCTCAGGGCCCACCAGCAGCTTGCCCCCTGGCTGCAGGAGAGGCAGGCAGGTTCTGCAGGAAAAAAAAAAGAAGAAAAGTTCAGGCCCCTTGCTGCTTTTTTTGTTTGTTTTTTTCCTCAGCAGAGTCTGCCTGCATGAGCTGCCACTGGGTCGTGCACCGCTTGAGTTGCAAGGGGGCCTGGTCTTTCCCTCCACACTGGCAGTGCCCCCCAGGATTCTCCAGGCAGGGTGCTAGTGGTGTGGGTGCTGCCCCAGCTTGCAGGTAGCACCCACTGGATCCAACTTTTCCCCAAACCCGTGCATTGGAAGCCCACCAGCCACTGCTCCCTGTGCGGACTCAGGGAAGAGTTGGATCTGGCGGGTGCTGCCTGCAAGCTGGGGCAGCACGCGCACCACTAGCGCCCTGCCTGGAGAATCCTGGGGCGGGGGGGGGGGGGCTGCCATTGCGGAGGGAAGGACCGGGCCCCCCTGCAACTCAAACAGTGCACGACCCCATGGCAGCTCATGCAGGCAGACTCTGTTGAGGAAAAAAACAAAAGCAGTGAGGGGCCTGATCCTTCCCCCCCCCCCCCACGGAGACTGCCCACCTCTCCCACAGCTGGGCGGGGGAGCTACTGGTGGGTCCTGAGCTGTGGGGGGTCTTGGACCTTCCCTCCATGGTGGAGGCACCCCCTGGGCCCACCCAGGTGGGTGGCTAGCGGACAGGTGCTGTCTCAGCTCAACTGTTCCCTGAGCCCAAGCTGGGGCAGCACCTGCCTGCTAGTAGCCTGTCCAGGCAGCCTCAGGAGGTACCACTATCACAGAAGGAAGGACTTGGGCTCCCCGCAACTTAGGGGCCACTTGGTCCACCAGCAGCTCACGCCCTGGCCGTGAGAGAGGTAAGTAGGCTCCATGAAAAAAAGAAAAAAGATCGGGCCCCTCACTGTTTCTGCCTTCAGCCCATCTCTCCTGTGGTGGCAGGGGCGGGGGGTGAGCTGTCAAAGGCAGCAACATTACAAACAGCTACACTGCAGACTAAACTACATGCAGATGTAGTTTAGTTTGCAATGTAGCAAACTCATTTAAATCATAAAAAACTCTCCCACGTGTACAGCATGACACAATTAAGCTGCAAAGACAGCCAATTTTTGTCACGTGTACAAGCACCCACAGTGGCAAATTATCCCATAAGCGTTGGCACGCTGTGGCTTTCAGACCAGATCCAGCTGACAAGCCATTTCTTCTGGCCCATGAAGCTGGGACGTCGGCAGCAAGGGGGCATCAGCAGCAGGGAAAGTGAAAGCTAGGTCAAAAGCATGGCAGCAACAATTCAGAGGACAGGGCAAGCAGCAGTGGCTGACTTGCAAGCAGCAACCTGTATTCAGAGTGAACTGTGCTATTTTGGCCTGAAAACACTTTGTACAGGGCAGTGATGCTCAATCTTTTTGGCCAGTGGGCTGGATGGGCAGTGCATGGTCCACTGCTGGGCTGGATCCAATCTTGATCCTGATCCAGCACCCAGGGCGGTTGTAGCAGGTCCCTATCTAGCTGTAGTGGGGGCAGCTTATCCCCAGTTTTGCCATGTGGAAGAGAGGGAAAAAGAGGGCTTGATGAGACCCAACCCAGCCCAGCAGGGCTGTGGCGGGGCAGGGAAGAAACCTTAATCTGATGCCATCCGGCCACAAGGAGTAGGGGGTGTGGCTTGGCTCCAACCCAGCCATTGGAGGGATGGGGTATGGGGTTTGAGAATTGGGCAGCAAGGGAGGGTGGCTGTATTAATTGTCACTGCTCCCCTGCCACTACATTTTCCAACCCAGGTACAGTCCCAAAAGCTGAATATCATGACTCCACCACCTGCATTTGGCCCACGGCCCAAGGGTTGAGCACTTCTGGTGCAGGGAATTAATCATCATTTACTGTGTTTTTTAGAACAGGAGGACTACAACATACTGGCCTCACAAAATTATGTTTAAGGAAGAACCTGAAAGATGAGATGATTTAATCATGATAGAACAGGAAAGGGCAGATCGAGTAACCAACAGAGACAATCCTCAACGTAGTTGCAGGGGAGAGAAGGGAGATATTTTGTTTTTTGGGACCTGGCAATACTTCCTAACATTTTCCATTATTCAGGATTATTCTGACCTTTATTTTGAGAAGATTTTCCACATCAAAACATCTGATATTTAACAGAAGAGTAGACAGCCAGGTTAAAGTACTGCTTTTTCTTTAGCCTATGAAATTCTGTTTAGCTTTTGCAGAGATAGAAACGGATAAATATTGCCATTTTTCTTTTTTCACCTGTGTTCTTCAAGACAAAGGGGGCTGTGCTGTTTTATATGATAAATGTTTTATCTTTTTTTTAATAAGAGACACTGGAACTTAAATATTAAAACTACATGAAACAAACATGGATCAGGTTGCAAAAATCATGCAATCAAAAGTTAGGAAAGGGACTTATAAGAACTTTTTTGTAAATAACAAAATATTGGTATTTTTTGTGATGTCTTTTATTGGACCAACTTAAGAGTTGGGAGTGCTGTTGAACAGGATTTCAGGCAGCAGATGCCTTTCCTTAGGGCACTTTCCTTCAGTTTGTACACAATTATATAACGTTCCTTGTAAACATGTACTGTGATACAGTCTATAATTAAATGATCATGTACTAGTTTTCCCACAGGACCTCTGCCTCATTCAGTATTATGGAAAGATGTACAGTTGAGCAGAGTTAGGAGGCTCCAGAACCTAAATTAGAAATTTACAGATTTTTGACTGAATGATTCCTTAAACTTGCTTTCCTTCATAGTTTCATTGTTTCTAGGGTCAAAAGGGACCTGAACAGATCATCAAATCCAACCTTCTGCCCTGGGCAGGAACCAGTGCTGGGGTCACACCTCAGCCAGATATCTATCTAACCTCCTCTTGAAGACCTCCAAGGTAGGGGAGAGCACCACCTCCCTTGGGTTTTTAGGGTTTTTTTCTTTTTGGATGTATTTAAAAAAATCTTTATAGGTGTTTTATTGCTACTCAAAATGGCTGGTTTCATCTAGGAGGAGTTCAGTGCATAGCCAAGCCCATTCTTGCAGCAATAGGCCTTCATGTTGCAAGCTCACCAATTGGCTCAAGAATGCTTGAAGGCTCAAAGCTTTATGAGAAGTCTGAGAAAGGAAGACAAAACAAAATCCCATCATGATTTAAGCCAGGGGTCAGCAACTCCCAGCACACGTGCCAAGCGTGGCACGCAAGGCCATTTTGCTCAGCACACCACCTCCAGCCCAGGCTCTTAAGCAGCTGCTGCCAGCCACGGAGCCCAGGCTGCTCCCAGCAGGCAGCTGGGAGGCTGCAAGCCCTGCTGCAAGCAGATTGGGCTCCGTGGGCCGGCTGCAGCCGGGAGGCTGCAAACAGCTGCTCCAAGCACCTTCCAAGGTAGACATTGTGGTTTTTTCGGCACTCTGCCCAAAAAATGTTGCTTACCCCTGGAAACTTTAAACATTTTACTTTAAATAGGTGTCACTAGATAAAAAACAGAAGTAATCCTGGGAGTAGGAACTGGATACCAAGCCTTTCCCTTCTTGTTTTTCAAGTAAAATTAAAATTAATAATATTATTTGAGATTAGGCAAAGAGAAATAATTAACAACTGTACTCAGAATTGTTTCTTTACCATAATTTATGCAGGTGCTAATTGAATCAATTAAGATCTTCTTTTTAAAAGGTGAGGTTTTACAGAAGGCATTCTCTTTAAGTAGTTCAGAAGCAAACGAAACAGAAGGGATATTACTAAGGAGAATATGAACCTCTAAACCAAGAAACTTCACAATTAAGTGGAGAAACAAAGACCTTCCAAATATGGAAGGCTCCATGTTCCAAACACAAAAGCTACATATGTCATCTTGTGCTTTGACACCATCGGTTCTCATAAATTAAGCCAATTTGGGCCTACCTAATATTTGGACTACACAGACATTTGTTCTGTACCCTGGCTCTGCCACTAACCTGCTTTGTGACTTAAGACAGACAGATCATGACAATGCATGTTTGTACATCACTAGCCCAACTGCGGAGGTTTAACTGGGACCTTTCAGTGTCACTGGCATATAAATAAATAGCAGCTGCAGTGTTTGTTACAAAAAGTGAAACTGATTCTGTAGGTGGTTTGTAAAAGGTTTCAACATTTTCCCTGATAGGTCGCTGCCTTACTGTACTGGATTAATAAGCAGTACCTACTTCTTATTCATAAATCACTCTGGAAACCTCTGATGTGTTAGTTGTAAATCATTATTTTTTACATCATGTGGCTTTTGCACTTGAAATTCATTAGGGCTTTGTCACATGTTAAACTTACAATACATTAACTACACTTAAAACACAAGTATCTGCATGTTCAAGCAGTAAAATATGTGCCAAGCACACTCATATTGTACCATGGTTAGGATTTTTCAGGGAAGAAGCATCTCTGGACTGTATTAAGTAACACATGGTTTTCTGTTACCTGACTGCTCCATAGAGATAATCCCAGCCCCGGGACCTCACCATAGTCTTTAACCCAGTCTGGTGCCATGGCACCTGTGGGATCCAGCAGCAGGGATGGCACCCTCTCTTGGGCTCAACTCCCTGTCTCTCTCTCTGCCCACTGCCAATAGCAGAGACCTGGCTTGCCAGAGTTCCCTATGAAGCATGCAGACTGGGAGATTGTAGTAAGCACTCCCATTAGACTGCTCAGAGCATGTTATAACTTTTAGTAATGCCTGTTAGGATCTAAATAAAACATGTGCTAAATATCCCATGCAACAAAGCCCTCAGTTTTACTCTATCTTGCCACAATATCTCAAGGACGGTAGTAATCTTCTTATGGTTTGTAAAATATAGGAAATTCCACAGTAAAGTGAAAATACTGATTTATTAAGCCTAACAACTGATGATATTGTTTTGAGACTGCTTGAGGTCAGAGCTGAATCCCACTTGGAATACATAAAGTTGAAGCTTATGCCATATGTAATTGCAAGAGTAATTTTCCCTAATTTGTAACAAAGTCTCAGGAATGAATTATGGCCTTGATGTGATATATTATAATCTACAGTATACTTACATGCAAATGTAACATAGATATAATTTTCTAGTATATTTTAACTTGCAATCAAGCTCCATGTGCCAGGTTCAACTGTATGTAACTTGTAGATGCTTCTTCCAAGACATCTGGATTTTATTCTCAAATCAACTAGACAATTACTAAGCGATCTTG
The DNA here is from genome assembly GCF_001723915.1 of Gavialis gangeticus. Lineage (NCBI taxonomy): Eukaryota > Metazoa > Chordata > Crocodylia > Gavialidae > Gavialis > Gavialis gangeticus. Next base: position 116,238,662 of record NW_017729025.1, on the reverse strand, counting down.
GAAAAAGTCACTTAAACCCTCTGGCCCCAATGTCCCCTTCTGAAGAACAGCGAAAGAATTCTGCTTACCTCACAGGAGCATTGTGAGGCTTAGTAAGTAGATGGATATAATCCCCTGATATCATCAATTTTAGAGATGTGCAAAATATCAGTGTTACTTATCTGACCCACTGCCTTTCTTGCATAAACTTTTTGCTCTTCCCTAGCATGAGCACTTTAAAGAAAAAGTCACAAATGAGAACTGATCCCACACAAAGTAGGTAGGCAAGTTGGTATCCTGCTGTAGAAAGAAGGGGCTTCCTAAGCACTGTTATGTAATTACAATAAACACTGTCTCAGTTCTCCTGCTCAACCTGGGAGTTTGGTTGTTCCAAACTCACAAAGAATCAGGACTGGCTCAGCAACAGGGCAACCAGCATCTACAGATCTACTTCAAGGTTTCAGGCTTCATGTCTATGAGCTGATCTGAATAATATATTTTTCTCCTACTATTGTTGCAGTCTGACATTTTACACATCTATTTCTCACAACACACTAGATACACAAACATGGGAATACAGTAAAATGAAAAGGAATATCTATAAAACCAATCCAGCCAAAATCACTCCTCTCTCTTTCAACATTTGTTCCTCTGAGACATTGGTAAGATTCAGGAAATGGAACATATTCTGAGGATTAAAAGGCAGCCTGTTACTAAGATCACTGCTAATACCAGATGTTTCCTTCCTAAGTAATTGTTCCTGCTCAATTTGTTAAAGAAATTTCTCCCATTATTGTTTTCTTCAGTTCTCAAGGATCTGAATGTCATTTCTGGCCACCAGTAAAGCGTTAAGAGCTTTAGATCTCAGCAGAAAACTGGGAGTCAGGGAGAGCATCTACACATGTGCTTTAATGCACAGTAGTCTATTTTACTGCACATCAAAAGCATCGCATAAACAAACCATGATATTATGCTAACTCTCAGTAAAACAAGCTACCACACATTAAGCGTCCCTAAAAAAAAAAGCAATTGCAGGGTAGTCTAATGCGCATTAATTTAGTACCTAACATTGGAGTTGCTAAATTTAATGTGCATTAGAAAAGTCATATTAATGCACTTGTAGACATGCTTATGAATACCCTGAATTGTAATCCTGATTTAAAGCCTCTGCCCCAACTTCTCCATCTATAGCATAGGGTCATTGTGAAAATAAGTTCAGTGTTTTATTATGGATAATACCTGTTCTATTGAAAGTCTGGGGACATCTTTGGTACAAAATCTTGCTTTCAATTGCACAATTTTCACAGTTTATTTTAGTGTAACAACAGCTCAGTTCCTGTAATTCCTTCTTCCAGGGCTTCAAAGAGCAGTTCTTCTACATGATGCTGTTCAACCCTGACCACATTTTACACTCTCCGAGAATTTAAATTTGCCATGTAAATGTTTAAGGCTCTGACTGTTAAGGAATCTGACAATACCAGAAACAACTTTCACCTTTGCTATAGGGTTCTGTTCTCATAGATCAGATGACCTCTGCTAAAATGGCTCTTTGATTAATTACGCCTATTTTCTCCAAAGTGTACATTTTCCTGCAATTAAAATGCTCTCAGATTCAATTAATTTGTCTGCAAAATGGAGGTCATATTTACCTCATTCACAAAATTTTATAAAGCTTAACACAATGCTTGTAAAGCGTTTCAGTATTTTTGGATTATCATGCTACAAATATACCCAGGTTGTATAGGTTTTGATTATCTTTGTTACATTTTTCTTTGTAAAGAACAAGTATTTCAGTAGCAGCTGTGGTGGAAGTTATGGAAGCAGATACATGACTGTTATTGAGAAATAGGTATTTCAGAGGTATTTCCTTCCATCAGATGTTCACATCCACTCCCTTTTGGTAACAAGTGAAAATTGTTTCCTCTAAGCAACTGTGAGGTGGACATTGTGAAAGAAGTTGGGTTATCATAACCTGGTTCTATGCTGACTAGTTTGAAAACCATAAAAAAGCACTCATTGAATACCTAGTTGGCATTCTCAAAAGAAAGGTCAAGGTTTAAAGAAGTAATGAATGGGTAGTGATCACTCTTAGAAGTGGTTCATTCACATCAGGGAACTTTTATCTGTGCTGTACCTGTTCTCTGCCTATAAAAAGGACTTCAGTCTCCAGGGCCATCAATTTGACATTATTCCTAAGCAATAAGAACACACACATATAAAGCACTATTACCACTGTCAGATCTGTCTAAAGAAAATAGATCTGCAAGAGCATAAAATGAGAGCTTAGAAAAGTAGTTGTGTTGATTTTCTCCTTTGATGATCTGTAACACCTTTGAAAACCAGCAACTCCATGCACAGACAACTGTAGTTCAGAACAGGCAGACAGACTGAGGCTAAAGCCTCCAAAATTATGAGCCTGCCTAGACTTAGTACCTCTAAACCTAAAAGCATTAACACTCATCATTTAAATCTGAAAAGATAACATTGTATCTTTTGTATAGCACTAAGACATTGCAGAAACAAAAGACTGATTGAGTAAATGTATATAAATATAGGTATCTGCAATATTTAATTATTTCTTATATACAAATATACAATTTGGTGACATTATTAGAAGTAAAGAGTAGACTTACTGCCTGGGCAATTTCTCTTTCTTATTAAAATTTGGAATAGGATGGTGAAGAGCATTAAAAGGAGCAAACTGTGTATAATTCAAGGCTCAATATGCAAATTAGAAGAATAAATACGGGAGTCTGGTTTAATTTAATTCCTTTTAAAGGCAATAAAGATACAGTATCATTTGGCAGATCAAGACTAACTTTAGAAGACACACAAATATTTGGGCCAATTCTGCTTTTGTTTAAATTGCTTTTATGCAGATATAACTTTATTGATTTCATTGGAGTTATTCCTGAGGTGCACTCTACAGATGGATAGATAATAAAGCTCAATTGTTGTAGTCTCAACTGCAAGTTCTTTCTGGAATTCAATTGTTTAGTTACTGCTATCTTCCTTCAGGAAGCTAAGTAACAGCTTCCTCCTTCCAAACTAACATGATTGCCCCAGAAAAGATTTGGGCCAAATCCTTAAATCCTCACCCAGATAAAACCACCACATCATTCAACAAGGGGGAGGGAAGGCTACAACATTCAGTCCTTAAGTCATTAACCAAATGTTCTTTCTGTATTGAAAACCTAATATTAAATATATATTGCTTAGCCATATAGTTCATGCAACGGATGTCAACAGAGTCAAGTAGCACCTCATACACCAGCTAAATCTTGGTCAGAAAACAAGCATAGCATTTCCTTCCCTATTCAGAGCTCTGTTTATATAAATTTTCCTACATGACATTCATGATTGAGCAAACAACAAAACTAATGTTTACTAAGGAAAATCAACAACAGGCTGTAAGAAAGGTCACTGAAGATCCTGATTTGTTTGGGAAAAAAATCATGGCCCAAGTAGCATTACAGATGAACCCTCTTGTACATAAGCTTGTTTATACAACATCTATCTCATGTAGAAACAGGATCCCCACAGCTACTACATTAACACCCATCATTTTCATATAGATGGAAGGGTGGAGACTTGGGCCTAGGGCCAGGCTACATAGCTAAATCAATTAATATACATTGCAAGTAAAGAGCCAATGCAGTTTACTGCCTCCCAAAACAGAAGTTGGACTGTTAATGAATCATCATCACTACTGTGACTAAGATCAGTAAAGGCAAAAATTAAAACAGGTACTTTATGGGCTTTCATTTGGTCACAAGAAGTTTCAACTTTTTTTCCCGGCTGCTCTAAAGGCAGAACCATAACATACTGCCTCTTACTCCAGCTCCTGGCATAGTCAGCTCAGTCTTGTTTTAGTTGATCAACTTATTGTGGTGATGGGCCATAAAATGCTTCCTCTCTTTAGTTATATCCATTTGATTATTTTAATATTTCCTGACTAATTGTGGAAATCATTTAAAGAACAATTATTTCATGTATTGGAAAGTACTATCTCTTAGAAAGACACAGAACCAACTATTTAATTGGTGCAGCTCAGGTTAGCTCTACTTGTGTGTTTTCTGAATACCCAATGCTTGTAACATTCTGTTAAATTTGCATGTCATCCTGATAGTGCGTATGAAAAGGAAATAAAATTTCATTCAGATACAAGCCAATGCATGTTATTTAGAAAAAAAATTATTAATATGTTAATTGTTCTTGCTAATATTTAAATAAAGTATGTGTGTATGTATAGAGAGAGAGAGACAAAGAGAGAGAGGGAAAAATAAAGCATATAATTTTCCACAAGGAAATCTTGCCATTAAATAAACGACACTGTAACACTCCATATTTTGGCAGCCTTTTCACGCTTTCCCTATTCTCTGAGTGAAAACTTAAGCCATGAAATTTCTTTTTTGTTAACGCAAAGACATGGTAATGTCAAGCATTCATGACCATAAGCATGGAAAATTGATGAAATTACAGTGTGTTCAGGGAAATAATACGGCAATGAGAGAAAGAATCTTTGCTTGTATCAGCATCCTGGTGGCAGCTTTTTAAACAGGTGAACATTTCCCCCCCCTGTGCAAAACATCACTCTGTATGAATACATCAAATAGATGCCCATGGAGAAAGGTCAAAGGGAACCAGTCACAGTTAAGATATTTGGAAGCCATTTACTTTTTTCACTCTCCTCTGAGTGGTTTGGCTATCTAAGATAAACATAACGTCTGAAATATGTGATATGCAGATCAAGGTTATAGTTTTGGACCAATATGTGTATCTAGTGTGAACAGCACAAGGCCTCTGTGACAAGGAGGTTCTACTTAAGCTCTAGCTTGAAGGGTTCTGTAGGACTGCACTGGGGCATAGGGCTTGCAACCAGATGAACTAGCCTGCTCTACAAGGGAGGTGGGGGAATTTTACCTATATTTTGAACATGTCCAGAGTGCAGATTTAATTATCACATTTCTTAATACAAGCAACTGCTTGTTGGTCTCCTATATTGAATAATTAATAGGAAACTGGATACATTTGTTCACAAAGATGGGGTGGAGGGAGGGGAAGCTCATGGATTTTTTATCAGATCACCTTTAAGTCATTGTCTTTCTTTAAAGGTTTTGGATCAGGCTCTGGGAGAAGGAAGATTTATAGGAAAAAGGTGTAATATGGCATGGTGTGTGAGAAGGTGAGTAGACAAGCGGTTACTGAGCAACAGAGACCCAAAGAGAAGGAGTTGTCAAAATCTGCATTAATCCCCCACTAAAACTGAGATTTGCACTAATGATCCTTAAATCCCCATGATCCTTAAATTCAACGGTGAATGGGAGTTTTATCCAAGTGAAGACTGCAGTACTTGGTAAAGGTCTTCTCACCTGTCACAAACATTCCTGTTATAAAGGTTATTTATTTCAGGACAGTCCACTTACTCTTGCCCAGGGCCAAACAGAGGGGGAGTTCTTGCTCCACCATACTGACTGACCCCTGGGTTCCTTGAGCATCTGGGTTCACTGCAAGTCTTAGCTAGCCCTGATCTTTTGAAACTATCCTTGACACTTCAGACACACTGCCTCCACCTAGTGGTTAGGTGAATAAATAAATACACACAGAAGGCAGCCCAAAGGGCCTACATTACACTAGCATTTACAGGGATCAAGACCATTGGCAAAAAGCAGGCAACATTTACTTGAATAGAAAGATAAAGGACTACTTAAAAAAGAATATTGATGAAAATCTGAGTTAAAAAGAGATGCAAAAATGCATGGGAAGAAATATGTATAAATTCCACAATAATCGAGTTATTCCCCTCTCACTTCAGATATTTCCATATTCTCTATTAAAATATTTAACTATGAGCAAAATAACGCACGCACACTAGAAAGGGAGAGCAGGTGCCATTTCAGAGGGCACATCTACACATGCATTTATGTCATGTGAAATTTACTGCGCAGTACGTTACTGAGCAGTAAGCAGACATAGGTTGGCATCTACACGTGCAGGTGTTAAAGCATATTAATGCTGTGTATGGTCTGACTTGGGACTAAAGGTCCTTACTGTGCTGTAACACTGTATGTGTGGAATGACTTGGCACCATTTCTATGATACATGTAAATATCTATTTTCTACTTCCCACATGAACTATCCAAAGAAATCAAAGCTCTTCCTGGAGCAGCCCATCAGGTTAGCATGGTAATTCTTAGCCAAAGTGCTGAGGCACTCTGGTGTACAATGAGATCCTTTTAAGGGTGACTCAGGATGCTGTACAATAGTACAGCACGAGTGTTTGCACACTTGTAGGTGTGCAAACACCAACACATAAATCACAAGATAAACCTGATTAATTTAAACTGGAACCCACAGTATCAAAGACACTCCCACTTGTTGTGCCCTTTCTGAGGGCTTGCAACAGAAGAACTGCTCTATTATTTCTCCATAGTCCAAAACCAAGTGAAAATTAAGAGCTGGCATTTCCCAAGGGTTGCCTTGACTCTATCTAGATGAGTCTTGAGACTAAAAAGATTGAGAACCACAGGGTTAGCACATTTTAGACATGCCAGCACCACACAAGTAATCTTGGGCCTAGCTAGCATGGCATCTAGCAATTTTTGACTCTTCAGCCTCAGGCATTAGAAGCCAGCATCAGAAGTCAAAAGCAGGAGAAATTAATGTTCTATCAGATGAGAGACTGCCAAGCAGCCCTCTCCTTCTGGCTGCTCCATACCTTTCCTTTCCACCCTGGGCCCATTGGCTTTCCTCCCTCCCTACTCTCTCCAGTACGTAGCTATATGGGTTTTTTTAATGGGGGGCTAGGGGAGCAAGAAGTGGGTATGGAGCTGCCCAATTCCTCTCTCATCCTGATGTTTTCCGGTAACAGAAGTTACTTGGGACCTCCTCCTCAGCGTACTGTTTGTTATCCAGCAGGGTGCTTCAAATTTACTCAGCTTCAGTCACTGGGAGTCAAATAAGGGTTGTCTCCCTCCTCAGTCAAACATTGCAGTTGAGGGCCTGGTGCTGCAGCTAATTTCCTTCCTTTACTCCAAGTTGTTGGGGCCAGCCTTTTTGGCACTCACCCTGAGTACCATTCCCATCCCCTTCTCCTGTCTGATCTGTTGCTCTGCTTCCTGCTCCCTGCCCTACCTACAGCTCTTCTGTGAGCTCTTGCCAATCTGCCATGTGCCATACAAAGCAGTTGTATGTGCCACTTTTGGCATGTGCGCCACAGGTTGGCCAACCCTGCTCTAAATCATGAGTTAGACCCCAAAACCATAAGCTTGACTTTATGTCTTTAACTTACTTGTGTAATAGCTTAATGTGAGTTGTTAAACTTAATATATTATGAGGTTTTTTTTCTATGCCTTCTAGTTTCTGAACTCTACGATAAACCCAGGTCACATCTTCAAACTTTTCTCTGCAGTTGTGAAAACCAGACACTCAATTCTAAAGAAAAAAGGAAGCCAAGATGCTCATGTATTCCTGACTTAAAGAGTAGGATCTGCAGGAACGTGACGTGCCACAAAATTTGCACTAAGATTGAGAGGTCAAAACATCACATTCATGAATACACACTTAGCATGGTATGCTGGACCTTATACTTTCATTACACTTGTGTTATAACATTATGCATCTACTTTGTACTCACAATAAAAAATGATACAAAGTTCAATGCTGTGGAGAACTGAGCCAAACAAACTGCCTAATGCAAACTGTGCACTCAAGTTGTAATTTATGTTTTCAGTCCACTTCCTTCTTTGCAATAGAACAGCATTATGGGTGCTCCTGCTCATATTCCCTTTTGGACTACTCTGCTGAAAAGAGATAAAACCTACAACTCACCCAAGGAAATCTCCTTTAACTCAAGTGCTGATGGGGGTTTTTTTAAGAACTGAACAACCTGTGTTCTGGCCCGTGATCTGAGCTGCATTTGTGGTTTCTCTAAGTGTATCTGTTACAACATATTATCCTTCTCATACTAGCATCTCTGTACACCTAACCTTTCCAGCACAAAAGCATTTATCATTAAAAAATGCTATTTACAAGTCTCTAATCCTAGGGAGCTTGTATTTTTTCAGAAATCTTTTGGAAGAGTGTAAGGACAACAGCACTTAGAGGCCTCAGGTGTGATTGGAACCGCATTATCCCAGGCGTTGTACATATAGACACATCTACACATGCAATTAATGGCTGCATCCAGATGAATGTGGACGTTACTTGTCCCTGAGGAACACCCATGCCACGTGTACTTTGGCATGCAGCAAGTTACCCTGGGTGGGGCAGGGTAGGCTGGAGCCAGCACTGGCCTGGCCACAGCAGCCTTACCTAGGGTCCGGGGGGCGTCCCAGGACTGCTGCAGCAGTGATTCTGGCAGGCTCCACTTTTGAGCGGCACTCGCTGCCTATGCGTGCACTGCTCCGCTTTTATTTTCCGTGGGTTATTTTGACCCCTGGATATCCAGTGGTCAAAAAAGCCATGGGGAAAGAAGTGGGGCAGTGCACACATGGGCAGTGCTCCCTTGCAGTGCAGAGAACATCTAAATATGCGGTATGTAGTGCTGCAGATGTGCTTGCAGCACCACATACTGCATGGCCACACCTGTCCAGATACAGCCGATGTGCATGAACAAACTCCAAAGCTTGTTGCTCTGAAATTTTTTTGCCCCCAGGCATGCCAATTGAAGGTGCACCTGGAAGCAAGAAACTCCAGGGTATATTGCTCTGTAGTTTATTCGTGCACAGCACTTGGAGCCTGGTGGGAGCAGCCCAGGCTGGCACAGGACCCAGGGGGTCAGCCTGCCAGCACAGGGCTGCTCTGGCAGGCCTCAATGTGCTGTGCAGAGGCTGGCTGGGGCATGAGGGTGCTTCAGAGCAGGCCTGCCTGCCAGCTAGCACCATGCTGAAGCACCCTCGTACCCCAGCAAGCCCCATCATTATCTACATGTGCGTTTAAGTGCAGTAATTTACTGCACCATTGGATAGTACTTGTGTCTGATGGGACTGTCTGACGGTGCAGTAAATTAGTCTACACCAGCCTAATTGCCGCATGCATGTAGATGGTGATGCTTTACTGCACAGTCTACTGCACAATAAAGCACATGTGTAAATGCATCCAGGGAGAGGCAGTCATTATGGAGAAGGAAAGCTGCAAAGGCAGAAGAAAGGAAGTATTTTAGGTTTGAATTGCAATGACATGAAGGCTGCTTTGTAAAGGATTAGCCAGACAGCTAGATATGTCATGCAAGTAGAAATAAGCCATGGATACATAATTCTTCCAAAAGACATGCGGTAATTTAAAACATGGAAGACATGATTTAGAACAAGATTTAAGAGCCATTTAAGAGATGAATTTGAGACATTTTACATAGATGTGACTCAGCTGCCTTTGTTTGCATAGCCAAGTTTAAAACCATCCTAGATGCACTCTGAGTTATCTCAGTTAAAAAAGAAGGGAAAAAAAGATATTTTAAGATTTGATTTGCTGAACAGATAACAGACAGTATCAAAATACAAGAAAATATTTTTCACCATGTAATTACTGAAGGTAAATGAGTTATTAACTAAGTAGGTTATACAAGGGTTATGAAGCAGATCTTTTTCTGACTTCCAAAACACATACTTGTACTGACTGTATTAAGACGAAGATCTGCTAAGTCTGCTGATGGATTTTACATACTGTATCTGAGCTTAACTCAGATTTATATGCAATCCTGGAGAGAAAAGAGGTACATTCATTCAGATCCAGTGCACTGCATACCATGTCCTCACATTTGGGACCATTAAGTTCCATTAAGTAAATAGAAAAGTTTTGAATGACTTTCTTTAATGGCAATGGACTTGGATCTCATATCCTCCTGAAGCCAAGAAGTCTCATAGATAGAGGCTTCCTTGTGGACTTTCCTCTAAGCCACTTCCTACTGTGTGTCTCCAATTTGTGTGCTGTTTAGGGAGGTCTCCCACCAACTCGTGTTTAACCTAACTTGAATACAAATGCATCTTAAATACCATAAAATATAATACTTCAGTGCTATAATTTATGCACAGCTGTTTCATTCTCTTGCTGCATTTCAGTGAAAGGAATTTAGGGCTTCTCCTATTGACTTGAATTCTGGCCCTAAATGTCTACCTGCTAACAATCAGCAAGCAAACCTAGTTCTTAGCTTGCCAGTGCAAGTTCACTGATGTGACTCACTGATCTTCCTGGAGAGAGGAAATTTGACTTGTGGCTATGGGTACTGGCCTACAACATATAAGATCTTGGTTCCATTCCAGATTCATATGGTCTTAGGGAAAATAATTTATGTCCAGATCTAAAAAGTCTGTAAGTGCCTAAGTACGTTTACTGACTTTAACATCTCTAGATGTCAGTCTTTCAGCTGTGAAATGGGGATAATTCTCTAGCACACAGGGGAGCTTAAGGATACATATTTCAAAGTATAAGAGGCACTCAGATATTCTGGACAAAAATACCGTAGAAAAGCCTATGACAATAATAAAATTAATGAAATTTCACTGACATAAGAGAAAGCAGCACTTAATGCTACATGTATAACACACATGTATTGCTACTTGTGGGGATCTTAGTTATTATTTAAAGCTGCATCAGCAAGCTTGGATGTTGAATTAACACAGGAAGAGTGGAATCACTCAGAGGTGTAACAATGCAGCTGGGTTCACAGCACAGCTGCCACACTTAGGGGCAGCAGTGACTTCCAGTTGCCACTATACCACTGGTACAATTGCACGGCTGCAGCAGCACCTATTTTTTCCTGTCTCCTGTCTCCCCAAGTTGCCATCTGGGGCAGATACCCCAGGTGGCCTTACCCTAGTTACACTACTGGATCGGGGAATACTGTAAAATGATAGAACAACTGGAAGAAAAACTATCACTATAGTCTTAACTGTGAGAGGAGGGGAAAAAAACATGTCACATTTTCCAAGACATAGCAGAAAACTCCCCAAACCAATCCTAGAACCTGAACCCAGCTGGCCAACATCCTTCCTCTTGTTTCCTAAGCTGCCATGTTTAGCCACTCTGCTGAACATCTCTTCAAGGGAAGAGGAAAATTAACTGCAGTTAACCCCTTGTTCACTAAGAACCATACACTGGTCCTGCTCACTGAGAGGAAGTATGATGAGGAAAAAAGAAAGTAAAACTGACTCCTTTAAACACACACAACAAAGAGTGCCCTGAGATCACTGCTAAACCCAGTTCTAAAGTATATGTGATAATTAAACTACTAGTAATGGTAATTTATATTTATATTGTGCTTCCACCTATTTTATTCAACCGGTTCCCTGTTCCAGAAACCTTTTAAAGACCCAGGAAGGCACAGTCCAATACTATCTACAGGCTTCTATCAAAAAAAAAATGTTCTGAAAGGGCCATCATCTCTCACAGCTATGCCATGCCAATTAACTGCATCTTACACACAAACATAACTAGAAGCCAGCTAAGTAAAAAAAGATTCTAAGGCCTCACAGAGCATTTGTTACTTTCTGCAAGGATTAGAAGAAGGTTTAGGATTGGAGCAGTGAAAAGTCCCCCACATTTTCTTCTGTAAAGCAGTCTGGGTGGGAGATTTGCATGCCATTAGATTGCAGGCCTTGAGGTTCTTAAATGTCCGCCTTCAAATAAGTCCATGGCTTTATATCGGCTCTCTGGAAGTGAAAACACCATTGAACTCAGAGCTGCAACAGGACCCTCGTCTCAGGGAAACAAATTTCCACTTGTAACACTGGGCGCAGACAGAAGTTACATTCCCTGCATGCTCAGCCCCCTGAAAGCTCTCTATGGCTGTGCTGTGACACGTGCATGGCTGCAGAGTACTTTTAAGGTGGCCAGTTGCACAGCAAATTAACCCATATCAAATGAGGTATCAGATGAATGAAGGCACTCCACTTTGGAGCACCTTAGGGAACTTGTGGGGTTGGGTGGGGGGTTGGGGTTGGAAAACTTTTCATGTTTCAAGCCAAATCAATGCCAAATCCATGAGATTTTCAAGAACCATATGTGGCCCTACTACCGGCAAACATCCTCCACCTCCACCTGGGGCTTCAGATGCTTCCAAATCATTTGGTGGGCATCCTATGTGCAGGTCCAAGCCCAGAGGCTCAGGGTTCAGATGTCCCCAAGTTTTGCTTGCCCTCAGCCATGTGACCACAGAAGCAAGCTCAGGAGAGATCTCCCATTTTCATAAAGTGGGCATAAAGCCAATATCTACCACTGGAAATGAAAGTGGGAGGTTACCTATATTTTAATACGGACAAGTGCAGGGTGCTGCACTTGGGCAGTAGGAACCAGCAGCACACTTACACAATGGGGAACTCCCTACTCGAGAGCACGGAGGCAGAAAGAGATCTTGGAGTCATTATAGACTCCAAGATGAACATGGGC
>NW_017729025.1:116224859-116225981 GCF_001723915.1 Gavialis gangeticus | reverse complement strand
AACTACTTCACAGTTAGGGCGGCTAGGAGCTGGAACCAACTTCCAAGGGAAGTGGTGCTGGCCCCTACCCTGGGGGTCTTTAAGAAGAGGCTGGATGCCTACCTGGCTGGACTCATTTGAGTCCCGTTTCTCTCTTTGGGGTTTTTTTGTTGTTCTCCTGCCCTGGCGGGGGGTCGGGCTAGAAGATCTACTAGGTCCCTTCCGACCCTTAATCTATGAATCTATTAATCTATTACCTCCTTTGTGGTGCAATTGGAGCTGGGCTGATGCAGCCCAGCCCGCCGCCACCACCCAGGGCTGTCAGCAGGAAGAGATGGGGGGAGTGGGAAGGAGGAAGCCAGCAGCAGCAAGTTGCCAGCTAGGGCTTGCCTAGCCTGAACTGGGGAGGGGGCAGGTGGATTGAGGACCCTCCGACCTCACAGCACCCCCAACCCCCACCAACACTCTTGCCTCCAGCTCAAGCCAGGCAAATCCCAGGCAGCAGCTCACTCCTGTTGGATTGCACCTTCCCACTCCCCACTCCCTTCCTGCTGACAGCTCTAGAGCTGGAAGAGGGAAGGGGTGGGGCTGGGGAAAGGGGCAGCTCCTCGGCTGGGGAGAGGGGCCACTTCTCAGCTGCTGCTCACCAGCAGCTAAGCTCTATTTGCATGCCCCCCATCCCCCCGCCCCAGCCCCACAGGCAAATGTCTGTTAGGTTGGGGGGCACTCTAACTCATGGTTCTTTATTTAAAGCACCATGAGTTATAGCACAGGCCTGCACATCTGTCAGCACAGCATGGGCACATCTACATGAGATACTTTACTGCACAGTAGATTAATTTACTGTGCTCTGCCCTCCCCCCCATCCTGGTGCTACATGGCTCCTGGCTCCACACAAGAGTCAGAAGCCAAACAGCACCAGGACTTGGGAGCCCTCTTCTTCCCTGATCAGCTGGGGGGATAGGGCGGGGGGAGAGTTTTGGGTGAGGGGCTCACCAGCCGCTCTCCTACTTCTGGCAATCCCTGCCCCGCAGGGCACTGGCTGACAAGCAGGACAGCTCCCAGCCAGCCCACTGCTGGGCAGGGATTCCCCACCCAGCTGGGGGCTTGCCAGTAGCTGCCCCAGGAGCAGGACAGGTCCCA
>NW_017729025.1:116186377-116219859 GCF_001723915.1 Gavialis gangeticus | reverse complement strand
GGTCCAAGCCCAGAGGCTCAGGGTTCAGATGTCCCCAAGTTTTGCTTGCCCTCAGCCATGTGACCACAGAAGCAAGCTCAGGAGAGATCTCCCATTTTCATAAAGTGGGCATAAAGCCAATATCTACCACTGGAAATGAAAGTGGGAGGTTACCTATATTTTAATACGGACAAGTGCAGGGTGCTGCACTTGGGCAGTAGGAACCAGCAGCACACTTACACAATGGGGAACTCCCTACTCGAGAGCACGGAGGCAGAAAGAGATCTTGGAGTCATTATTGACTCCAAGATGAACATGGGCCGACAATGCGAGGTCATGGTTGGCAGGGCTAACTGGACCTTGTCGTGCATCCACAGGTGCATCTCGAGTAGAGCCAAGGAGGTGATCCTCCCCCTCTACGCGACGCTGGTCAGGCCACAGCTGGAGTATTGTGTCCAGTTCTGTGCGCCCCATTTCAAGAGGGATGTGGACAACATGGAGAGGGTCCAGAGGAGGGCCACCCGCATGATCCGGGGACAACAGGGCAGACCCTACAGTGAGAGACTGCGGGACCTGAACCTATTCAGCCTCCACAAGAGAAGGCTGAGGGGGGACCTGGTGACCGTCTATAGACTCACTAGGGGGGACCAGAAGGGTTTGGGGGAGACGCTGTTTCCCCTAGCGCCCGCTGGCATAACAAGGAGTAATGGGCACAAGTTGATGGAGAGGAGGTATAGATTGGACATCCGCAAAAACTACTTCACAGTTAGGGCGGCTAGGAGCTGGAACCAACTTCCAAGGGAAGTGGTGCTGGCCCCTACCCTGGGGGTCTTTAAGAAGAGGCTGGATGCCTACCTGGCTGGACTCATTTGAGTCCCGTTTCTCTCTTTGGGGTTTTTTTGTTGTTCTCCTGCCCTGGCGGGGGGTCGGGCTAGAAGATCTACTAGGTCCCTTCCGACCCTTAATCTATGAATCTATTAATCTATTACCTCCTTTGTGGTGCAATTGGAGCTGGGCTGATGCAGCCCAGCCCGCCGCCACCACCCAGGGCTGTCAGCAGGAAGAGATGGGGGGAGTGGGAAGGAGGAAGCCAGCAGCAGCAAGTTGCCAGCTAGGGCTTGCCTAGCCTGAACTGGGGAGGGGGCAGGTGGATTGAGGACCCTCCGACCTCACAGCACCCCCAACCCCCACCAACACTCTTGCCTCCAGCTCAAGCCAGGCAAATCCCAGGCAGCAGCTCACTCCTGTTGGATTGCACCTTCCCACTCCCCACTCCCTTCCTGCTGACAGCTCTAGAGCTGGAAGAGGGAAGGGGTGGGGCTGGGGAAAGGGGCAGCTCCTCGGCTGGGGAGAGGGGCCACTTCTCAGCTGCTGCTCACCAGCAGCTAAGCTCTATTTGCATGCCCCCCATCCCCCCGCCCCAGCCCCACAGGCAAATGTCTGTTAGGTTGGGGGGCACTCTAACTCATGGTTCTTTATTTAAAGCACCATGAGTTATAGCACAGGCCTGCACATCTGTCAGCACAGCATGGGCACATCTACATGAGATACTTTACTGCACAGTAGATTAATTTACTGTGCTCTGCCCTCCCCCCCATCCTGGTGCTACATGGCTCCTGGCTCCACACAAGAGTCAGAAGCCAAACAGCACCAGGACTTGGGAGCCCTCTTCTTCCCTGATCAGCTGGGGGGATAGGGCGGGGGGAGAGTTTTGGGTGAGGGGCTCACCAGCCGCTCTCCTACTTCTGGCAATCCCTGCCCCGCAGGGCACTGGCTGACAAGCAGGACAGCTCCCAGCCAGCCCACTGCTGGGCAGGGATTCCCCACCCAGCTGGGGGCTTGCCAGTAGCTGCCCCAGGAGCAGGACAGGTCCCAGTGAGGCTTGTTCCCAGCACAGCTTCCCTGCCCTGTTGGGGTCCCACTAGCAGCTGCCCCAGAATCAGGACCGCTCCCGGCGGGCCCCCTGCTGGGCGAGGAATCCTCACCCACTGTCGGGGTGCATTGGCAGCTGCCTCAGAAGTGGGACAGCTTCCAGTGAGCCCCCTGCTGGGTGGGGAGGCCCCACTGGACACCAGGCTCACTGGCAGCTGATGTGCACAGGCCAGGAAAACTCTGCCAGCTGCAGTAGCAGCTGTCTCCTCACCCCATGCACATCAGGATGCTATCTGATGGCACGGGGCCAGGAGACAGCTGCCACTGCAGCTGGCAGAGGTCTCCAGGCCCCATACACACTGGGACAGCCCTGTGTCTCCTGCCAGCCCCCAGGCTACTATTCTGGGGGAGCCTGAAGCTTCCCATGGCTGCTTCAGGGGGGCAGAGCACAAGTAGAGCAAAGATTTGCTCCCTACAGGGCATGTAAACATGCTCCTGGGGAAGGCTTAGCATGCAACATTTTACAAGTATTTTACTGCACAGTAAGTCTATATTGCATTAATAGCACTTGTAGACGTGCTCTTTGTGAGTCAATGGCCACTTTTTCCAGGTGAGGGATGAAATAAAAGGATGGGTAAGCCTTTTGGGATCTGGTGTGCAAGCAATTAAATGTATTTTTATAGTATCCCTAATACTGTACATCATCAGAAACATCACAGAGAGGAAGGGTCATTCACTGGAGAGATAGGACATATTTTTAAAGGTTTAAAGGGAAGTGATGTGACTCAGAGGAAAGAGATCTGGGGTTCCAGAGAGATGAATGACTAGCATCAAGAAAGCAACCCTAAACTGAGATGTGTCACAATGAGATACTGCTGGCCCAAAACAATGGTTCTACCCTAAACAAAGAGGAGCTAGCTTTCCTCTATCATTATGGGAAGTGAAGTGTTTAGTTGGGAATGAAAATGTTTATATATTTAATATCATGTATCATAATCATTTCATCATTATTTTCTCCACCAGTGCCAGAAGACATGAAATTCTATATCAGAAACTGGAACAGTCATCATTAGAGAAGTACTGAAGTAGTCAAAAAATGTGCAGACCAGTTCTTAAACAACAGATTTTGCTGATAGACATGGACAACAGGATTTCATTTCAGGAGCCAAATCCCCCTACAAAAGGAAACATTCCTTTCTTGCATAAATGTTTTGGCAAAAGTCACTGTGCATAACACTACTGAGAAACTGATTGGAAAGATTTTTTTTATATTAATGAGAGCAAAGAGTAGACTTATTTTTTGTCTTTGGACAGTGTAAACTACTACTGCAGTCTTCCTTGCTCAAGGAAGCCTTGATTTTGATTTAAAGCTACCCTCCAAAATTGGCTTAAAATACAGTACAAACAACTCCAAAATACAGTCATCTTTCTTAGCTGCTCTGTAGCACTTTATTTGAACGTCTGCAAAGACAATTTGTCACAGCAACAGCTGAAATGAGATGTGTCAGCAAGATTAATATAACTAGTTCATACACTCTGCAATGGTAAATAGCACTAAGGGAATCAGTGCTGCTTCCAGCACATCTTTGGCAAGGGGAAATACTCATAAATTCATAGTGAGGAAGATGGACAATGTTTGCTTTTCATCACATGATTTGAAGTAGTCCCTGCTGAACAGACCACATCATTCCTGGTCAAATCCAAGCCTATCTATTCACACAGTCAGTTTCAGTACCTTTATGTATCCACTTTTGGGAAAGGTTCCTACCTGCTGACAAAAAGATTACTGGCACTGAACTAATTCCTGCCACCACTGTTCCCAGCCAAGCCTGGCATCCCACACAGCTGCTCATAGAAGGCCCTGGCTGGAGTGAGGCAGAGGCAGCCCTGAGTCTTTCTCTGCCCCTAGGTCAGCTGGAGAAAGCAGCAGATTGGTCCCCCCTTTCCTGTGGCCAGAGGGAAACCCTAGGCAATCCCTGTTGGAGAGGGGGAGGAAGGGGGAGGGCAGGTGCCTATGTGGAAGAGGGATTCCTACCTGCTTCAGGGACTCAAAAAAAGCCCCTGGGAGCTGCTGCTGTGGCACCGTCTGCCAGATCATGGTGGGAAGGGGGAAGGTGTAGCTAACCCTGCAGTGCCAGTTGCATCTCCCGCACCCTCCTTTTCCAACTCCTAAATCTGCCCATAGTTCATTATGATTCCTCTCTCTCTACCTCCTCAATGTCCTTTTCCTCTTTTCCTGACAGGCCAAAAGCTCATCCTGAAGCTCCCAAGTCTCCCACAGAGAAAACAACAAATTATTGGGACCCTGAACAACTTACTCACCTTTGTGTTCAATTGGTGTCGATTGTCTGTTTTGTCTAGTTAGACAGTAAGAACTTCAGAGAAGAGAGGGTTAGTTACTACATGCATGTACAATGTCTAGCAGAATGGGGCTTTCATCTCAGTCTTTCTTAGGTGCTATCATGATAGAAATGATTATCTGTTTTAACTATAATAGTAACAATTTTACAGCAGCTTTCCTAAGCCCACATGTATCATACCTCTCTTTCATTCCACCTCTTTCCAATGTACTGTTCAATGAGGTATAATCCAGATGGACACTACAACTTACAAGTGTCTTATCTTACCTGTGGATTTCATCTGCCTTTTTGTCTGCAACTCACCCTTACAATAATAATATATCAGGCAAAACAGCGAGACACAGACATGCACATACCCACATTGCCTTTTGTTTTTCACTTCATTAAAAAAACTAAGAAGTGGGTTTTTGCCAGTTTGGTTCAATGTACAAAAATCACACCACTGTAGCTGGACTGTAAATCTGCTACTTTTCTATTTCTACATTTTCCCTTAAAAAATTGAATCCTGTCTTGTGTGTGTGGGCAATGATGGTCACATATGTTTGGTAAGAGCAGTAGTTTGCTCTAAGGTCCTGGCTGACAATTCTTGTTGGTTGTGGAGTGTGATGTGGGCAGCAGGTATGTTATGTTATAGATATTGCATGAATCTATTTGAGGAAAGTATTTTGGGTCTGAAGATGCTTTGTAAATGTTTAGCTAGAGTAGCATCATGGTTATTTTTTTTATCTAGTTAAGAACTTTTCTGAACTGTGGAATAGATTTCCTTGAAACCTTAAGTGTCTATCAGGTTCTGTCAAGTTTCCTCGAGATTCTCAAAGTCTTTTTGCAGAGACATAATTGGTTTCATTATAGAGGTGACGTTAAAAATCTTCCCCAGTGCATTTGATTGAAATAGGGAATAGAAAAATCCAACTTTTTGCCCTCTCTGACAGAAATCATTCCATTTTTACCACCTGATGGGCACTTGGGGTTAATTAGAAAATCCCCATCAAGAGCTCAGAGGCCAATATCAGCTGTCAAAATCCCACATTCCCCTCTTTCACCTCTTTCAAGTGCAAAACAACCTGTGTCTGAAGATGTGCCAGAGAATAAAAGGGCACACCACCACTGTGGGCTCTGACTTAGACCTATTCATGGCCGCGCTACTATGAATACAGCAAAATCTCAAATGAAAGTTTTAATCTCCCCACTGCATTCAGCCCAAAGAGAAAAGGGCTTCCCTTTTAACAATTTCCCCCCTTAAATCTTTTGTGTTGCTATGGTCCTGAAAAAGCTGAGATTTTGCTCAGACCCAGCAAGGGCTTTTTGCCATAGAAAGCACTGCACCTAAACCTTTTGTGCTAACATAAGTGTAAAGGTCTGCACAGACCAAAAGTAACTAATGCAAAAGGGCTTCAGAGGGTCTGCATACAAACGGAACAAGATCAGAGTTACAAACGCAGCCATTTGATCTTAGCCAGCTTTCCCTGCTTGCTCTCTGCTCCTGCAACTGTTTCAGAAGGTGCACACTAAGTACTGGGATGAGGGGTGCATCAGAAAACCTTAAGTAGAGAGCGGAAACAGACCGAATGATGCTGTAAATAAGTGATGGAAATGTCCCATTATGCCACCCAGTGTATATATATTTTGCCGAAGTGACAATTCAAATAATATATATTTACCCATCAGAAAAGGCTATACATGCATATGTACATAAGTGCTATTAAAACAAAGCAAGGCTGCCTATGGTACCTTTATCAGATTGTTTTCTGTGCATATCAGATATCAAGATAGGAAATTCTGAGGAGACAAACTGTACTTTCTGCAATCCCATTTGTTAGTTGTACAGGCATCCACAAAGACACTGACGCAAGAGTTAGGTGGGTGCAGACAGGCAGTGGGAAAGATTTGGTATTAAAATATGCATGTGCTACATGTGGGGCTACTTAGTTTTTTCGATAGTTATTTCACTGCAAAGCACAGCCTCTCTCCCCACCTCATTTAACATAGCATAGTGCTTTCCAAGTGCCCCAAACTCTCCCAAAGTACCATTCTGAGTCACCTTTTGTACCCAGTCCCTCTTACTGATACGAAGGAGGCATGATTTTATGACTGAGTGAGAATGCTTCTCTCCCCTCCCCTCCCCAGGACTGCGCGCTCTCCCCTTCAAGTGATTATTGTTTTGTTTTTTTCCCTCTGAGCAGTAACACCTACATTGTATGGAGAGAGACAGAGAGCATTCATACTCTTCAGAAAGGCATTCACTTAAAGGCAGCTGGAAAGGCTAAGTGTTCAGCTTGCCCTCTTCACTCTTGGATGAGTTTTGTGCAAAGCCAGGGCTTGGAGGCCTTTCCTTCACATTTCCAAGCAATTAATGAGAGAGTGATGAAAAAAAGGAAAGAAAAATGTTTCAGTGTTTTGTCTGCCTTCACAATTTGTCCATTTTTGTTTGTAATTAAATTATGCCAGTAAATTCCTCCGTGATAATGGGAAAGCACCCATCCTTCTTGGATTAAAAAAAAAAAAAGGAGCAATGTTTATTTAATTAATACGTGTGCGAGCTTTCTCTTTTATTATGAAAGCGTAAGTGTTTGGAAGTAGTGCCCACTATTAATCCAACAGCAAATGGAATTAATACTGCCAGCGAGATTCTTAGCCAAATAAGACTTTATTAGGGTTTTAATTTAGTATTGCCCTAGTTCTGACAGGCCAGTGAATCAGTTCTTTTCAAAAGATGTTTTTGCAGAGTGGACAGAGTTCAAAAGGTCCTAACGGCATGTTAACGACCTTTCTGCCCTGAGATTTGTGCAATACTGACCAGGATCAAATTCCAGAGGAGCTGTGTGGCTGTTCACTTCTTAAAAAGTCTATGAAAAAAAAAAGAAGACGACCTAAACCCTTTCACGGATTCACTCATCTTTCTGTCTCCTCTTTGTTTTACCACTTCTTCATTCTGAGACCACTGCTGCCATTTTATCATCAAGTTTATACTTATAGTAGACATACAGCAGGTGTCAACATTGTGTCACATGAACTACTGAGAAAAATTTAATTTTACCTTTCATTTCCATTAGCCACATCATAGAAGAGTGGGTATTATATATTTTAGTAGCATTTTGGTAATCTAGTACTGAGACCGTTTATTGAATTTTACCATTTATCTAATGTCTAGTTTTCTTTTTTCAAAAGCAAACGCTTAATTAAAGTAATTTACTGAATATCTTCACCTATACTATTTTACAAGAAATAATGCAGAATTTTTCATTTTAATTCCTTATTTTAGCTCAAGAGAAGCTGTGTATCTTAGACACTCTGATAACTATTCTGAGTAGATGAAATAGATATTTACATGCAATCACTACCATGCTTCAGTCATCATCCATGGAGGAGCAAGGGATTAGGAATAGCTGCTGATTTATTATAGATATCTGATGTAATTTCTGATTTATAAAAATAGTGGGAGTCAGTCAGCAGCAAAAATGTTAAGTTCTAAATTATATTAACAAATATAAATTATTTCTTTCTTTCCTTCTCATATTCCAAATGTAGCAGTGTTATGTTCTGATGCTTTAATATTAATTGATTTATTCCAAGCAAAAGTTTTATCAGATGATCTTTGCACAATTAGAACAATTCAGTATTTTATTGTTTAAAAGGCAGGAGGAACATAGAAGCCTCTGACCACGGTGCTAGTTGTAGTACAAACATATAGAAAATCACAGACCCTCACCAGTCAAAAGCATTAACATTAGAGTTTTAAACCTGAGTTAATTAAATGTCCATTAATATGAATTAACTGAAACATTTGTATATGCTAGTCTAAAGTAACAGGCAACTGCTTCCGTCCATTCTCAGATCAGAGACTATTTGTATACAAGGCAAATGATTTGCTTTTCAGTGGAGATTCAGAATGTCCAGTCCTCCAAACATTTGTAAGGAATCTATGCCTCAAATGGTAGCATTAAATCACAGTATTTTGTTCATGAGTAATGATTAAAGGGTACAATGTTAATGTCATGGACCAAATTCTGTGCTGAATTACCAGCCTATGAAGAGGAGTTCTAGTCAATGATGATTCAGAGAATATGAGTCAGTGCCAAATTCAGCCCTATATTCGTGTGAGTAGTTCTTACTTATTCAAGTAGTCTGGCTTATGTTAGTGAGACTACTCATGTGACTAAGAATATATACATGGAAAGTTTTGAGGGTCTGTGCTTGGAGATGGACTTAAGTAAGTGCTTCAAGTTAAGGTTTTTAAGTCCTTCAGTGAATTAAGACTTTGTTCCTTTAATTATATTTGATGAGAAATTACTCATATTATATACTATTATTAACACTATTATTCTGTCACCTATTCTTTTGTATTACATTCTTTCAGTAAGGATTCCTTGATGCCTTGTGCCTGAAAACTTGTATAAATCTCTCCCAACTATGCAGCTGGCCCAATAAAAGATATCACCCACAAAAATCCTTGCCTGTCACATATTTCCTGGACCATCACGGCTACATCACTCTAGCACTACTATAATATATTCAATTAACTTCTGTCATGACCAAGTATATGTTATTCTTGTAATGTCTTTTAAATACTGCAATAACATCTGAGGCTGCACTCAGTGCTTCATTGTGTGAAGTGCTCTTCAGACATACAGACAGCCTTCCTGACCCAATTTTTATTCATTGTAGGCTAGACTGTATTACAGTATAACCTCATAAATGCAGATATCAAAAATCTGGAATTATCAAAAATCTGGCACTTTTTAAAACTACACTCCATTGGGGAGTAGCAGTGGCCAGTCCCAGAGCAGCAGAGGGGGAAGCTTGTATGTGGTGGCTGCCGCTGCCATCCACCACCCCACACCGCACCACTGCTCCGTGTGCAGCTGTTGCTCCAGGACCTGCCACTGCTACCCCTCTCCTCCCCTCCTCCTGCTCCTGGACCAGCCCCCACTCCAGTTTCAAAAATCCAGAATTTTCATATTTCTGGCAGGCTCTTGGTCCCTAGTGTGTCGGATTCATGAGGTTATACTGTATTAAGATACCTGTCATGGGAATAAGTTAGGGCCATTCCACCTTAAAATACAAGTACATAATTGTATTTTGCTGGTGGCCAGCTAGCTCCAGTAGCCAAGGAAAGTGGTAGGCAAGATCTGCTTCTTGTTGGGGTGCATTTCTCTCTCAAAGGGCAATTAGCAAGGAGCAAGCCCGGGGCTCTGGGTAGCACTAGGACTGCAGCTGTCATTCATACCTGCATATGAAGTACAAAACAGAATAGCCACTTTGTTTCCTCTTCCCTCACTACTTGCACAGCCTTCCAAAGGTCAGGTGCAATCTTATTTGTTTTATTTGGAAACATGATTTTATTTCCTATTTTTGTCTTCTCTCTAGAATCTTAAAAAAGCATGTAATTACAAACCAAGCAAAGGACATTTGGTGAAGTATCTTCACTATACACATGTTTCTTTGAAGACACGATATTTGCAAAAACTTTTGCAAAGTTTGCAAGGGTTTGTTCTCCTATTTCAGTCACTTTCCCTGGCAATTAACAGATAAATCTGTGAAGAAAGCCGGAAAAAAAACCCAGTAAAGTGTGTTTTACTCTTTGACCTTTCCTCAGACTTAAAGATGGGAGGTTGAGACATATTAGTTAATACATCCAAAGTGATGGCTTTGAA
Source organism: Gavialis gangeticus (assembly GCF_001723915.1). Lineage (NCBI taxonomy): Eukaryota > Metazoa > Chordata > Crocodylia > Gavialidae > Gavialis > Gavialis gangeticus. Next base: position 116,209,994 of record NW_017729025.1, on the reverse strand, counting down.
AAGTCTTGTGTAAACAGAGCAGAGTATAACTTAATCATGTACCAGAATGGTCAAGTTGGAACTTAGGCTTCCATATTAGCCATCCCACAAGAGGAAGAAAGATGCATTTTTTTAAACAGGTTCGATAACCAAAGTTAAAAATCCTGTGGAGACAAGGGAGCTGTAGTTGTAACCCACATTGGCTGGTTGCGATAAACCTTAGTATGGGAGTTTGGGATTTACTTTAACATATTAAAATATATTAAAAGTACAATTTACCATGGTTACACTAAATTTTAACATGATAAATAGCATATCTATGAAGACAAGGCAAGCGAACATGTCTATACTACAGTTTTGAACTCAAATTTATGGAAGGTTCTGCTTTCAATGTTAAGGCACTAATAGTAACCCATTATTTTGTCCAAGTTATTTTGATTTTAGTAAGTTTGAAGTAAGTACCAAATTTGCTGAGTATATAACAAGGAACAGAGGTTCAAATGAAGTGAACACCTTTCTGTGCTGAAGCTAGTATAAATGGTGTTTTTATAAGAGTTTCTTAGAACAGATATTGACTCTCAGTTCCTGTTGACTATCTAGCTGCATAGAATTTACTGCCTTTGCAATGCCCAGACATGACACTTAGTAGAATCTGCATGAGATGAGGATCTGCCAGATCGAAAGCAGTTGGCCTGAAAAGGAAAGATGACAGGCTGAGAGCCATGGGGCTCTTTAGCCTGGAAAAGCGCAGGCTCAGAGGCGATCTGATGGCCACCTATAAGTTTATCAGGGGTGTTCACCAGGATCTGGGGGAACAATTGTTTAGCAGAGCGCTCCCAGGGATGACAAGGTCAAACAGTTATAAACTACTGCAAGACTGTTTCAGGCTGGACATAAGGAAGAATTTCTTTTCTGTTCAAGCCCTCAAGGTCTGGAACAGCCTGCCATTGGAGCTGGTTCAAGCACCCACATTGAACACCTTCAAGAGCAAATTGGATGCTTATCTTGCTGGGATCCTATGACCCCAGCTGACTTCCTACCCCTCAGGCAGGGGGCTGGACTCAATCTTCCGAGGTCCCTTCCAGCCCTAATGTCTATGAAATCTATGAAATCTAAGATTGAGTCAATGTGAATATGTAACTTTACAACTTGCAACACATGCCACAGAGTTATCATTATGCCCTGATGATGATCAGGGAGCTGGGTTTTGTGTTTCTCATGGAAAAGTGGAGTAAAATGCAGATTTCCCCCCTTACCAGAGTAAAACACAGATTTCTCATTTTAGCAGAGAAACCCATGGATATTGCAGTTCTGCAATAAGCAAGGAGAACCCCGTGTGGCCCCACTGTGCACTGCAGCACTGGGTCTCACCTGCTGGGCTGCGGAGGCCCTGAGAAAAGGCATCAGGGTAGGGAGACTGAACCTGCAGTACTCAACTGCCCCCATCCCGTGCACAGATCTGGGGGGAAACAGGTCCCCCTTCCCCCCCCCAGGATTGTACACAGTGGGGGGGAGCCAGCCTCTCCCACCTGAGCCCATAGCAGGCAGGTAGCAGGGGGGGAGCAGGGCTCTGCTCTGCTACAGCAGCCCCCTCCTCTTGCTGCAGGCAGTGGGCTGTGGACCTGGATCCCTAGCCCCATAGCCCTGGCAGCTGGGGGCTCCATCAGCAGGGCTGGGGGGTGGGGGAAACATCAGCAGAGCTGGGAGGGTTGTGGGGGGCCTTTCATTTTAAGCATGGATTGGGGGGGTTATCAAAGAATTTGCAATTTTTATTAGGGAAAACCAGGATCCCTGCTGATGATGTATAAACGTTACAGCAGAGGGTCTTCTGCACTGGGAGCCAACTCTCTTTAAAAGTTTTTGATGCTGCTAAACTTGCAGAAGCCCCCAAGAGAAATGAAATGGCTCTGGAGCCAGTTCAGAGGACACAGGACCTGTATGCCTAGAGTCCCATGCAGCCACAAGGCCAGAAACTCACAAAGAGTCATAGAATCATAGAAAGTTAAGGCTGGAAGGGACCTCAGGAGGTCATCTAGTCCAACCCCCTGCTCAAAGCAGGACCAGCCCCAACTATGTCATCACAGCCAGGGCTTTGTATAGCTGGGTTTTAAAAATCTCCAAGGATGGAGTGTCTATACAACCTCTCCAGGTAACCTGTTCCAGTGCTTTGCTACCCACGTTGTGAGAAAGTTCTTCCTAATATCCAACCTCAATGACCATTGCTCCTTGTTCTGTCATCTGCCACCACTGAGAACAGTCTAGCTCCATCCTCTTTAGAACCATCCTTCAGGTAGTTGAAGGTTGCTATTAAATCCCCGCCTCAGTCTTCTCTTCTACAGACTAAATAAGCCCAGCTCCCTCAGCCTCTCCTTAGAAGTCACATGCCCCAGCCACAAAACCATTTTCATTGCCCTCTACTGGACTCCCTACAATTTGTCAACAATTTGAGGGTTTGCTGTAGGGTCTGCCGAGAAAAACTAACTCTACCATATAACAGAAAAAATTGGAAGGGCTTTGGGAAGGGAACTGTGTCATGTATCTCCAGCCCCATTCCTGCTGTCAATCTAACTATTTTGAACTATCTTACGAAACACCATGGTCTTACCTGGAGTTATTGAGGCTATAATACAACAAGTTTATTTGCACATCCAAGTTAGTTTGCCACTGCTTGAGAGAAAAGGAGACAGGATATGATGCAAACATAGCGGAACTGGTGCAGATCCTAATATCAGTGTGCTCTGCTTGTGGAAGCTACCACTTGCATTCATGCTACTTGCTTTCCTTTGGAACTGAACTGAGTGATAGTCAATATGTGCTCATCAGAATAAGCTACACGGATGCAAGACATATGTTACCCATAAGACAACTATTCTGGGATGTGCAAAAGATGGGGAATGAGAAAGAAGGAATCTAGTAATGAACCTGGAAAGTGTTCTTTTTAGCCTATATCAACACTGAGAATGGCAAATCTGAGTAACAAACCAACAGGGGACCCCATACTCTATCCGTGAGTCTAAGGCAGTGGTACCCAGCCCCACAGGCCAGACACGTGGTGCACAGTCAGTCTGGTGACCAGATTTTACATGGGATCAGTCCATAGGTGCGATCGAGTGCAATGACCTGACCCCAAGCACTGCTCCAACCTGACCCTGCAAACTGGTTGCAGCTGTACACTGGTGTGATCTAACATGCAAGGACCATATTATCTGGCCTGTGGGGGCTCCCCATGGGTATGGATGTTTGACAATTAACACTGTCACATCTTCCCCACTGATAGATTTCCAAACAATGAGGCTCCCCATGGGTCTGCACAACATGGCTCCATAGGACAGATTTGGTTTGCACGACAGAGGTTGAGCACTGCTGGTATAAGAAGAGAAATGACTATTGTACATAACTGTTTGGTGTTTTTTGGATCAGATTATCCCCTCTGGGAGGTGAAGCTAACAGCTAAACCAGCCTTTCTGAAAAAAAGACAGAGAAGGGTGAGAACAGCAAGTATCTTGGCCACATGAGACTAAAGGAACAATTCTGAAATAGTCATCAGACAGCATCCAGGCCTACAACAGAACCAGACTGGGGGTTAGTCTGGAAAGATTTCATCCACTCACATATTGTAGGTATCTTTGTGAAATGCAGTTGTATCTTAACAGTCTGATTTTGCCACTATTGAAATAACTGGCAAATTTCCCCTTAGGCTTCAGTGAGTGCAGAATCAGACCCTCAAGTTCCAAACATATCTTAACCTGATTGTTTTATTAGCTGCCACATCCTTAAATGCCCCATGGTTCATTGTGAACCATTTTTTTCAATGGACCCTTTTACCCTTTTTGTGCATGTGAAATCTCTTAGATTAGATTATGCCATGAATACAGTATGAACCCTCCAAAAAAAAATCCTCTGCCAAACCAAAACACTTTCAAAGAAATTGGAGATCTCTCTGCTTTCCAACTGATGCAATTGTCAAAGGTGCAGTGCAACAATGATAGATAGTGAAGCAAACCTGATTTGCTAGCAGGATTGGGATATCTGCCTGTTTGGGAAAAGTCTTATGTTTCCATGTGAATGTGGCTGAGTGAGCAGGCACCCCTGCCTAGGAATGATTTAATTTATATGCCCTGAGATTGAGGTCATATCAATATCATGCATGATCTCTACCAGCTTTACAGATTCCTTAACCTGAGAACGTTCAAGCTCATTGAGAGCTATTCATACTTGGCAGATTGATATAGTAACTGACAATTCAGTGCCATCCAAGTGTATCTGAGAGCACAAAGCTCACATAAATATTGTTGAGCATATCCCATTGTGGAATAGTTCTGTTATTTACTTCTGCCATTCAACTTGCTACAGCTCCCTGCAGAAGATCATTTCTTTCAGTGCCATATATCTGATGTGGAACTTTCTTTTTTCCCTTTTTACCACTACAGCTCTGGAAAAGGCAAACAGCGGTTTGTTCATGCCTTACCAATAAAAACTGTAGAACCAAATAAAACGTGCAAGTAATGTTTTATTCAAACATTAGGGCAAACTTGGCTATATGAGTGGTGCCAAGATAAAATATAGGAAGTGTTTTGTTTATAAAAAAAGACACAGAAGGGAATATTGAAACCACCTGATTTCTCTCTGCACTGACTCTGAGGAATAGGCCGTCTGCTTCCCCAGTCTAGGCCCTTCCTGAAGGCAACTGTGAGCAGTTTATGAGGAATATAAGGAAAACTTTTGTACAATTTTACCTCAAGGCCATTTTAGACTTGTCCAGATGGCCTCCAGATTTGGAATAAACACACCTCTCATCTCCTCATTTCATCTCTCTGGTATCAGGGCAGATAGAAATCAATAGGAAAAAAAGTATTTGGGTAAGGAAATCAGTATGAAGTGTTGCTCATCACTCAAACTAAATTTGAACTAACCAAACTTGTTTTTATTCATCAGAAGAGTTTGACTGAAGCCACTCAGAACTTCTCTCACACTTAACAGATAAAACAGACTGTGAGAAATGCTTCTTATCTGTCTGATAATGCAGAGATGGTCAACCTCTCTGGCTCCACAAACTGGATGAGTAGTGAGGGGCTTGTCTGGGGGCTGGATTTTATGTACAGGGTTTGTTCGAGGGTCTGATTCAGCACAGGATTGGCACTCACGGTTGACCTGCAGGTGCAATCTGGTGCACCAGCACAACCCTGGATGTCAGATCTCCCGCAGAACAACCTACACACTGGCCTGACCCCAAGCACTGGTGTGATTGCACATGGCCATGTCATCTGGTCTGCAGGGCTCCCAGTGGGTCCAGAAATTTGGCAGTACAGGAATGGTGGCAGCATTAATTGCTGTGGGTCTGGGAGCAATTAATGCTGCTTGTGTTCCCCTGCCACCAAATTCCCAGACTTGGGGGGAACCCCATGGTCCAGATGACATAGCTCCACAGGCCTAATCTGGCCCACCAGTCAGAAGTTAAGCACCACTGTGGCAATGAATCCCTTCCAGAGAACAGCTGGGAATTTATCTGGCCTGCTTAAACGGTTGTTGGTAGCTCCGTTTTTGGCAGATTTAAGCAGATTTTAGGAACCCCAGATATCATCCTGCAAAAAACCACTGTGCTGCCTGGGTGCAAACAAATGCTTTTACAGGTCATACATTAGCTGGCCTGCATGTCTCTACAGCACAAATTTCACTGAAGAAATCATTCAGGCCATTTTCCTGTTATCAACTCTAAGTATCAGGATAAACTTTAATTATCCTCCTTACAATGAACTACAGTAGTTAGAATTAGAGGCATTAGACAGATGTTAGTAGTATTGTAGTTAGTACTATTGGAGTTAGTATTGGAGGCATTAAACAAACTTGCCCATTTAGCTTTGTTCACATGCCAGCCCCTTACTATTTTGATTCAAAATATGATTACAATCCCAATGTGGCAATGAGAAAAAGGAAGAGGGTAATGAGGCTTATTATTTCTCCCTCCCCTCTTTTACCATAATGAAAGATATTGAAATTACAATCAGATAACAGCAGGTGAACACTACAACAAACTAGCCCCGAGGCTTTTCTGATATAGTACAATAAAGAGATTATTCCTAAAACATCTATAACACCAAATGGAATCTGCTTCAGCAAGCCATTGATTTTTTTACTTGATATTTATTTACAAGCAAAGTCTGAAAGAAACAAGACAGCACCGCTTATAAAATATTAGAAAGAGATTTTTTTACATCAATGGTGTCATTGTCAGACAGACCATAAAACATTTTTCATATTTTTAATTACACCTCAAAACAAAATTATGGAGTAAATACCATGAGCAATATCACCAATCTGATGGATGGAACAACTGATAAGCAATGACATTAAGCAATTTACATAAAGTCACTCAGCAGATCAGAGCCAGGAAGGGAACCTGGATTCCTGGACTGTGTTCTGTCCATTTGACAACACCTCCTCCTGCTGTGTCAGAGAACCAAAACCTTGTATTTGTATAAACTGCTTGTACTTAACACAAATGGGTCTGTTATAGACGGCAATCAGACAAGCACTAAGCCTCCATTTCATCTGACTCCAATCTCCATCAGACAAAACAACCACACCTACATCAATCATTTGGTGTAAAAGAGATGGAGTAATTGGAGTAGAAGGTTGTCAGTGGATTGAAGGGCTTCTGTTTGGAAAGCAGATGTCTTGGCTTTGCCTTGGTCTTGTTTATTCTTGATAAATACCAAAGCAAAGCAGCAGGGTCACTATTATCTTGTGACAACATTCTGTTAATTAGGCATGTCATTTGCTTGTATGGCCTAACCTTCTGCAGATCCCAAGCCTTCCTCTCCCACAACAATTAACTACACAAATACCCAAATGATAGCTGCTTTGTGACCATTGTTCACAGTAATTTATTTTGCAGTTTCAGATGTTGATCTAGCAACAGGCAACCCAAAAAAAATCTTGATCTGGCTCCCTGGGCATAAGCATAAAAGATAAGAAGAATTTTTATTTGTATATAAAAAATGCTATAACCAAACTGTTCCCTTCTTTTGCTGTTCTTTGGTGACTGTCATGACTACTCCAGACCATCAGAAGTGGTTACATTTAGAAGACAAGCCAAGTGCATAATTCATACGGTGATTTGCAAAAGTACAGTTATTATTGCCTTAAAATTATTTGTATGAGAATCTTCTCAGTTACATCCAGATAACGCCACAAATGCTAATAGTGTTGTGAAGATGGCCCCTAAATGTGTGGGGCCAACCCTCTTTTGGCAGATGTGCCACAAAATTAGCCCTATACATGCTGCTCTACTTTCTGCTCCCTGCCCATGCTCCCTACCTGATCTGTTGCTCTGCTTTCTGCTCCCTGCCTGATCTAAAACTGTGATGCCTGACCCATCCTCAATCTGTCACATGCCACATGCAAAGGCTCCTTGTGTCACTTGTGGTACACATGCTGTGGGTTGGCCACCCCTGCTTGAAACTATAGAAAACAGGCACTAAAGAATCAAAGAAGAAATAAGGTTCTTCTGTCTAAGGAAGAAGCTGCTTACAGCCAGATCAGCTACTGCTTTTTCATTAAAGGCAGACAGCCACACCTATTAACATTGCTGTGAATCTGGCCCATGTTGCATACAAAGGAAATACATATAAATACCCTGCAACAGATAGTGAAGTTCTGTGAGACTAGACTTGGAAATGTGGAAAATTTAAATTGGGGCAATATGACTTACAGATTACCTGCAAAGGGAAGAAATGTAATGTGTTTCCTTTAGGATTTCTATATTTTTTACTTCTTAGATATATCAGGAACTTCGAGTTGCATCTTTCCCGGTAGTGCTAGTGGTTTCATTAGGGATCTCAAAGATGTCTATTGTGAGTTTTCTGATTCCCGAATTGAAGAGATGGATTGGCTCAGCTGCTTATCAGGTGTTCAGATTAATTACACATTAGCAATTACTCTCTCATTTCATGAATTGTATCTGTTAGAAAGGGTCACAGAGCAGCCTGAAGGTGCTCCAGTCTCTTCCAGCACCACATTTCCCTCCTTGCCTGGCAGAGAAAGGGCAACCACCGCAGAAAGCCAGCACTCTACAACCCTCCACCAACTATGTTTTAACTTGGATGATCAGCACCCATATGACCAGTGTAATCAGTGATACTGTAGAACTTACCCTCGGTTATTTTATCTTCACTGTTCCGGAGTGTTAAAGTAATGTTGTAAGCATGATGATAAAGAAATTATACAAGAGATAAGGATCTATCCTCACTGGCGATATGCTCCCTTGTGTGTCTTGCTAGATCTTCTAGGAGCATATCCCATAGTTGGGCTACCATAAGCTGACCTACTCTGATTCTTTGCTTTTGAATTGTGGGAAACTTGTCTGTCCTTCCGAGTACATGGTGAGAACTATGGGAAGGCCTGAGAGAACTATCTAAAACCAGTTAATTAGCCTAAGTTTTCACTGCAAGATAATCAACAAGAGTAAAGCCTCACTGGCCACATCTACACATGCACTTTACTATGGAGTAGACTAATTAGCTGCAGAGTAAAGCATTACTGTCCACACATGAGATGGTATTAGACTGCAGTAAACTAACACTGTCAGAGACAGTACTATCTTTTGTTGCAGTAATTAACTGTAATTAAACACATCATCAAAAGTGACTACAGGGCTCGTGGTACAAGAGTGAAGGGGATGTGGGCTCAGGTGGTGTTCTCTTTCATCCTTCTGGTCAAGGGAAAGGGCCCAGACAGGAGCGGGTTCATCCTGCAGATCAATGCATGGCTGTGCAAGTGGTGTTGCCAGCAGGGTTTTGGCTTCTTTGACCATGGGATGATGTTCCAAGATGAAGAATTGCTAGGAAAAGATAGGATTCACCTGATGAAGAGACTGAAGAGTATCTTCACAGACAGACTCATTAACCTCATGAGGTGGGCTTTAAACTAGGTTTGCAGGGGGATGGAGACTAAAGCCCTGAGGTAAGTGGGTGAGATGGAGGAAGACCAGGCAGGAGGGGGCTATAGGGCAGATGCTCTCATTCTTCCTGAGAAATCAGGGCAATTGCCTAGTTACCTCCGGTAACATGAATGCACAGAGCCTTAAAATCAAACAGGAAGAACTGGAAGTCCTCACAGAATTATGATGTGATTGGAGTAGCAGAGACTTGGTGCACTGTCTTGAATGGATACAAACTGTTCAAGAAGGGCAGGCAGGGGAGAAGAGGAGGAAGAGTTGTAGTTTTACGTAAAAGAGCCATATGATTGCTCAGAGATAGGCCTGTTGAAAGGCTCTAGGTTAGGGTCAGAGGAGAGAGCAACAAGGGTGATGCTGTGGTGGGGGTCTGCTGTAGACCACCAGACCAGGAAGAAGTGGTAGATGAGGCTTTCTTCAAACAGCTAGCAAAAGTTTCCTGATCACAAGCCCTGGTTCTCATGGGGGACTTCAATCACCTTGACATCTGCTGGGAGGGCAATACAGCCATGGACAACTGGTGCCTCCTGAGTCAGTGACTGTGGGGGTCCTCCTGCAGCCGATCATGCTGACCAAGGCAGGGAGTCCCCCCGTGGCCAAATACACCAACTGGAAGTGGTAGGTGAGCACGACTGGCTGCAGTGTGACTGCTGCACGCTTCTCCTGGTGCTCTCAGGGGGGCACCAGCACTATCACCTGCCCCACCCTGCCTGGGAATGCTGGCTCTCAGGGGGTGCACCAGCACTCTCAGGGAATGCACATGCACCCATTATGCGTTGCCACTGAATACAGCAGTATACAGGCAGGCCAAGAAGTTTTTGGAGAGTACTGGGGACAACTTCCTGGTGCAGATGCTGGAGAAGCTAACTAGGAATTGAGCTTTTCTTGACCTGCTGCTCACAAACAGGGAATAACTGGTAGGGAGTGTACTAGTAGATGGCAACTTGGGCAGCAGTGAACACAAAATGATAAAGTTCAGGATCCTGAGGACAGGAAGGTTGGAGAGCAGCAGAGAGGAGAGGAGTCCAAGACAGCTGGCTGTACTTTAAAGAAGCCTTAGTAAGAGTGCAGGAACAAACCATCCCAATGTGCAGGAAGACTAGTGAGTATGGCAGAAGCCCAGCTTGGCTTAACAAGAAACATTTCAGTAAAATAAATCACAAAAAAGAAGCTTATAAGAAGTGGAAACTTTGACAAACAGCTAGGGAGTATTGCTCAAGCATGCATGGATGAAGTCAGGAAGGCCAAAGCACAACTGGAGTTGCAGCTAGCAAGGAATGTGAAGGGTAACAATAAGGATTTCTACAAGTATGACAGCAAGAAGAGGAAGATCAGGGAAAGCATAGGTCCCTTACTGAATGGGGGAGGCAACCTAGTGACAGAGTTTGCAGAAAAAGCTGAAGTACTTGGTGCCTTTTCACTTCAGTCTTCACAGGCAAGGTCAGCTCCTAGAATATTGCAATTGGCAGCACAGTACAGGGGAGAAGGTGAGGAGCCAACAGTCGTGAAAGAACAGATTAGGGACTATTTAGAAAAGCTGATGTGATTGCAGAGCTGCTCGCCATCATCTTTGAAAACTCATGGGGATTGGGAGAGGGCAAACATAGTGATTAGAAAAGGGCAAACATAGTGCCCATATTTAAGAAAGGGGGAAAAAGGAGGATCTAGGGAAGTATAGACTGGTCAGCCTCACCTCAGTCCCTGGAAAAATCATGAAGCAGATCCTCAAGGAATCCATTTCTAAGCAATTGGATAAAGTGATTAGGAACAGTCAGCACGGATCCACCAAGGGCAAGTCATGCCTGACCAACCTGATTGCCTTCTATGGTAAGGTGACTGGTTCTGTGGATGTGGGGAGACCAGTGGATGTGTTATACCTTGATTTTTTAGCATGACTTTTGATGCAGTATGCCACAACAGTCTCACAGGCAAGCTAGGGGACCATGGGCTGGATGAATGGACTGTAAGGTTGATAGAAAACTGGCTGGATCATCAGGCTCAGAGGATAGTAACCAATGGCTTGATGTCTAGTAGGCAGCTGGTATCAAGTGGAGTGCCCCAGGGGTCAGTCCTGGGTCCAGTTTTGTTCGATAACTTCATTAATGTCCTGGCAGATAGCATAGACTGCACCCTCAGCAAGTTTGCAAATGACACCCAGCTGAGGGGAGTAGTAGATACGCTGGAGGGTAGGGCTAGGATTCAGAGAGATCTAGACAAATTGGAGGATTGGACCAAAAGAAATCTCATGAAGTTCAATATGGAAAAGTGCAAAGACCTCCAGTTAGGATGGAACAATCCCATGTACTGGTACAAGATGAGGACTGACTGGCTAGGCAGCAGCTTTGCAGAAAAAGACTTGGGGGTCAAAATGGACAATAAGCTGAATATGAGCCAACAGTGTGCCCTTGTTGCCAAGAAGGCTAACAGCATACTGGGCTGCACTGGTAGAAGTGTTGCCAGCAGATCGAAGGAAGTGGTTATTCCCCTCAATTCAGCACTGGTGAGACCACATCTGGAGTACTGTGTTCAGTTTCACAGCCCCCACTACAGAAAGGACAAATTGGAGAGAGTACAATTTGTGGGAGTGGGGCATATTTATGAGGGTGGGGCACATGACTTGTGAGGAGAGGCTGAGGGAACTGCGGTTATTTAGTATAGAGAAGAGAAGATGGAGGGGATTTACTAGCAGCCTTCAACTATCTGAAGGGTGGTTCAAAAGAGGATGGAGCTAGACTGTTCTCAGTAGTGGCAGATGATAGAACAAAGAGGAATGGTCTCAAGTTGCAGCAAGGGAAGTTTAGGTTATATATTAGGAAGAACTTTCTCACTAGCAGGGTAGTAAAACACTGGAACACGTTACCCAGAGAGGTTGTGGACTCTCCATCCCTGGAGGTTCTTAAGATCCAGCTAGACAAAGCCTTGGCTGGGATGATCTAGATGGGAATGGTCCTGCTTTGAGCAGGAGGTTAGACTAGATGACCTCCTGATGTCCCTTCCAACCCTAATTTTCTTTAATTCTATAAGTAGACACTGACCACAGGTATATATTGCACGTAGTCAATCCACCCAGCAGGGCCCTAGGCTCTTGCCTGCCACTTAGCCACGCAGCTCTGCTAGGGTAACCACGCATCCCAAACTGGGCAGGACAGTCCCAAAATGAGAACATCAAGTCCCAATCCTGGGATGCATGACTCTGGGACAGCATTTGAGCTGGATCCCCAGTACTGTACAGGGATCCAGGTTGTCCATTCACCATGGAAAAATGTGGGAAACAGTGAGTTTTCCTTTGCAGGCTGGCAGAACTCCAGCCTACACAGGGCAGGGAATGGGATGCCTGGGACATCATGTGCATGTGTGTGTGTGCACACATGCACATGGCCAGGAATACAGCTTCTAGCAGTGGTGGAGAGATGGTCCCTTAGCTGCCTGCAGGTAATTTTATGGGGAGTAGATTGAGGCCCCCACAGTGAGGGAGGAAGTAGGGCAGGGACTGGGCCTGGGTGTACTGCCCAGCCAGAGTGACACATGGGACCCAGGGCCAGGGCAGGACAGAGCCTGGGCAGCTTATCCAGGAGGCAGGGGGGAGCTGACTGTCTGCCCCCCAAATCTGTACATAAGGTGGGGATGGATGTGAGCTGCCTACTGTGGGCTCGGGGCTCTCTGCCCTGTTGCCTTCCCCCTGGGAGCCCTGTGCCAGCCACTGTGCTATGGTGAGGTGCCCACTACCCATCCGTCAGCAGTGAGGGTGATGGTGGTGTCAGCAATACAGAATTCTGCCACCCACTGCTGCTGGGAGAGCAGGGGGTGCCTCATCATGGTGGCGTAGCTGGTGCAGGGCTCCTGGGGGAAGAGCAGCAGAACAGGGAGTTCTAAGCCTGCAGTAGGCAGCCTGTATCCATACCCACTCCCTGCCATAGGTCTGGCTGTGCTGCCATGGGGGTGCCGGGGGGGTGGGGGGGAAAGGTGAGCACATGTCCTGACTTTCCATTTTGAAAAGATGGTCACCCTAAGCAGGTCCGTCCCTGGTGGGGGAGGAGCAACTGGGGTGACTGCCCCAGGACCTGCACTTTGGGAGGCCCCGCAGAGCTGGGTGGAGCAGCGGCTCCATGTCCAGCCACTCACTACCCACCCCCCACTGCCGCCAATGGCGGTTGCAGCTTATTCAGGTCCAGGGCCCATGGGATAGGAGCAAGGGCAGGGCCCCGCATGGACTGATTTGCCCTGGGCCCCGCACCCTGCTCAGGTCAACTCTGACCCTAAGCTCTGCATTTTCAGCACCCTTGTGCTCCAGCCAACCTGTCTGTCACCTAACACCACCACCCAGAGCCCAGGGCAAAGTAGCAGAGCTGGCCATGGCATAAACTGCTCCTCTCCAGAAAAAATTGCATATGTCCCAGGTGCATGTGTAGACACTGTGCCCAGGAGTAGTTTACTTTGGCTCAAACCTCTCCAGAGTTTATTGCTTCATATGAATTGCATATGTAGATGCATCCAGTGGGTATGTGTTCAATACAGAATTAGCTTGATCCACATTTTGGGTGCTGATTCCTAAACAACTACTTTTCCCATGAACGACTGGTGCCTTCTGCTTCTGCTTCTGCTTCTGCTTCTGCAACTGGGGGGGGGCACCATGGCGGTGAGTGGGGACTGCCCGCAGCCACTGGTGTCAATGTCAGCAGTGGCGAGTGGCAAGTGGGGACCACCTGCAGCCACCAGAGTTAGTATTGGCAGCGGCTAGTGGCAAGTGGGAAAGTGGCGAGTGGGGACTGCCCTCAGATGCCACCGGCACTGTCAGCAGCAAGGAGGTGACAGGTGCGAACAGCAACCGCCTGCAGAAGCCAGCAGCAGCTTCAATGACGGCCAATTTGGGGGGGGGGGGGCACGTGCCCCCCCCACGAGTTGCCTATTACTTTTCCACCCACAAAATGGTCATGCTTTCAACCCAGTTGAGCTGGTTCTTCCTGATGAATAGGCCAGAACCCGAGTCAGGCTTTCACTTGGGCTGGGGAATCCTTCCACACTTCACAGACTATACAGTAAGCTGTGTGGTTTTGCTGCTCAGACCTGGGATACCTCTGCAATAAAGAAATATCTTTGTGAGACTTGCCAAGATCACATAGGAAGCCTGGGGCATAGCAAAGAATTGAACCCTGGTTTCTCAAGTCCTAGACTGCTGGCCTTACCACTGGACCATCAATACTGCCTCTTTTTTTTCTAAATAAGCATTTCATAAACAAGAATCAGCCCAAACAGACTTCCCCAACACACAGTCTCCAAAGGCCCTGCTGGAAGAGCTGCAGTTTTCCTTTGTTGAATCTGAGCCTGATGCTCGTCTCATTGAAGTCACTAACAAAACTCTTACTGCTTTCAGCAGGAGCTGAATTTGTTCTTAGTTTTCATATGGATCTAGGTCATCTCTAATGTTATAGTTTCTGTATCTGAAGATTTTATAATATGTTTCTTTTTATTAGATTTCAGTATACTTCACAAAATTTACTAACTCTGAGTACCATTACTTTGCCAAACAGCAAAATGCAGACACTTTTAGAATGAAACGGCAGCTGTTTTAAAAATGCAAAGAAATGCTATATGCCATTGTAGGATAGGAAGTGAAGCAGCACACTATTTCCCACTGAAATTACAGGGAGAATGTAAGTGGAAAAAATATAATATAGAGATAAAACCCTTTTCTCTTCTGAAACATGCCTGTTTTGTGTATGTGCTTGTGCATGCATGCATGTGCTTTAAATGATCTCAAGTGACAAGGCCCTCAGCTTTACATCTTACCTAAATGAGTGTCTCAAGAATGATGAAAACAGGTAAGGTTAGAATTTTCATTTTCAATCACCTTGACTTTTGGTTGATGCTTTTTTTACATCCATTCTGGCCAGACATGATTAGAAAGATCTCTCAGCTTAAAAGACCCATTCTCTCTATGGGTTTCTGCACAGCAGTAGCATGAGGGTCCACCCTCACTTCCCCTGTTGCTGGGACACATGCCGCTGGTAGTCATAATCTCTCTTTCTCCTTATAAAAAACTAGCACCAATTCTTCTTTAATTGGTTATTAAATCATAACCAAACAAGGCTCTTGCAGTGCATCATGTCACCAGAAAATGCAGGTAAAATTTGGTCTCTGTGCCTGGCATTCACCTCTCCTTAGACTTGCTGTGTGCTGAATGTGAGAACACCACTTATGTAATATACACCCCGATGCTGACCAGCAAAAGTAACATTATGTAAATCAAATGCAAACAAATAACTACAAAGAAAGAAGACAGAAGAGACATCATTTTCCTTTAGAAAAATGTTAAACTTCTTGCATGCAGCAATACATCCCCAAAATTTAGCACATGAAGGTCTGAAGAAAACATGGTTTCAGGAGCCTTACTGAGGTGCTTTTGCTTCCCTGACTTCTCACACACTATTCTTTCAAATGAATTTAAAGCTTTTCTTGTTCAAATCCCTGCAAAAGTAACCACACTGCAGTTTTTCTACTATTATGCAAATAGATTAATCAGCCAACACTCTGGTGAGAATTAATTTATATTTGAATCAAATGAGACCTAGACTCTTTATAACTGAACCCCCAGGCCAAGGCCTAGGCTAGGTAGCAACCTCATATTATTCATTTGACGAAATGTGAACTGACATAAATACCATGGCTAACTTTCAATCCGATTACTCCGTTACCTCACATCAATGCTATCCCAGCCATCAGACTCTGGCGTCCCTCCTTTCACCCACGCAGCTAACAACTGACAACTCCTCCCTGATAAACAAGCACCCACGCTGCCACCTCGAACCCCCACTCTTAACCCATCATCCTTGCTCAATGGGTCCTATTCGACAAGGTACTTTATTTTGTTTGTAGGAATCAAGGACTAAACAGTTCAAAAATAGTGTTTTGCTGGGGCTGCAATTCAAAGCTGCCCTTTCAGAGCTACTAAGCACTGGAGTCATTTACAATAAACACCCAAATTATGCGTGTGCCCGGGGGTGTGTAGATATCTGTATATAGTTTACTTTAAAACAATCAAAGTCTATTATCTTTCATATCCTTATTAAGTTTAAAAAAAAATAAATCAACATTTTGGGGATACTGTGATCAAAGGTCAATGTAAACTGAACCCATATTTTCTACAGCACCCTCATACTAAACTCGTGTTGACAACCACTACATTCTTTCCATTGCACTACACAGGAACTTGTGTTCTTTTTAAGATTTTTTTTTTCTTTAAAACTGTAGGCATTTAAAAAGCTTGACTAAACAATCCACCAGGTGTGAGAAAAGCCTTTTCTATGTAGGGAGCTCTGTGTCAGGAAACCTACACATTGTAATTAGATTAGCAGGCAAGAATTGAATAGCTGTGATCAAAACACTTTCCCCATCTATATTGTTTATCGTGCATAACTGATAACTAAGCTTCTCAAGTCATGGTTCAAATCTACTTTAAAATGTGAGTCCTGAGCACCCTGGGATTTAAATGAAGAAGGAAAAGTAAAACAAAGCCCATATTACTTAGAAAGGAGCCATGACTTTTTTGGCTGTTCATTTAGACAAATCATGGTTTGAAATTAGTAATCATAATGCAACCTCTGTGACATTACAACAGCTCCTCAAGCTAGAGCTATGGAAATGGGAGAGTTTCATATCTAACGTTTATATCTGTTTTAAAAACCCATCTCACAGTGGGCTGACACAGCATTTCTTTCTGGTTGGCACAACACTTCCTTTCACAATATCTTTCTGGTGAAATTAAGGTCAGTGGGCACATCTACACATTCATTAACGAACATTCAGTTAAATTAATAAATTCACTAAATTAATTCCTTTTGGAAGTACTAAAAGATGGAGAAGTAACAGCCCATACCATGCTGTTTACACAGTCCATGGTTATTTTTAGGAACTATGTCACCATAGCAATGCGCTATAATGAGGTAGCACATTGCTACAGCGACATAGTTGCAGCTTCATGGTTCTTGCCTACAGATGCTATGTCACCATACTGGATTGCTACAGTGATATAGTGTCACGTGTATACGCGCCCCTAATGTCTAATGAATGGAATACAGTCTGGTCCATGGAGCTTAAACAGAGTGCTCTTTGGAGCAGGGATGGTTGCTTCTCATGGGGATGTGGCGTGTGTGTGTGTGTACAGGGCTGGGGGGAGGGAGGGAGGCCCATGTGTGTAGAGGCTTTTCCAAAATAGAAATATTTGACAACAAAAACAATGTTTCCTTATTTCACATGCACAAAAATTAGCACTAAATGAAGTCCCATTCCTGAATTTTTGTGCGTTGTCTCTGATATGAGATTCCAAGGCAAGAGTAGTTTTAGTGGCTGAAGCATATAACAAAACCAGGACTCTGGTTCTACATAAACTTATCTGTGACTCTGGGTAAGTTCAGAGGTGGTTAACTGTGTTATTCTGAAGGAGAAGGTGGGACAGGATAGCACTGTAGAAACTAACTGGTTCAGAAAGGCGTGAGCTTTCATGGGCAACAAGTTGCATCATCAGATAACAGAGTCTAATGAACCATCTGGTTTTCTTTGGGCAAATTGTTTAGTTTCCAATCCTACTCTCACATAAACCAATTGCAGAACTCTTTAGTAAGTCAGGACTCGACTGTTAGCTATATCCCAGATTGTTCCCAAAGTAGAGACAGAAAAAGTCTTTCTCAAATTTTCCAAAGGAGCGCAGTGTCTTTATCATCACCATCCTTATAGAAGGACACCAATGTACCTCCACTGGATCTTCTGAGTTATTAGTGAGGACAAAGGAAGCAAGTATGCCACTGTGCTCTGCACCTGAATTTCCATATACGTCTCTTGATAAGAAGTCATATACATGAGGATTCTGTTATCTCGCTGGATCCCTTTCATGGCTGCTACTCAGGTGAAAAAACTCCATAGAAGGGAAATGGATTTCCAAAAGTCTTTAAGTGTTTTGAAGTCCTTGGATGCAAGTTGCATGGTAGCCAAGTGAAAGTCATTTTTTGCAGACAATTTGCAAAAAAGCTAATTTTTCAAAGTGATCACTTTAAAATACATCACACAAAAATACAAAGTCCTTCCCAAGATTTGTACAAATATTTTAAATACAGTTTAGCTCTCATGAGACTGATCCAACTGCAAGATGCACAAACAGCACTTTGACTCAATTTATACTAAATTGATCTGGAGTCACTGCAGTTTTATATGACATGATTGAGATCAGACACTCATCCATTCTGTACAAATTAACTTACTGGAAAGGACAGATTTTGTTATTGAACCATTCTACTGCTGTGCCATTTTTATTTCACACAGGGTATGTCTACGTGTCACTGTACAACTTCGTTGCTATCATGTCGCACTTTAGCACTTCCTTTTGGAAGTACTAGAGAACAGCATAGTAACCGCTTGTACTGTGCCATATGCATGGCACATGGTTAGATTTTGTTGTTACTTTGCCACAGCAGCATGTTAAAATCAGGGAGCACACTGCTATGGCAAAATAGCTGCCAATCACATGCAGACTCACGATTGCTGCGTCACCGTAGTGCATCATACAGCGATGTAGCACATCGCTACAGTGATGTGGGGTGACATGTGGATGCGCCCACAGTTTCAAAATGTCATTTTTATTTTAAAATACCCTGCCTTACTACTGTTAATTCCCAGACATACTGTTGATTTAAACAGAAGCAGGGTTAAATCTATTGAGACCGCCACACTCATTCCTGCTTTCCTGTAGGCAAAAGGGCCATAGCAGCTTAAGAAAGTCTTGCTAAGGAAGAATACCCCAGATGCAGCAAGAGGATGTTTTTTAGCACTCCACTTACAAATCCAGGAGGCATTCTTGGGTTTGCCTCATAGCTGGACTGTATCGTGCAGCACTCTGGAGTTACTGAGTAATGCAGATGCAGCGTGACAGCTAGGCACAGACTCCTGTACTTTAGACAGCACTCAGGACTTGTCTTTAGTGCTCCAGGGAGGTCCTTGGTACTCCAGGAACAGCCAGGTATAAGGAGGATGCAAAGGTGGTTTTGAAAAAGCCCCTATTCTCTGCTTGCAAGTTCTGTGTCACTCTTGAGAGGCAGCCCAGAATCCAATTCCCTGTTTTTAAATAAAATAGTCATTTCTGAACCTCTTGACTATAGCCAGCTTAGAGCTAAAATGTGACCTGAGTTTCATGAACCAAGATCCAACTTTTTTTAATAGTGATGTTACTACCGGAAGCATAAACTATTAAAAATCATGGTAATATGCATTTGCTGATCAGTAATGCAAACAGTTTACAGTCCTCTTCAGTCTGCGTCATAACCTTTGTCACTTTTCCTAACACAGAGACTAGAAACAAATAGTTCAAGCATATGAGACACAATCCTCAGCAGCACCATCATCACACTCAATGCAGCTGAAATGGAAGGGATTACAAATTGACCATTCTTCAGATTTCTGAGTCCTGGGACCTAAACTCCAACCAAAATGGCCCTTATGACTCATCTGCCAACTGGAGATTAGCTCTGACTCTACCTATTCCAACCCTTCTCACACCCTGTCCGTATCCTTTAACCAGCTCTAACATGTCCCCCTCAGTAGAATGGTGCGCGGATGGACTAACTTTACCTTGAACTTGACGTGAGGAAATATCAGTGCTATATCGCTAAAGGGGCAAGAAATCTTAAGACATGTTCAGTTTTTAAATTCAATTTATAGAGAACATAGCAGCCACCACATTTCATAAAAACCCATGTACACCTCCTTTGTATTCATATGGGAAACATTTTTGAAACTATGAAATAATAAAGGGTAGGTAGAGTTGTCTAGTGGTTATTGCTGCTAATGCATATTCAAGAGATCTGTGATCCTTTTCAGGCTTCCTCTGTGCACTCCTGGCCAAGTAGCATAATATTTTTGTTCCTGTTTGTCCACCTTCAGCAAATATAAGTTCATAGGTGTAGGGTTGGAAGGGACCTGAGCAGATCATCAAGTCCGACCCCCTGCCCTGGGCAGGAATGAATACTGGACTTATATGACCCCCGGTAAGCGTAAGCTCATATGACCCCAGCTAGGTAATTACCAAGCCTCCTTTCAAAGACCCCTAAGGTAGGAGCGAATATCACTTCCCTTGGAAGCTGGTTCCAGATCCTATCAGCCCTGACTGTGAAGTAGTGCCTCCTGATGTGTAGCCTGAACCTATTATCAATCAACTTGTGGCTATTATTCCTTGTTACTCCGGGAGGTGCTCGGGGGAAGAGGGTCTCACCCATTCCCCTCTGGTCCCCCCTGGTAAGTTTATAGACGGCCACTAGATCCCCTCTCAGCCTTCTCTTGTGGAGGCTGAACAGGTGCAGGTCCTGTAGCCTGTCCTCGTAGGGCCTGCCCTGCTGCCCCCTGATCATGCGAGTGGCCCTCCTCTGGACCCTCTCCGTGCTGTCCACATCCCTCCTGAAGTGCAGCGCCCAGAACTGGAATGCAGCACTGTGGCCTGACCAGTGTCACATAGAGGGGAAGAATCACCTCCTTGGACCTGCTCGTGATGCATCTGTGGATGCATGACATGGTGCAGTTAGCCTTGCTGACCACCTCCTCGCATTGGCGGCCCATGTTCATTTTAGAATCGATAATGACTCCAAGATCTCTTTCTGCTACTGTGCTTTCAAGAAGGGAGTTCCCCAGCCTATAGGTACGCTGCTGGTTCTTTCTGCCCAAGTGCAGCACCCTGCACTTATCAGTATTGAATCCCATCCTATTCACATTTGCCCACCCCTGTAACCTGTCCATGTCCAGTTGTATCCTGTCCCACCCTTCTAGCATGCCCACCTTGTCCCAAATCTTGGTGTCATCAGTGAATTTGAACAGGGTGCTTTTTACCCCCTTGTCCAAGTCACTAATAAAGAAATTGAACAGTGCAGGCCTGAGGACCGAGCCCTTGGGGACTCCACTGCCCACATCCCTCCAGATCAAATATGACCCATCCACCTCCACTCTCTGGGTGCAGCCCCCTAGCCAATTTGCAACCCATCTGACTGTGTAGGCATCAATGCCACAGTTGCCTAGCTTTTTAATGAGAATGTGCATCCAAGGGAAGGTGAAGAAAGCAAGAACATTTTGAGCCATGACCATAACTGGAAGTATTCAAATAATACAGAAAAGACTATTTTTGCAATGTCTCTAGTTTAATCTGAAGCAGGCAATACCTGACATCTCATGAAAAAACCTTAAGAGGTCCAGACTGATTGCCTTACCTCAACCCAAACTCCAGGCCTCTTCAATATAAAAATGCCTCCAGAAAAACACTGAGAATAGGCAAGTTCATATTCTTTGGCTTGATCTAGTGGCATTGAGTTTTGCCACTGACTTCAGTATGAGCGGAACCACATCCAAGCAGGGTTCTCAGATTGCAGGCATCTGGGAAAATTGATATACTTCACTTCACAGCTTGGTACCTGTCATATACAGTTTTCAATCTTCTCCTTTATTCCCTACCTGTGAAATATTCTTCCTCCTCTTCCTTTCCTTCATTCTATCATGAACATGTGATAGCTAGAATGATGGACCATGTTGGGCTTCTAGTTTTTCTGCTTGTGTCTGTAGCAATTTGGAGGCACCATCATTTGATAAAGAGGCACTTTTCTCTACATGGCTGAGCCTCATGGGCGTGTCCAGATGAGCGCACATGTGCATTTTCCCAGGGACAAATAGTAATGCTGCTGCTACTTGTCCCTGGGAATTGCCTGTGCATGCATGCTCTAGTGCATGGCAAGTTGCCCGGGTGCGGTAGGGGCACCTGAGCTGGCTCCAGCAGCCTTACCTGGGGTTCTGGGAGGCCTCTTGGGGCTCCAGTGGTGGTGATCTGGCAGCAGGGACCCTGGCCAGCAGTTGAAGTGTGGCTTCAACTGGCCAGGCTCATTTTGGGCAACACATGCTACCACGGTGTGCACAGCCCTGCTTTTTCCTAACACGGGTTCTTTTGACACCAGGAGATCCTGGTGTCAAGAAACCCCCCACATTGAGAATTAGCAGTGCAGGAAATGCCTGCATGTGCAGTACATGACACCATAAATGGGTCTGCAGTGCTGCATACCGTACACGTGCACTTGCCTGGATCGCTTACCATTGGGGCAGATTCTGACCTCAGTAAATGTCTTATATATTAATGGAATTACGTCAAAGTAACAGAGAGCAGAATATGATTCAGGTGTGTTTGATGATTAAAAACAGTGAACTCAATGTCTCAACAATGAGGAGGAACACTATCCTGTTATCAAAGCAAGGTCTAGAAGGATAGATTCTTTCAAGCCCAATTGCAGACACCGGAACATTGAGGGTATCCCCAAGTGCTTCTCTTTTAGCTCAGTTCTAAAACACACGTCTCACAAATAATGTTGTGTTCAAGTGAAAAATCTTCTCGATCTGCTAGGAATCCTTCCTACAACCACTAAAGATTCTGATTCACTGGTTTAACCTGGCAAAGCTGAAGAACCAACAGTGGCTATAAAGACTATGGAGGAATATAAAGGTAGTCAGTCACTTGCCATAGTATGATTATTTATCCACAGATTCAGGGGAGTCTAAGAACTCTGGTCCTATTCTTTTCTCTTTTTAGAGTATGTACTTCAAAACAGGGAGTCCCAGGCAGCTGCTGGCTGGAGAGAGGTGTGGGGGAGAAAGCAGGGTGGAACCGAACCTTTGCACTTCATGCTCACCCCTGCCCGTCAGCTACCCGGGTGAGGCATGGGGGCTTCATTCAACCCTGCACCCCCACTCTAGGGCAACCAAACTACCTAAGGCCAAGAACACAAGAAGCATCCCTCAGAGGTCCGAGGATGGAACAACACTAAAGACAGCTCCACCATTAATGCACGATGGAAGGAGTACTTTTAAGAGCTCCTGAACCAATATTCTAATGTTGAAGACAATACCATCTAAGCCATTCCACAACACCCATTAAGAATTACCTTGCAGATTCACCAACTTATCAAGAGGCCTTGAAAGTCTTTAAACAGATGAATAACAACAAAGCATGTTGTCTTGATGGAATACCAGCTGAAATTTATAAGCAAGGTGGAAAAAAGCTCTCTCACCTTCATTACAATGCAAATCTAGAGATATGAATAGATTCCCAGTGACTTGAGAGAGGCCAGCATCATTACCATATTCAAAAAAGGAGATAGAATTGCAGCAATTAGATGTGACTTTTGTTGTTGTTGTTGCTGGACAGCTACAGGAGAAGTGTTGTAAGCAATACCAAAATATTTACATGGCCTTTATAAATGTGCCTGGGGCCTTTAATTCAAGCAACAGAGAGGCCCTATGGAAAATTCCGATGATATTTGGATGCTTGACAACATTTGTTACTGTTATCAGACTTCTTCACAATGACATGACAGAAACTGTTCTAAGGATTGGCTCAGACATAGACCCCACAGCTGGAGGTAAACAAGGATGTGTAATAGCACCAACACTCTCTTCCATCTATATAGCAGCTATTCCACATCTCATTGCTGACAGACTTCCATCTGGAGTCAGTATCCGGTATCACATGGACAGAAATCTCCTTAACACCAGTCAGTTACATTCCATATTAGCATAACCAACACATAGTTTCATAGTTTCATAGTTAGTAGGGTCGGAAGGGACCTGAGCAGATCATCAAGTCCAACCCCCTGCCATGGCAGGAAAGAGTACTGGGGT
>NW_017729025.1:116183106-116186329 GCF_001723915.1 Gavialis gangeticus | reverse complement strand
TCATCTTGGAGTCAATGATGACTCCAAGATCCTTTTCTGCCTCTGTACTGACAAGAAGGGAGTTCCCCAGCCTGAAGTTATGGTGCTGGTTCTTCCTCCCCAGGTGCATCACCTTGCACTTGTCAGTGTTGAATCCCATCCTGTTCTCATCCGCCCACCCCTGTAAGCTGTCTAGGTCCGATTGCAGCCTATTCCTCCCTTCTAACGTGCCCACTTCTCCCTACATCTTAGTATCATCTGTGAATTTTAACAGGGTGCTTTTTACCCCCTCATCCAAGTCACTGATGAAGATGTTGAACAGTGCAGGCCTGAGGACCGAGCCCTGGGGAACTCCACTGCCCACATCCCTCCAGGTCGAAAATGACCCGTCCACCGCCACTCTCTGGGTGCAGCCCTCCAGCCAGTTGGCGACTCATTTGACTGTGTGGGTGTCGACACCACTTGGTCTTCAGTACCTATTGATGGTCATGTCATGCTTACCTACTCAATTTAAGAGCTCTGGTTACTCTTGATTGCTTCTGTGAGGCATATGAAATGCTTGGACTCACTGTCAACTTCAGAAAAAACAAGATACTTTACCAACCTACCTCATATCAACCAGCGGATGCTCCACAAATTACAATTAGAGTGCAGTTCTTAGACACTGTTGAGCATTTCCCCCACATGAGTAGCCACCTTTCCCAAAAAGAAAAACATAGACAACACTATTCAACACTGCATAAAATCTGCCATTGCTGCCATTGGATGTCTCCAAAAGTATGTTTTTGATGAGCATGGCATCAGAAGCCAAACCCTACTTCTTGTCTACCAGGCTGTTATCATTCATATCCTGTTGTATGGATGTGAAACTTGGACACAATATTACAAACCCCTGAAAGTTTTGGAATATTACCATCAATAATGTACTCAGAAAATCCTCTATATCAATTGTAAAAACAGAAGAACAAATGCAAATGTTGTGTTTCAAGCAAACACCAATAGCATTGAAGTCATGTTTACAGGGCACTGGCTCTGTTGGACTGGACATGTTATATGGATGCCTGACAACTGTCTCCCAAAACAGGTCCTATACTCCCAAATTTGTTGATGGTCGCTGCTCTAGAGATGGGCAAAAGATGAGATTCAAGGACACATTGAAGACCAATCTGAAGACATGAAATATGAACATCAATACCTGGGGAGAATAAAGCACTGAGCTGTCTACAATGTAAACAAGGTATCAGTCATTTCAACCAGTCACCTCACTCTCAGGGTGGATAGATGAAAGAGACAAAGCTGTGACCCACAACACCAGGATCTACTTCTTTCTCCCTCAACTATTTGTCACATCTGCTGTCAAACATGTGGATCTCAGATTGGCTTTCTTAGTCATCTATAGACTCATCAATGACATCCCTATTTACTGGAAGACTTTCATCCTTGTTTCAATGGATTACAGCCGCTGCCAAGATGGAAAGTGATCCCTACACCACCACCTCCTTGCTGCCCTACTGTCTGTAACTAATTTTACCTTAGCCACTTCTTCCCCAAAATGAATCAAAGATAAAAAAAATCAGTAATGCACTTTTAGTGGGAAGGAGGTGTCTTTAGGGTGGAACTGAACTGATTAAGTGAAAGTCAGAACAAGCAGGGCATTCGTACTTTGTATTTCTCTTTTCCTGACTTATCACATTTTGAAGGCCAGAGAAGGATGTGCACCAGGCGTAGCTGGCTCTCTTACAGCTCGGCCTCTCAGCTTCTATTTTAGAGCCAAAGTTTGCTTGTAAATACCACAGAAAGTTAATTCCCTTGAATCCTTGGGCACTTTGCATAGGGAAATGTTCCTTCCTCAACTCAGACTCCCCTGAAGTCAGGGCCAGTCAGGTCCTCTCAAGAGCAATAGGGGGAAAGGGAGGAGGCATGTGCTGTAACCCGGCAAATGGAAGGATGTCAACTACCAGATAACCCCTAGTGTTTCTATTGAACCTTCCTGAGAACTCTGCAACATAAGTGTTATAGATCACTCATTTCTAGTGGCTGCGAGGATTACAACGCCAAAAGCCTGGAAGAGAAGTGATGCTCCTACAAGCACTGACTGGTTTAAAAAAGTTTGGGAAGTTTTAGTGCTGGAAAAGTTGTCCTATTGAGTCAGTATTCTGCAGAGGAGAAGGCAAAAAGATGCTTACTTGGAAATCTAGTGGAAATTTTTGGAATTTGCTTAAAAAAAACAAAAAACAAAAAAAGGATCTCCTGTGACTCCAAAGCAGAAAATATGAGCAACTTTTTTGAATACTGAAGTGCAGGTTCTATGAGCTGGCACTTACAAATAAATTTAGGATAAACCTAAAAATTAAAAACAGAGTTGAGTAGAAGATAATGAAATGTGTCTTATACAGTGATCTGGGGGAAAGGAAGGGATAGAATTTTCTAATGTCTCTATTGTATAGAGCTGAAGAAACATGGGGACTTGGCAGGGAGGATAGTATTGAGGCACTGCCGGAATCGGGGGGGTGGAGAAGAAGGGAAAGTAAGACTTCTGTGGGCATTGATTTAGGTTGTGATATGACTGGTGATGTTTTTGAATGTTAAATCTGCTATTTTATGGTCTGGATTCATTCAAAAATAAAGTTGTGTTGTTTTATTTAAATTGAGGATTTAGGGACTGAGAAAGCATATTGCTCAGCTCTCACTACAGGGAGGGACTACCAAGCCACCAGAGTGATTTTGCCAAGTGCTTACATATTAAGAGAAAAGCATTAGAGGAAACTTGCCAATAATACATGGACATGGCTCTGGATTGGTCTGGAGTATTTTTATGAAGCAACAGGTGAGGATTTAGTATATCCGATTTTGGAAGAAGCCCAGTATGAAGGCTATACTATTAAGGCAATTAAAAGCAATACCAATGATGTTAACCACCACTAAAATAAAGCTGCCATGAGCAACATAAAGCTTCAGAAGCCAGTGTGAAGGGTGCAGCAAAGAAGCACTTCTCTCTCCGCACTTGTTTCTGTCCCTTTCCCCCATCCTTTGGAGGTACTGCCTGTAAACATTAGGGGCAGAGATTACAGCCTCTCAGAGGACAAAGAATATATAATGCTTATTCCCGGCTAGACTTAGCCATAGGTCTCTAAATCAGGCCATGCTACTTGGGCAAAGAAAAAAAAATTACAAAAAAAAAAAAAAAATTGGGAGGGATGGATGGAGAAAAAACAAGTGATTGGGACCTCTTTTTAAAAAAAAA
>NW_017729025.1:116181804-116183071 GCF_001723915.1 Gavialis gangeticus | reverse complement strand
AAATCAGGCCATGCTACTTGGGCAAAGAAAAAAAAATTACAAAAAAAAAAAAAAATTGGGAGAGATGGATGGAGAAAAAACAAGTGATTGGGACCTCTTTTTAAAAAAAAAACAAACCCAAAAAACAAAGGGAGAGGTGGTGGAAAGACAACAGGAAAGTAATCGCATGGGAAAGAGAGGGAGCAAATTAACCAGGCTGGGGACACGTTAGGAGAAGGCAAGCAAGACCCAGAGACAAAACTCCAGTTAATTACTTTTGACATGATCAGCTCCTCGGGTCTCATTGGAGAAAGCACTCGGGGCTGGCCGGCCTGAATGGTGGAGGAGAGAAAAGTAACTCTGCCCTCCGACAAGTCCCTCTGCCAAGTCTGGGCTGTGCGCTCTGTCCAAGATCCCCTCTTTCTTTGCGCAGAGAGAGAGAGAGAGAAAAAACACAGTTAACCACCTGTCAGGGCTGAGGACACAATAAGGCAGCCCCAAAAAGAGCTTTTCATGCATGCGTAATATATTTGTTCAGCTATTCACTTAATGAAGCTGATAAATGTGATGCAAAACAATAGTCAAGTTAATCTATTTAGTAAAATGTTTTGAGACTTTCAGGCGATGTTAAGGAGGGTAGTGTGTTCGGGGACATTTTCATTTCAATACACTCATCTCTCCCCTCTTAGGGGGTTCAGGCAACCTATGTGAATATAATTTCTTATAAATGTGTCTTTAATGGGTTTAATTCACCCTTGCCAGCTGTTTTTTAGCCTATTTTGTAAGAGCAAAACAAACGTGCCAGGCTTGGAAAGCTAGTTAAAATTAGTTTCGGTCACTGGGGCCAAGCTATATTTCCTGCAAACCATCTGCTTGATTGGCACAATAGAAGGATTTTCAAGAAGGGGGGGGTGGGATCTAGAAGCGCTTTGAACGACCCAACAGTTACTGTTCCTTGTGCTGATTTCTAAAGGTGAAGCCTTAGGTGCCTTAATATAGCCCGCACCGAGCGCTCCCATTGAAGCGCTCAACGAGGCCGATCAGCATCATTAGAAGCGCATGAAACCCGCGGCCGGAACGACCCCCTTCCCCTCCCAGCGCCTCCACCGGGGGGCACAACAAAATAAAATAAAATAAAATAAAACCCAATGTATTTCTTGAAGCTGTAGAGCTTCAAGGGGCCAAGCTATAGAGCGCCCTTTTGCTCTCTGCTGACCCAGCAGCGGGCAGCACCCGCTACCTGGCTCCCAGCTGCCTTATAAAGAGCGGCGGGGGGGGGGGGGCCGGG
>NW_017729025.1:116179120-116181692 GCF_001723915.1 Gavialis gangeticus | reverse complement strand
CGCCCCCGCTACCTGGCCCCCAGCTGCCTTAAAAAGGGCGGGGGGGGGGGGGGGCCTGGGCCGGCAGGGGAGAAGCGCTTGGGAAGGGGAAAGCGCAGGACCCCGAGTCCCATCAGTCCCCTGTTGGATGAGAGCCTCGGGATGCCACCTGCTTGCCGTGAGCCCAGGACACACCAAGCCCGGGTGGTACCTCTGGGCCATGCTGCACCGCGGAGAAAGAAGCAGCCGTGCCCGGGTGTCTGGCTGCAGAAGGGGCAGCTGCCCCCGTGCCTTGCTGGGCACTGTGGAGGAGCAGCGCTTCCCACCCGCGACGGGGTGGGAACAAGAGGCGAAACCGTCACGGACCGACTCGGAAAATAGATGGACCGACTTGGAAAAATGGATTCTCCTTTAAAGGAGAAAAACGGGGGAGCCCGTGGCTTTTCCCTTGCAGGCTGCTTGGGGCACCCAAGCCCCTGCCCCAGGCGCTGGGGGCAGCACTGGCCATCACTGCTTACAGCTGGGTCCCGGTCCAAAAAAAAAAGGTTAAGAACCACTGAACTAGAGGAAACCCCAGAGCCTCTTTGCTTTTCCAGCACAAGGACATACATTAATAATAATACTGTTAATAACAATAGTACTGATGCCAGGCGGCTGGTTCTGAGCCGTTCGCGGCACTCGGAGGGCGTCTGCGATTTCCCCTCCGTGCCTTGCAGGTGCGGCAAGTGGCAAGATCAAGGCGGTGGGACACGTCCTGCAGGCAGGGGCGATGCTCAGGAAGGGCCCCATGGGTGGGGTGGGGGCAGACGCGGTTTTGAGCGCCCAGCCCCGAGAGCCGCTGTCCCGAGACAGGGCTGGCGATTTCATGCGGATTAACCAGCCGGGCCGGCGACACACGCAGCGCCGAGTGTCCCCCCCCCCCCTCCTTAGCTTTGTCCTTTCCCCCCTTAAGCGCAGAGGGGACGCCATGCAACTTGAGTGACTTTTAAGAAATAAATTTGAAGATAACGACATTAAAATGAATGGCAGGAAGCACAAAACCGCCTGAGCATAGGTCAAACAGCATTAGTCACAGGTTTTATCTCCAGACATTAGGAGTCCCTTCTCCTAAATGATCACTGCCTTTGAAAGGGAGCGTCCAAAGGAGATCACTGAAAATAAGATCCTTTCGTCCGATTTCTTGGTTTCTTACGGCCTCTCTTCCCTTTCAATAGATGTCTAGTCCCTTTTGCCTTGGTGCTTAAGGGATTCTTTATGAGCGGGCTAAGACACAGCACAAGGACCCGGGCCCACGTGTGCCCCAGCATGCGCTTGACCCAACCTTCCCGAAAATGTCAGCCCCTTTTTTTAAAAGCAGAGAAATTAGCAGCAGTTGGTCTATAGTCAGGCAAAATGCCCCCGATGTATAGGTAAAGAAAGGACTAAATCATCTCAATGGAAAGTATAATGACTGTAAAAACGAAGCGGTCTCAGATCCGCCTTCAAGGCACTGAAGTTGTGTTGGGCAAGGCGGAGTGTGGGGGTGCGGGTGCTGTGTCGGGGGGGGGGCTCATTTATGTGTGTATCCTGGGGGAGCTCTTTTCTGCTTTTTTTTTTTTTTAATTGCAATTATTTAATTTACCCCTCTTCCACCTGGTAGGAACCCCCCCCCACCGAACATCCCCGCATCTGTCCGGTCTCAGCCTTAGTGAAATGCCCCGCTCCGACGTAGAGGAGGGAGATAAAATGTTTAAAGAAGAAAAGAGAGGGGGAGATGGTCCCAGCAAGGCTGGCACTGCCCTCCCCCGGTCAGCAGGCATTAGGAGGCGCCTGCTTTGGAGCCCCTCCGAGCTCGGGTCCTTCCGTAGGTCTTGCTAACTTCTTTTCTGTTTCCCTGCAAAGCATCAGCAGCAATAAAGACGGGCTTTTAAATCCATCCAACAGCTCTTCCAGGTCCCGCAAAGCCACCCTTGGCTAGAGACTTGGAGAAACTTGCGGGCCTCGTATCACTTCGACTGCGAATCCCGTCCCCTCCAATAAATAACTTTTTGATTTGAATCGAGAGAGAGGTTTACCAGACTTTCTTTCTTCCCTAATGTGATATAAATCGCAGATGCACTTTTATTGAATGGTTAAAGCATCGACATGGAGATCATCAACACAAAACGGCCGGACAAAAACCATCGAGAGAAATAAAGCTGGTTAATAAGATTTTTGAGAAAGCTTTGTGTTAAAAAGTAAAAAGGGAAAACAGCTGAAGGTGACAGTTAGTTCATGGTTAATAGGATAAAGGCTTCATGGCTGAGGCTGCACACTTCTGCTTGCAAAGGTTCAGCAACACCAAAGAACTGAATAGGGTGCTTTTAAAACATAGGACATTTAACACATCTGTTATATTCTTTAACAGAGAAATCAGGTAAACCCACTCTCAATAGCCGCTTTCATCGTCCAGCTCAAAAGGAAAGTAACTGCACTTTCATATATTTCCACATTTGGCCATTAAAATAAAAAAAAAAACCCCAACCAAATCAGAATATCACTGGTTTCTGCTATTCCCTTGGAAAATGTCTGTTTTGTCCTCGGGGGGGGGGGGGGGGGGGGGGGTTTTGCTTTG
>NW_017729025.1:116177559-116179015 GCF_001723915.1 Gavialis gangeticus | reverse complement strand
GGTGGGCTTTGGCTTTGCTTCGCAGAAAGTCTGCTAAAAGAAGTGGCTGGAAGTGATTTTGGGGGAAGCCGAGACGGACCCACGCTGTATTTTTAAAGCTGCTGCTGACAACAACACCACATAGCACGAACTCAAAGCATCATCTTCGTGTCACCGCGGTGCCACAAGCTGCTGGGAGATAGATGACTGGTCGCTTCCACATCCCAGCAGTCTTGATTTCTCTTCTCTTCCACAGAGGTTAGATCCCCGGGAGATCCAGCCGAGTGAAAACCGGGGTGCTCGAGAGCTGGAGAGATCTTCTGTACGTTTAATGCTCAGGTTGCCTCGCAGACAGAGCCTTGCCCTAGCTAAGTTCCCAGTGACTTGCAAGCCTCTGGCCCGACTCATGTAGGACCCACTTATTGTTCGACTACAACATTTCAAATCTGTGCAGGCTGCATTTGTAGCTAGATAGGTAGGTAGAGAGAAACTTGCTTCACACACGTACAATAAGTATACTTGGACATGTCCCCGGCCCTTGAAAGCCCGGAGGACAGACTCCGAAAACAATCGGGCCCCATATCAGAATCCTTCGGGGCTCTAATTTGTATTTGCCATTATTCAAAATGGGTGCTTTTTTGACAGCCTGGAGATAAGTTTGGATGAATATGTATTGATTTATTTCCTACACGCAGCAGGGGAGCAGCAAATAAATTTAGTGCTTTCTTTAAATAATTCCTTCTCTATGAGGCAAGATGTCATTTGAAACTTTTAAATAGGCATTTAATTAGCCTGTGTGTGTTGCTTCTGAACAAAACCCTGCTGGGAGCTTTTGGAGCAACGTCTTCCAAAGAGGCGGTCAATATGCAAAATTGATGACTACACTTTCTTTGTTGCGAGGCCATTGTGCATTGCTTGCTTATGAAGTCTAATCCAATCATAAATTGCACCCCCGGACCAATCAGCGTGCCCCGAGCTCGCGATGAATGAAGCTCAAGTGGAGAACTTTGTTGAACCCCATTGTTCGAGCTGTCACTTTTGAAAGCGCTTTAGCTGGGCTGACCACTATAAAACCCATCATCCAGGAGGAAGGGCAAAGACAACCCTGCCAGGCTGCCTAGCTGGATCTTTACTGAGAGGTTTGCAAAGCAGAGCAACAAACAAACAAACAAACAAACCAAGCCCCCCAGCCAGGTGCCTGGCACCCGTTGCGAGGTCCTCGCCCAGCCTCTGAGATGATGTTCCCCAGCCTCATAGCTCCTCCGGCTGTGTACCCGAGCCTGCTGCGGCCAACTCCTACCCTCACCTTGCCTCAGTCTCTGCAGTCGGCCTTTTCCGGCCACTCCAGCTTCTTGGTAGAAGACTTGATCAGGATCAGCAGGCCCGCCAGCTACCTGCCTCGGAGCGCCCCTGCGCCCAGCCTGTCCCCGCCGGCCTCGGGGGCCAGCGCTGCCCGCACGGACTCGGGCGCGGGCGC
>NW_017729025.1:116176615-116177548 GCF_001723915.1 Gavialis gangeticus | reverse complement strand
GGGCGCGGGCACGGGCGAGCTCGGCGGCCCCGCCGCCCCTGGCGCTAGGAGGGGCTGTTCGCCGCAGACGTCCGTCTCTCCCAGCAACGAGGCCACTTTCCTGAAGTTTGGGGTCAGAGCCATCCTCTCCTCCACTCCCAGAACCGGTAAGCGGCCACCGGCCAGCCCAGCCCCGCTGCCTGCGGCTCCACCCGGCGCCGGAGCTCCTGCGCCTCTTCCCGCCGGGAAAAGTGCTGGCGGGGAGAGAGAGAGAAAGAAAGAGGCTCCACTTGGGGCTTGATCTCTTGCACCAGTTTCCAAATGGGAAAGGTGTGTGTGTGTGTTGGGGGGGAGACTCCACTTGGGGTTTGATCTCTTGCACCATTCCCCAATGGGAAAAGTGCTGAATGCGTGTGTGCACTTGGGGGTTGAGCTCTTGCACCACCTCCCACTGGGAAAAGTGCTCTGCGTGTGTGTGTGGCTCTACTCGGAGTTTGATCTCTTGCATGCACTCCCCAAGGGGGGGAGAGAGAGAGAAAGAAAGAGGCTCCACTTGGGGCTTGATCTCTTGCACCAGTTTCCAAATGGGAAAGGTGTGTGTGTGTGTTGGGGGGGAGACTCCACTTGGGGTTTGATCTCTTGCACCATTCCCCAATGGGAAAAGTGCTGAATGCGTGTGTGCACTTGGGGGTTGAGCTCTTGCACCACCTCCCACTGGGAAAAGTGCTCTGCGTGTGTGTGTGGCTCTACTCGGAGTTTGATCTCTTGCATGCACTCCCCAAGGGGGGGAGAGAGAGAGAAAGAAAGAGGCTCCACTTGGGGCTTGATCTCTTGCACCAGTTTCCAAATGGGAAAGGTGTGTGTGTGTTGGGGGGGGGGTGCTCCACTTGGGGTTTCAACTCTTGCAGCATTGCCCAACAGGGGAGAGTAAGTGTGTGTGTGTGTGTGTGTGTG
>NW_017729025.1:116171394-116171615 GCF_001723915.1 Gavialis gangeticus | reverse complement strand
GCTGTGCAGAACCCCCAGCCCCGGAGGAGACAGGCCGAGGCGGGGAGGGGCGGTGGGGGGGGTCGCACAGAGGAGCTGGCACCGAGAAGCCGAGCCCTCCCGCCGTGTCCCGGGGGCCGGGGGCAGAGCCCTGCAGCCAGGGGAAGGGCCCCCTCCGTGCCCAGCGGGCAGTGGGGCCGGGGGGTGTCTTGTCAGTGCCAGGACGCTGCCCTGCCCAAGCG
>NW_017729025.1:116165459-116166394 GCF_001723915.1 Gavialis gangeticus | reverse complement strand
GCCCAAGCGATGCCAACGTCCCTGCCATTACTGCCTGGCATGGGGCCACGCTGCCGGCACCGCCAGCAAGCCAAGCGCTCCCGAGAAGCGGAGCATCGCAATAGCCCACCGCTAGTCCCGGTGTGCAGGGGGTATAGGCGTGCCACGCACACGCACAGAGCAAGGCACTTACATTTGCCGAGATCTGACTCTATTGCCCGGCTCAGTTCCCCTGCCTCCCTCCCTCCCTCCCCTGGTCCTGGACGACTCCAATCCGTGCTGAATACTCATTGTGGGGCTGCCTTGTTTGGGGGTTTTTTCCGCCAGAAACCTCCCCTGCCTTGCTCCAGACCGTCCCTCCAAAGACTTTCTCCTTCCCGTACTTTGAAGGATCCTTCCAGCCTTTTATCAGATCTTCTTATTTCCCAGGTAGGTCTCCGCCTGTCCCCAGCCCGTCTGACCCGAGCCCTCCCCCCTCCCCTGGTCTCAGGCATATCCCAAGTCATATTTCTCCGTCCAACCCTGGGGGTGAGGCTCCAGTTCAGAGGTTGGCCGGAGTACAACATTCAAGAATCAGTCGCGCCAATTTGATGCCCTATTTAGCACAAGCAGTGACTGCTTGACATTTCGTGCCGATCCCCCCCCGATCTACAAATTAGCCGGAATTGTCATGGTCCAAATTTGAGGCGGTGCCTTTCTCACAGAGAAACTGCTGGCATCCTCTTCATGGCTGGGGTTTTCCCACAGAGGCAGTGCACTCTGCCACTGATCCCCAACAAAAGTTTCAGCACCATGACCAATTTGGTCAGCTCCCTCCGGGCAGCCACACACAGACCCGGCGCTGACTCCACCATGCTGCTGATAGACATTTACCAGCCACGGGCTAATTTCCCATTAAGGGTCATTCAGCATCCCAGTATTTTCACAAGACCACATGGAGCGCTCCCTTGTTCAGG
>NW_017729025.1:116143766-116164654 GCF_001723915.1 Gavialis gangeticus | reverse complement strand
TGGGGGGGGGGGGGGACTAGCCCTGTGGCTTGCATGTAACCTAATAGGACTCTCCAGCCCAGAGGAGTTGGTCACATTTAAATGCAAATCTAAACTACTTGTGGGATGTACAGGGGGCAAGGCCAGCCTCAGAGAGGATTAACCCTTTGGCAGTTCACCTTGGGTCTCCAGCTTCCTGTATCTACCCCTCTCCCCCAACCTGTGCGGGCAATTAAAGTGAACTAAAAATCTCCAGGGACCAAGCTAGCTCAAGCAAAATCAGGCCAGCAAAACCTGAATCCCATTGCTAGGACCTGTAATGATTTGGCGCAGCAATTCAAAAATAATAATCTAATTACACAAACCAGCTATTAATTTAAAAAGAGAGAGAGAGAGAGAGAGGGAGGGAGGGAGGGAGGGAGCCATAGAGAAAAATATAACCCAAGCTCTTTCATTCATGCTCCTGATAATGGAATTTGCTTCTTTTCTCCGCCATGTGAATGGCCTAACAAAAACAACTTGAGCTTTATAAATAGCTTTTCATGTCCATTTAATGAAAATGATTTGGGGAAAGAGAAGATTGTGTCATCAGTATTCTCCCGAGGAGCTTGGCATGCAGTTGTGTTTAGTTTGAAAGTGTAAATCTCTTTTGTTCCAATAATATATGGCTTTAGCTGCTTGTCCTCAGTCTTTTTCTGTTAGTTCATTACTACACAATTACCATTCACGCTTCATTAGAATCTCTGTCTCTCTTTGGGAGTTTTTTTAAGGAGAAACTCTGCCCTTTTTATCATACCAATACCATTGGGAACCAGTCAATGTGCTAATTAGCTGTTACTTTTCATGTCTTCAGATTGAATTCAAGTTTTGTAAGGGGGGGGAGAGATTAATATAAAAAAAGATGAATACTGATTGATCAAAACTGCATCTAAAAAGGACTTTTTTGTCGGAATCAGAGAAGTCCCGCATTTTCATCTCCAGAATAAGAAAGTACCCGAAATGATAAAAGAGTCTGAAAAATCAAATACTTTTGAGGGGGGTTGGGGGAGAAAGCTTTTTTATTATACCTCTATCTTAGCTGGTACGCCTCGCTTTGCCTTTTCAAGCTGCAGACCTTTGAATCTCATAACAAAACAGGCCACTATTGATACATTTTACACGTTTCAGTTGATGTATCTAATCCTGGTTATCACTGCTTGAAAGGGGACGCTTATTTAAGCGTAAAGTTCCTTTCACTGCATCAGGTTTATAGGTGCATTCAGTGCACAGAGTGAAAGACTCAGAGGGATGGGGTGAAAGGGATGGAGACGAGAAAGGGGAAAGAAATGAAAGAGGAGAGAAAGAAACAGAGGGGGAGACCCGGTGGCTGCGCCTGGCCTCAGCCTGCCCACGACTCACTCGCCTGCTTCTGCCTCTCCTCCCTCTCCCAGCTTCCTCTTCAGTGGTGCCCATCCCCGGCACATTCTCCTGGCCCATGGCTGCGAGAGGAAAGCCCCGCCGGGGCATGCTCCGCAGGGCAGTCTTCTCAGACGTGCAGCGCAAAGCCCTGGAGAAGATGTTTCAGAAGCAGAAATACATCAGCAAGCCAGACAGGAAGAAGCTGGCAGCCAAGCTTGGACTTAAAGACTCACAAGTAAGCAAAAATCAGGCGGTGTAGGGGGTGGGAGGGTAGGATTCATCCCCTGCGGACCTGGGTTATTTCTCAGCTGCAACATTCCAGTTAACAAAAGTTTGTGCTCTCTATCTTATTTAGTTAGTCTATAAGATGCAAATCTACCCTGCCTTCTACCATACAGCCAGTCAAGAAAAATGTCTTTCAGGGACCTCTTGTGGGCACATGGGTCTCCTGTTAGGGTCCAAGACCTGCCAACTGCTCTGCACCTTCCCTGCACTGCATTTGCAACTGTTGATGAATAGCAGAGCTGGCTGAGTAGAGTTCCCCAGCTCCCTTTCTCATCAGCCTTGCTAATTGAGACATGCTGCTTGTATTCAATAGGATCCCATCCCTGTGCTCAATGCTTTACAAGACAAGGCAGGGGCCTTTCCACAAAGAACTCACAGTTGAGGTCCTGAGGGTGCTCCGCGTTCCCAGACCCCAGTGGATCTTGAGGGTTTCTGGGACCTCGAGTGGATTTAGTAGCCTTTGCTGCTTCTCTGGGAGGAAGTAGCAGCTAAGGAGGAGGAGAAAGGCTGCCAGGTGGGTCAGGAAAGGTTGTTCAGGAGAAATCTGAAAGTTTGCTGTAGCTTTTAGGAAAGAGTGAAGCACCAATAGCAGGAGAAAGCAAAGGGGAGAGGAGTCCGAAGCATAGTCTTACACAGCCTGGCAGCACTCTACTCTTCAAGGAGGACTCAGGTCACTGCCCTGAAGGCCTGAGAAATGAGACCAGAAAGGATTCTTCCAGGATCAACCCATGTACATTGCACATACAAACCGTGTCAGCTGAAGGCCAAGCTGACCACCTTCTACAAGGCACAGCAAATCAGTTGTGTGCAGCCTCTAGGATTCTTTGTAAACTGAGCCATATCCTTTGTAAATGCTTTCCCTCTAGGTGAAGATCTGGTTCCAGAACAGAAGAATGAAGTGGAGAAACTCCAAAGAGCGAGAGCTCCTCTCCTCTGGGGGCTGCAGGGAACAAACTCTACCCACTAAGTTCAACCCTCATCCAGACCTCAGCGATGTGGGCAAGAAATGTTCAGGAGAGGAGGAGGAAGAAGTGTCCCCTCTGTGCCCAGCCAGCCCCCACCATGCCCTGACCTACCACCAGTCCCCAGAGCACATACACTTGAGGGACAGACTGGACTCCCATATGTCCCCCTCTCCATCCCACTCCAGCAGCCCCAGCAAACCTTCAGACTTCTCAGACTCAGAGGAAGAGGATGATGAAGGAGAAGAGGAAGAGGAGGAGATCACAGTTTCTTAGATGCCCTGCCTACCCCCACCATGACAGGGGACATTGCAAAGTTGTAAATTTAAAAGTGCTATAAAATTGAAGAGGTGGTGTCCCTCCTGAACATCCACGTAGTTCTCCACTGCAGGTTATTTATTAAATAGCTACAAGTCTTCCTTCTCATAGGCATTTCCCTGTTTGTCCTACTTGGAAGCTCTTCTATTCACAGTATCCCTTAGCCTTTCTATGTGTATCTTTGCTTAGCAACCGAACTTGTTTGATAGGGGCATTTTCTTGAAGCAAGCCAGAGCAAAATAATTAGGACACTTTGATTTATAATGAGGGGGAACTTACAAAATTCAGTGGAAACTGTGGTTTCTAAAGAAAATCCTGGTACATGCCATGACCCTTTTCATTAGATTTCAAATGAACTGCAATCTGTTATGTTACAGAAATGACTGGGAACTGGTCTGATCCTGCAACCTTTACTTATATAAGTGAGTAATCTCAATGAGGTCTGGGGAACCATTCATGGATCAAATACTGTCCCCCACCCCCTTTACTCACACTGATTAGCACCATACTCCAAGAACTCTCCTGCTGAAATTAACTCAGTGGGACTATTCTTGGAGTGTGTTGTGCCCATGTGCCTCA
Organism: Gavialis gangeticus; assembly: GCF_001723915.1. Taxonomy (NCBI): domain Eukaryota; kingdom Metazoa; phylum Chordata; order Crocodylia; family Gavialidae; genus Gavialis; species Gavialis gangeticus. The sequence continues at coordinate 116,161,133 of NW_017729025.1, read as the reverse complement.
TATGTAATGGGGTGCTGTGTGTTGACATGCTTTTCATTTAATTTATGCATTATTATATAGTATACGAATTACTGTCTAATCCACTGTTTTGCCCACAGGTCTGTGATTACATTTCCACTTGGCTTCTGTTCTAGTTTTTATGTGGAAAGAGGAAAGTGGCTGCACCTCTTTGATTTCTGACTGAACTTTGCTGTCCTTGCACAGCTTTATGAACTGTACACTATTTTGTACACATACATTGTATGGATATTTTATACCAAGGCTATTTTGAATGCATTTAAAGATGGAATGACAACATTTCTTTCTTCTTTTGTTTTTTTTAAAAAGGTGTTTAAACTAAAACAAAATGTAGCTGTTTAATGGTGTAACTTATAAAGAAACACTTTTATTTTGTATTTTACCGTGTACAGATTTTAAATATGTATATATAATAAATGCCATGAATGCCAAATAAAAAGTAGATTTCCAAGTTTGGTTATTTGGTTATGCTTGGTTTTAGAAGGCTATGACTAGGGACAAAGCAATTAACTAATAACGTTTGATCAAACACAAAGTCCAGATAAATCACCACCCACATCAGGACTTGATACAATGGAAATGTATTCATTTTGAATTAAAGAGATTTTGAAATGAGTGAGACCTGCCCATGGTGTTTATCATGTAAGTAGTAATTGCAAGTAATTATTAAATAGAGTTTTACATGAACAAGGGCTTACATCTTCTCTACTGGTTGCCACAGTTATGATTCATCTGCCTCCATCTGCCAGTCCCCTGAGCACCTACATTTGAGGTACAGGCTGGACTTAACTGCAGCATCACTGTATTCTGTTTAAAAGAACAGCGATCATTTTGAACACCCTCTCTCCCTCCTTTCCCCTATTATCAAAACAAAAATTAGATGGTAAATGCTAGATCCCAACTGGCTTTTTGCAGAGTGGAAAACTCTTATTTTCTAAATTAGGTATTACCTGGCCAGACTGTCTGTGTGAAGCAGCAATAAACAGAAAAAAAGGAATTTAGGCTATACAGTACATTGTAACGCAAAGCACGAGGAAGAGGGAAGGAAACTAATTCAAGTTTGTGATCTTTGCTGCCCTTGCTGAGTTCTAGTAACTCATCTAGAATGAACAGACAATTTAACCTTGCTAAGTCTGATTCTGCATATAATACAGGGTCAAGACTTTACTATGCAGCTTTAGCAGGCTCTGACTTCAAGTTAGGAAAAGGGAACATTGTTTTTTTTCCCTCAGTTAAATCAAATCTTGGGCTAGGCACACTCCTTTAATTTATTTTTAATTTCATCTGGAGCAACATTACTAGAGATTCAGTGTTGTTCCATTTAAGAGGAGGACTGGGGTCTATGGATAATAATAATAACATAGTTAAATGTTGAGAATACAATCTTGCTTCTACGGAAACCTATGGCAAAATCCCCACTTATTCTAATTGAAGCAGGAGCATGTTCCAAGGTTGGGGGGGAGGGTGAAATTGCCAGGATTTACAGCTAGAAGCAATGAAATGAAATTAGGCAAGGGAAGATTTAGGCTGAATATCAGGAAATATGGTGGGATCTGTAACACTTGTAGAATAATCACTCAAAGGATATTATAAGAGCCCCATTGACTGGAGTATTTTAAAACTGAACTGGAGATTATACTGCATGCAGTAGCTTTGCAACAACTGCAGGGAAGGATTAGATGACCTAATAGGGCTTTTTTATCTCTAACTTCTGTGATTCACTCAGTGGGTAATTGTAAAGCGGATCTACAAAAGGAAGAACACTCACAACTGCAGAAGCACTTGTTTGGCACTGGGTGAAGGTTCTTATATTTTTAATATATAATTTGCATGGCAAATACTGTGCCCTTTTATTCCAATATGATCACTTTGTTTGGGTCCCATCCACTAACAAGGAAACACTGCAAACTCCCTGAGAGTATTTTCTCTGCCTATTCTTATATTTCTTGGCCTTTTAAATTAAAGTCATGTCTTAACAAATGGCATTTCACACACAACGTAGCAAAAGGACAAAGACAGTGGCCAAGATTTTTAAGTGAGTAGTGTTTTCATGTGCCTAATCAGGCATGTCGCAGCAATCTCATTTTCTCTATATGCAAAATCCTCTGAAAAATCAGGGTCCCTTTAAGAGGCAGTAGCATAACTAGGGGTAGACAAGCAGGGCTCCAGCACAGGTCACCGGCATTGAAGAGTCACCGACATAGAGGAAGTGTGGTCCCCTAGGGAGTCTGCACAACAGTGGCAACACCTGCAGTTGGGTACAGGGAACTCTCAGGCCCTGCTATTGCAGCTGCTTCTCTTTCCTCCAATTTACCCACTGTCCATTTGCTGCCATTGAGAGCACTCAGAGGTGATGGCAGCAGCTTCAGTGAAATGGGGTGGGGGAGGGAGAAAGTACCCAACAGGTTTGCACTGACTCAGGGCATAAACATTACCAGTTATTAAGTGGCATCAAGTTCACTACCCAAAAAACTGAGGTATCCAATATCTAGTTACCTACTAGTTTTAAACAGTTTCGTTCACATTGTCTCAGAACACTCAAAACAAACCATAATAACATTTGCAGTAGGAATTTTCATCACATTTTAATCATAGTGTGAATGGGAAGGGACTGCTATCTTTTTTGGTGGCAGCTAAAAGATTAGCTAGCACCAAAGGTCAGTAGACAATGTTGTCTCACCAGTATCTACAGATATGCTATGGTACCGCCACTGAACATGCATTATGTGCTTGGAAACATTGAATTCACAGGGCATGAATTTTCCTCAAGATTTCATCATATAAACTTCAGTGAAACTAATCTGAATAGAGATTTTTTTTCCAGATACACCAGGCATAGTCAATCTTTGGAAGTCACTACTACAAAATACCTCTGAGGCCAATAGTTAAGTAAGCTTCAGAACAGGATGAGGGGTAGAATCCCAGCCCCACCAAAGTCAGTGGCAAAATTCCAGAGAGTTTTCATCCTAAATATCAATATGGATAATACAAACATCCACAGCAACTTTTACTATGATGAAAAAACTTTGAAATATATACATACTCACACTGAAGCCAACCAGTAACTTTTCCTATGGGCACATTCTTTTAGAACTATCCACTAAAAGATTTCTTTCATACCTGTCCCAGAAAGCGTACCATGGTAATGGAGAAGCCAGTCTGCTCCACTTTCACCACACTGATGTCCATCCACACAACCAGCAAAGGGTGACATTCACCCAGGACATGGAGCCAGAACAAGGCTTATATAGCCAATGGGCCTTCCACTGTTCTTGTTCTGACTATCATCTACCCTGGAGTGAGTTTGCACAAATACACCATATTCAAATACACCCAGCTGGCCATGAATCACAGCTCCCATGGATTTTACAGATTTCTGACCTCCACTGTTTTAATGTTTAATGTGTACATTTAGAAGTCTAAGAAAGGGTAAAATTTGGTAGGGAGAGTCATCAATGCTAAAAAATGATCAGAGGTGAAATATTTACTATTAACAGTGGAGCTGGTAGACTTTGTGGGTAACATTCGACTGAGTTGAATGGAAGTTGGTCATGGTCATTTGCAGTGAAACTGTCTCCACTGAAGTCAGGGGGGTTTTGTCACTTTAATGGAGTCAGGTTTTCAGCTTTGATTTGTCAGTCTCATCCATATGTATATGGATGTACTAGCATTATCTTGTTAGTTAGCACATTGTGAAAACTATATCAAAACTGTTTGTGGGCAGTATAACCATTATTTTTGTTTTGGTGAAGAAATGTATACTTTGGATCTCCACTGTATTGCCAGCTAGCATATGATCTATAAAATCAAACTGAATTTAGGCTATCTTAGACTATGTAGGATTTAATCAGAAGTGCAGATAATATGTTCCATTAGAAGGTGCACAAATACCCACCTCCACTCTGCTGAGAATCTTCTCACGTAAATTTTCTCTTGCCTGTCTGAATTTTTTGTTTCAGTATGTTCATACTTTACCTACTAGAGGGTGTTTTGCTAAAGGGGAGAAAATTTACTGATATCAGCTCTTTCAAATTCAAAAATGAAAAAAGAAAAAGAAAACTGAGTGTATTTCATCAAAAGAGAACAATCTTAATGATAGTAATTGTTAAAGCCTATGTCATTGATGAAAGTGCATCATGTAATTGAAAAGAAAAATGTGCTTTATTTTTAACAAGAAGAAAAATGTAGTATAAGTGATTTAAGGGTGACATTTCCAGCTGGATCAGAGCATGCACTCCCTTTTTATACCACATCCTTGAGTTGCATCATGAATATTCATCTGAAACTGCTTTAAAAATGGACTTGAGAAATCAAGCTAAGCACCGACATAATGCGGAAGGGGAATTCAGTCTAGATATGCAAGGAGCTAAATATCTTCACCTGAATGGTCAGGGAATTTGAGAGCTTTAGGGATTAATGTTCAAAGAATTTGATTTCATAGGTCCTACATCCTTTCTCAGCAAGGCTAGTTTAGAAGATCTGAGATTATGACCAAGGATATACCATTACATCAGATTTTCAGGTCCTGTAATTAAATACAAGGTCTTTTAATCTACTCTAATTTGATAAATATCTAATATAACAAAATGTAGGTATGAGAAGTCAGGACAGGTACTAGATTTATCCTCTTCATATATACATGTAAAGTAAAAGTAGTCTAGCATCAGCCTGGGACAACACACTCTTGGCAAAAATGTCTGCTTCTAAAGATAAAGATGATGGGATAAACATAGTGTTTCATTGATGTAAAAAGCTCCCTGGCCTCTTTGTACCAGAAGAATGACTGCGAGTGAAGCGCATTCCAAGATGATTAGCAGTTCTCAGTACCACACTCCAAGAAAAGCTTGTTAAAAATGGTCATGTACAAGAACTGTTACAGCATTTTTCTTCTTTTTTTGGCTACAGTTTCAAAATTGTTCTCAGCAGCTCTACATCCTAGATTGTGACCTTGGAAAAAGACCTCTGCATGTCTCAATTTACCCATATCTGTAGCACCTTGCCATCAACTTTGAAAGGTTTAGTATTGCAAATAAATTATAGACCTTTGGATACAAGGTGCAAGGAATATTTTGCCTTTCTATCCCACTTAATATCCATAAATGCTATTTACTGAGAAAATTCTCCACTTATAAAGTTTTTAATAATAACAATCAATAAAAAATATAAATGAGTTTTTTCTCATAAATATAAATTTTATAAGCACTTGAGCTGGTTTTGACAGAACAGATGATGTTAAGGCAGTGCTTTTCAGTTTAACAGGGGTTATATAGTTGTTGCTGTGGTAAAACAGGAACAAAATGGCAAAAAATACAACATGAAAACATTGATTAATACTGGAATTTGGTGGTGTGGTGAAAAAAAAGGGGCTGATATAAGAGTAAAAGAAAAAAAGAAAAAATAAATATTTCCAAATCAGTGCTCCCCAGCATTTTTCACTGTATTCTCTCACCTTTAATTTTTAAAAAAAACTTTGTACAGAAAGAAGCCTCGTTATAGAAAGCAGTCTTTACCTGCCTCAAGATTGGTCACTTTTTCTTCATAAATGAAAAGTGATGACATAAATCAGCTATTTTTAGAAGCAAAGCCATAACATGTCTTGTAGAGGAAAAAACTGAGAGAGTGCAGGAATGGGTAACAGAGAAAGATTGCTCAAAAGAGTGTGGGAGGGATGTCGATGGATTCACGATTTTGTGAAGAGGGTTACAGAAGCAGTGATCAGTACTGCAAGGATAGCTGCACCCTTTCCCCTCCCCTGGCCAGGATGGGCAGACCACGCTGCAGAAAGAAGCAGCTGGGGACTTTTAAGTGTCTGTCTAAGTTTCATTCATCCCCTCCCTTCTGCTCCATGCTCACAAGCATGTCCTTTTCACTCTCATTTCCTCCCTCCCCTACCCACCACTGCCACTGCCCCCTCCTGACTTAAGCTACGGGCACAGCCCAAATGGAGCAGAGCAGGAGCAGCTCTGCAACTTCCCCACTCCTGTATCAGCTCGGGACAGTGGTGGGGACAGCAGCAATGGCAGACAGGGAAGGGGAGAATGGGAGGCAAGGGAAGGAGAGTTGCCACTGAGCAAGAAGAGGAAGGGAGCTGGGGAATCCCTACTTGCTGTGGGAGCGTAAAAAAGTCCCCAGCTGCTTCTCCCACAATATGATCCAAAGAAGGGTGTGATGGCATAATTGCACTCCAGCTGGATCCATCCAAGTACTAAACTAGTGCACAGTAACTAGGGTGCATTGATGAACGTGTCAATGCACTCAGAGCACTGAGCAGTGATTTAACTAGGATGGAGTGACTGGGACAGCCACTCAGGGCATTGCCTTGCATGTGGGGTGGCAGAAGAAAACAGCTGCTGTGGCAGCCATAGTCATGCCACTCGTGCAGAAGCAACTGGAAGCTCCTGCTGCCTCTGTATGTGGCAGCTGCCCCATGCTCCCAGTCATGTCGTTACACTTCTGGCACTGGGGCTTTATTAGGAAATATTACAAGTTTGGAAATTAATCTACCTCCTTAACAATGTGTTGTTATGCCAAACATTCAGTTACTAGAAGTGACCTCTCTTCCTCCAGTGTCTGAGATTTTAAGTTGTACAAGAGAGAGATGTAAAAAATAGTACTTCAGAGAAGAGAAGGAATATTTAGGAAGTATTGGATCATTCTTATTACATGTTCTACACACTTCTTTCTTTTTCTTTTATCAGCTTACTAAAACACTTGTCTAGATAAGGGGAATTTGCATAACAGCATACCCCCAAAGAAGACAGTGCCCCATTAAAAAGCCATGTTTACTATGGTGTGATTTATTCAAATATAGTGGGATTTGTCACAACTGTGTAGGCAACCATCAATCCTCTGGATCATGGTGTATGCATAGCAGGTCTAAACAAGTGCCTGATGAATCCAGTTGTATGAAGTCCTGTAACCATCACACCAAGACTTTCAACACATATGTCTAGACAAGAGTATGGAGGAGTGGAGGCTGCCAAAGACCTACCATCCCACCTTCAGGCCATTGAGACAGAACCCAAAGGTCAGTGGATGACTAAATTAAGTTGTTTTCAGCTCAACTCTCTCCTCCCTTGCCACTGATCCACACAGGACCTGTGAAAAAAATGTTGCTGAATTCCCTTGGGAAGGTTTCCAAGCTGAAGAGGTTTTACTTCACTCTTTGGTCATAGTAACTTATTTTACTCTTACTTCACTATAAATGATTTCTTCCCTCAGAGGGTGAAAATCCATCACAGTGCAATCACTCTGAGTCTGGGAAACCTCAGGATGAAAAGCGACATATCATGTTAAGTTGATTCTTACTTCTTTAAACTTTCTCCTGTAACAGAACCATCTTGTCGGTTACTGCAACTTACAAAATAATGCAAAGCAAGGGGTTAATCGTTTACGCTGGCCTTTATTTTTTATACTATCTCATTTTATTATTTAATTTAACTTCTTCCCTGACCTCTAAAGCTATTTTTTACAGAGATGCATTTTTAGCCCAGTGCTTTCTAGCTATGTGTTTTAGCTATTTTTTAAACAGAGCTTTGGCTTCTGGATTTCCAACTCTGTATAGAAAGCCAGTATGGGTCTATTAGCTCATCATTCTAATCATAATATTTTAAAGCTCAGAGATCTTTATTCATTGATCTCAAAATACTTTACAGAAGAATTTATCAAAATATGAATTTCATCAGTGCTGAAACTGAGCTATGGTGGTGGTGGAACAAACATCTTACACAAGGTCCTGGAAGTTAATGACAGAGGCAGGAATGGGATTCAGCCTGACTGCATTAAGTGCCCTATCCATTGACTCCATTGATCTCTAGTGAAATGGAAATGACAGAGCCAGTGACTTCCTCCCATCATGCAATGCTAGTGGCATGTTGGTTAGCTGAACAAAATTAAGCCCTAAAATTGTAATCGCTATCAGTTAAAAGTGGAAACTGACTTGGCAACTGGATTGCATGTACAGAGTTAAACATGACTTAGACTAAGGAAAGAAGTTACACACAAACTGGTTTAAGTAATCGGAAACTGGTTTAAACCTGTAACAGAACATAAGTTCAGTGCACATAAACCAGTTTCAAAATGGCTGAAAGTAGTTTAAGGTAAACCTGGCTCAATGTAGTATCAGACTTAACTGATTTAGGTCTAACTGGTTTATGGAACTTCTGTCCCAGACCCCTTCCTGGTTCAAGTTAAATCAGAATCTCCCAGCATCCCAGTATGCTTTTCAGCCCTGGGCTGGGCTGTGCTGTCTGCTCCAGAGAGCAGGGTCTGGCCCTGCTCCTTTCCTCCCTAGCTGGAGTAAGGATGGCTGGCTCACCAGCCCCACTGCAGGCAAACCCTAGCTGGGGTCTGGAGCCTGGGAGAAGGGTTAAACTCACCTTCCCCCAAGTATAAAGCTGCCTTGCCCAGCTAAATTTAGTGCTGGCTGTGACTGTGGATTACAAATCCCAGAGGCACCTGGAAGCAGGATGAGGAAGTGACAAGCAGGCCTGTGGAGTGCTGCTGCTCTGATACTGGACTGCAAATACCATAGACCAGTGGTCACCAACCAGTTGATCATGATCAACTGGTCAATCAGAGAGCCTCTGAGCCCCCCCAGACTGAGATCGACTGTCAGAGACTCCACAATTGAGAGCAGCGGGACGCACATAGGGAGCAGCAGGATGTATATGGCCAGGCTGAGACATGCCCCCTGCTGCTGGGGCCAGGCTGGGGGGGTGGGACAATCCCTATCTGCAACCCCTGCCAGTGGCTGAGTGGGGCCCCAGCCAGCCTGGTCGAGGGAGGGTCAGAGGCTGGGTGGCTTGTCCGGGTATGCAGGGTGCTCTCCCACTGCTGCATGCACCCCGGTGAAGGCCCAGGGGACTTGTGCCTCGCCAATCTTTGTGCAGGGTGAGGTCATTGTGCACTGGGCTTTGTGTCTCACTGCAGCCACTGCTGCAGGGCTCAGGGCGCAAAGCCCAGTGCGCAGCAGCAGCAGCCGCCTTGTCCCACACATAGATCTGGAGTGCACGTGCCCCCGGGGCCCCTGCCAGGATGCGTGCAGTGGCAGGCGCCCCCCTGCACACCTGGAAGAACCTCCCAGGTTCTGACCCTCTGGCCTAGCCAGCTGGGGCCCCACTCACCCAGTGGCAGGGGGTGCAGATGGTGATTGTCCCATTCCCCCAGCCCGACCCCAGTGGCACTCACTCCTGCCCCTGCCCCACTCCCTCCTTCACTGTGCGGGCCTTGATCTGCCCCAGCATATGCAGAATAATGAATGGGCAGGCCTCAGGATCCTCATCAGCAGGGAAGTGAAAGCCTCAGTTTTAAACTTGGAGCCCATTTTGGGTGCCAAGTTTAAAACTGTAGTTTTCACATTTGCTTCCCTAGGAGCTGGAAGCAGGGCCCCTCCACCAATGGGGCTGGGGGGGCGCAGGGCTGGGGTCAGGCCAGGAGACCTCTGCTGTGCCTGGGGGAGGGGGGCAGTCCAGGTGGCACCACATCTGGGAGGGAAGGGGCCGAGATGGACTGGGAGAGCCACACCCCACCTGGAGGGTGGGAAGGAAGGGGGAGGGTTGGGGCCGGGCCAGGCCAGCCAGGACAGAAGCACAGCACCACTCTGCACCTTTGTGGGTGGCAGCATTGGGAGGGTGTTGGAGGCTGTAGCCCCCCAAAATTAATCTTAGTTCTCTGTAACCACCCCTCCCAGTGCTGCTGCCCACGCACAGAGGCATGGCACAGTGCTCCTGGTCCTTCCTAGCCCAGCTCAGCCTGGGCCTCTGCATATGCATGGCTGCACAGGACAGTCAGGCAGCAGCTCCCTGCAGGTAAGTGTAATGGGTCTGGGCGGAGAGCGAGACTGAGCCATAGGTGGCTCACAGCAGGAGTGGGGGGCAGAGGGCTGCCTCCATTTGATCGAGAGTGGGGGAGTGAGAGGTCCTCTGTGTGTGTGTGTGTGTCTGTGCATGAACGATGCGTGCCCCCGGAGGCTGGAGGGGCAAAGGGATCACCCGCAGGTGGTGGCAGCAGTGGCTGCAGTGGTGTCAGTGGTTGGGGGATAGGGGGTGGCAAATGCTGAGCAGAGGTCAGTGACTATCCACAGACACCACTGACAGCATTGGCGGTGGCCAAGGGTGATCAGCGACGGCTCACAGATGCCGCCAGCAGTATCAGTGGTGGGGAGGGTTGGGGGGTGGCAAGCGGCAACCAGCCGCAGGCACTGCCAGCTGTGTCAGTGGCACTTCTCTAAGGGGGTGCACTGCCAGTCTCAGGGTGTGCACATGCACCCATGTGCACCCCCTATGTGTTGCCAATGTGTCTGTGTTCAGAGAGTGAGAGCAGAGTGCATGCTCCTGTGTCTGTGTGTGCCTGTGTGTGTACATTCAACTGTAGTGGGGCCGGGGAGCAGGGAAAAGAGGCAAGAATGTGCCCCCCTCCACCCAGCAGAGTCTACCCAGCCTCCCCTGCCAGCACTAGGAGGGGAAGGGGCCCCTCTCCCCCTTCTGGAGCCCAGCTCCCTTGGGGGGAAGGGGCCTCCAATTTTGTACTTGCCCAGGGCCCCAGTACACCTTAATCCACCTCTCCCCCCTCCCACCCGACTGACCTGCTGGGTGGGTGGTGAGGGCACAGTACATCCTGGGTTTCCCTTTCCTTTAAAAACTGATCTTCACCTTAAAAATGTTGGTGACCACTGCCATAGACCTTGGGGGCAGCAGGGAGAGTAAATGAACACACCTCCCAGGCTGTGTTTATAATTTTTAGTTTTTCAGAGAACAAACTACTCTTGTTCAAGCTTTTATACATTCAATGCTACTACTCCCCCCCCCACCCCAGGTGGAACATGGGGTGGGGCCTGGCCATGCCCCCTCCACTCCAGCAGGGAAGGGGGAAAAGCCTTGGAGGGCATCTCTCTTCCATCACCTTTGGCAGTGGCTGGCAGGTGTGCTCTAGAACCCCCTGGCTTCTGGCTTGAGCCACTGCAGGCATGTGGCTGCATTTCCTGAATCAAAAGTGACTGTGTGTTCATTTGCTTATTGGTTCAATCCCTGCAGCTTTGGCTAACCTGCAGAGACTGAGCAATTCAGCCTTAGGCTTTTTGACAGTCTGTACTTAGCCCTAGAAATAAAGCAAGTATCTTCTCCACAATAAGATTTACTTCTAGGATCTTTTCTCTTTCTGATTGTAATAATTAAGAATGATTCATTCATAACTAAGAAAGAAAGACACCTTCATCAGCAGTTATTACTAGACACATGATAGCATGGGAGGCATCATTGAAGATCAAGTAAGCCTATCTTTGATACCTTTTCCACTTCCTCCTTCTGATGGCAGAACTTCTAAAAACTGAGCCCAGAGAAGACAAAAGTATTCAGTGAAGAAGCCATTGTTCATGTACATCTCTATCCTTTATATTGAATGATATAGAGAGGAGAGGAGATCTGATACTCCTAAAGACAATTTAGCCATAGTTCATGACCACAGAAGCAACTCATGCTTTCAATGCTAATGACATCAGTTGTGTTCTGTCTCAGTACTATTCTATACAGTGGTTCACCAACTTTGTATATTTAAAATTAAATGTCCTATGATCATAAAATAGTCCAGAATCATTGTCAGAGCATCACTGATAGATATCCAGAAAAAGTGTTATCAACAAACTGAAAAAGAACATGAGGCATTGATATAAAGTGAAAAGAGAATAATTGTTGCTTTCTGACCTGCTACAGTATGCCTGTGCTACCTGGCCTGTATGACATAGAAAAAGATTTAAGAGATGCTTTGCAGCTTGCGTCCAATCACATAAAAAAGAAATTACAGAACAGAGAAAAATCCTCCCACTGGACAGATTCACCCAATACCATCTTTGGATTTCTCTGTACTCAAAGACAAACAGATATTTGAAGCCTCTTCTATTAGATCCCATACTTCTGGAATCATGAAGGTATCACTGCATCAAGTTGTAAGGATAGCCCACCAACAAGATAGACTCTTCCATTACTTTCTGCTTGTTATAGTCATACTGTTTCAGAGCTTCAAATAATCCATCTTCCCCTCATGCTATACCTACACTAGTCTAGATCATCAGTGAAATAGTAGACTACAAATGCATTGATGGAACAGTTCAGAATACAGCTGTCAAAGGCCATTCCATCTGACTGTAATGTGAGAGCACTTTTTAGAAAGCACATAGCATGCCTCCATATACTCCGTAATCATGCAATTCATCCCCAAGTCATCTTCTACTTTGCTTACTTCCAAGGACTATGAACTAGTAAGTCACATATATTTGAGGCTGTATAGAAAACCACAAATAGATTGAAGACACATTTAAGAATTCAGTACTACATGGACCAGTAAGAAGAACATAATTAACCTTTCCTGAAAAAGAATCTCTCTGTGTCATCAGAAAGGTTATATTGATATGATCCAAAGTTCATGTAAAAACTCACAAGGATAAACCTCAACTCCAGAATCAGGTCAAGCAAAAGAGCCAGTGATAAAATCCATATAATAGGTAGAAAGATTTATAGCCATTATATTTTTGACACTTTTGTATCATTTCATGTCTAGTGAAGTGCTAAGCGTAGAACGATAACTAAGCAAACTATACATCCAGACTTAATTCAAGTTAAGCTTTCAGCCACGAAGACTCATTCTCATCTCTTCCAGAAGCCAGAGATATAACCACAGTTATATATCAATATTCAAGAGAATATCCCAGGATGGGAAACTGTCCTTTATATATAGTTCCTGTGCTGTTCAAGAATGGGTAATTGTTGCTTTTTGACTCCTTACCCAAAAAGTTTTTCACAATAGCAATTTTGTTTGAAGGCTCAACGTGGAAATATAACCATGCAAACATTCTGGAATGCTTCTTTTAGAATAGCTCTATCAGAAAATTTCAAGTGTAGAAAAGCCCTTAAATAAGTTTCAAGAGCTGATGATGTTTCAGAGTGCCTTCATCATTATGTATGACAGTTAAGCACAATGATATGGCATTTTCCCATAGTTTGATAAGAGGGAAACCTAGTCCCTCAGAGACTATTGCATTTACTTGGTGTTCTTGATTACTAATCATTTCTTTCCAGCCTCTATGTTAGCAAATACATGCAATTATCCATACAACACATCTACAACAGATAGATATTGTATATCACATCCCACTGCAATAACATATTGGAAAACCTTACCTTACCTTGAATCAGGCCATTGTTCTGATGAAAGCTGGGCTGGGGTTTGAGGTGTAGACTAACAGAATTATGTGTAGACCTACCCTTGGGAACAGGAAGTACCTCATGATTTGCTGCTACAGGTGTGTCCAAGGAAGGATTGATAGACATTTTCCAACTCACGATGCCTCTGAGACTATCCAGTTCTGGTGAGGAAGTGTAAAAATGCTTGTCCTAGAAAATAACTTGGTCTTCTTTTAATATATGTCTCCAGCTGGAAGTAAATTCTGGGAAAGGAGATGGTAAGGTGATGAGAAAGGAAGTCTTTCCCATTATAATAAGGATGACATAATTTCAGTATTGTGATGGCAAGCATCAGCATTTGTACAAGCTATAAATTAGGAATTAAGTAATTATTTGACAAAGACACCTGTGCAGCTGGGGGACCCTGTAATATTTCACCACCAGTCTTAGAGACTCTGCAGATGAGCTTGTGTCAGTTCTTCTTTCTGAGCTTGACTCTTGGTGAGATTTTCTTCTTCCTTTGGTTACGCATGGTAGAAAGGGAAAGTTTCACCATTGATAGCAAAGCATAATTATTGTTTTAAAGAGTAAGATTCTTCTTTATCACCCAACCCTAAAGGGTAGAAATTTTAGCTGCAAGCATTTGTTAACAAGTGATATATTTAATAATGTTAAATTACACTGTTTTGTCATTCCACTTCAAAGCTAATGTCCAGCTGAAAGAAATGGAGTTGCTCATAATTTTCTCAAACCTATTATTTGACCCTCTTTGTTGCTAGACAATATTACATCATCTCACAAAGGATATACTGACATCCCCCAGGGCTGCAGATGGACACTGAAAATGAAACCATAAATTGTTTGTAAGTGTGGGAAAGCTCTAAGTACCATAAGCCTCAGGAAACCAGATAGTTCAACTTCCATGTCTGATCCAACCTTTGTGTCATCTGCTATGGGATCACAGAATCCCATTAAAATAGGACTGCAGGAAAAAAAAATAGGACTTAGGAGGTCATCTAGTTCAAGGTGTGATCAGCCATATCAGAACTATCCCAGCCAAGTGTTTGGCTAACCAGTGAAGTTCAGGAGAAAAAAAATCCTTTTTTTTTATTTTTTTGGGGGGGGGGACTTCAACATAACACCACAAAACTTCTGCAAATCCATGTTTGGGAGGCACATCAGTGCTGGGAAGAATCTCCTTACTGTGTGATATATTTGCAGACTACATGGGAAAGCAGATGTCACATCCCCACTTGCCACGTAATTCTGCAGCTCAACGGAGGAGGTGGGCAATGCTTTTGCCTAGCTTACCATGGACTTTTCCTTAAGGGAAGGAGTTAGAAAGTTCATGTTAAATGGGCTGTAGACCTGCTGTAGAGGTGGTTATGTTTAATTAGCTGCTATTAAGCAGTTGTTCTTTAAGGGCATTTGTAGCTGGTAAGGCCTTTTTTCCTGTGTAGTTTTAAGAGCAGCAACAAATGATTTTTTTTTGTACCTTACACCTTGTGCATGGTAGGTGCAAAATGCTGTCACCAGTGGAAATGAACTCTCATCTGACAACATTTTGCACAGCTGTAATAGTTTACTCTTGTTCTTTCCCACTGTTTGCCTCAGTTTAAAATATCACCCAGACTGAAGGGACATATTTTGTTCTGTGTCTGTGAAACTTGACACTTATTCCTTCTCCATTCTAGCCAACTTAAAGAAAGCAAGAGTTTATTCAGCACAGAACATAGTAGACCAGATCCTCAGCCAATGTAAATCGCATAGCTTAACTGAAATCAGTGGAATTACATTGCTTGAAACCATCTTGGGATCTGATTCAAAGTAATTAGTAGACATAGAGACCCTGACAATCATAGTTAAGGTGAGTTAAGCATAGATACATTGTTATGGATCATACAGTATTAGTATACCTTGTACTTATTTTATTTACGCTTTACAAATATCAATATTCACAGCATTTTTGGTGAGAGAAAGGTGTCTTTATCCTTATTTTTCAGTTTGGGAAACTGAGGCATAGAATGATAAATAGATTAAAGGGCTTTTCCTGGGTTAATATTAATTAGTGAGAAAGCTAAAAGCTCTGACACCTGTCTCCTGCTTAAACACACTCCAATATATGAAACAACATGAAACAATGCTTTTTGCACATCCTCTCACAGCATCTGATGAAGTGAACTACAATTCACAAAAACTTATGCTATAGCTCCTTTGGCTAGGTTGTAATGTGAAATCTACCCTGCCTTCTATTTAATATTTACTGCAGCTTGCACAGTGGATCCATGAGATATTAATTAACATCCCACTACTTCAAACTGCTGCCAAAGCAAAACGTTTTTGACTCCTCCAATGAGGAAAAGTAAAATGTGTGCTATCTCTGTTTCAAGGTGAAGCCCTTCCACAGCTCACTGCCATTAGCGGATGTCATTTGAAATCTAAGTGCAGCCATTTTTACCAGTATTTTCATTGGAAATGGGAGGGCAAGACTGATGTTGTAACCGTGATGGTCCAGAAATGTTAAGACGAGGATTTCTTAGGGTAAAATCTTCTCTTGGACCCAAGGTGTAGTTCAGCTAGAATTAGACAACTTTCTTCCTCAGGTCTTAACAGAACAAGCCAGGCTGGGATATTAGGCAGATCTTTGAGCCCATTTGTTTGCCTTTGCTGCCATCTGATGGTAGGTAACTAAAATAATCTCCTTCAATCTAAAATAAAAAGCATTATCTAGTGGCAGTGGTTATTGTATGTTTTTTTTACTCTTTTTTTGTCACTACCATCCTGTCAACATAAGATGCATGGCTCTTTGAAAGCCATGCTTTTCACATCAAACAAAAAATAAGCATTATAATTATTTGCATTCCAGTGCCCCTACAAGCCTCAACTGGGAGCCCATTGTGTTAGGTAGTATACAGACATCTAGTAAGAGACAGCACTTTTTTGCAGTGTAAGGCCTGATCCTGCAATGGAGTGCATGTCATAAACTGTATGCAAGCTGAGTAGTTCCATTCACTTCAGAGCATAAATCTATGCAGGATCAAAGCCTAAAAGAAGCAAACCAGGTGATATGGAGAAAGGAGGTAGCAGAACTCTAATGTTACAGATTGGAAACCAAGGCATAAAGAGATTGACCCATTTATACAGACAAAGAGATAGATTAGATTAGATTGGTGCAAGAGGGTCACAAACAAAATGCTGGTAATGTAAAAGAAGTGCTCAGCCAGACATAAGAAAACAATGAGAAGACTGCTGAAATATAAATAGGCGAATAGATTCTTGATGCTAGATAATGTCGTAGGTTCTGTTAATTCCACTGAACAAAACTTTGTCAAGGACTTTACGTCACTGCCCACTATGAGTCCTCCCTTTGCAGGGACCAAAAGCAAAAATGGTTTAAATGACAGAGATCAATGTGGAAAGCCCTTGAGCCCAGTTACACAAGAGCTCCTCACTGATTTCAAAGCACGTGCATCAAGAAACTCCCTGCTGTTACTTAGGATTTACCCTGGGGCAGTAATGTAACAGTGGTTGGGCAAGCACTGCTGCAGCTCCAGCTCTGGATCCAGCAACACAGGAGGGCAGAGCAGCAGTGGTGGGTCACAGTGCAGGTGCAATGGCTGGAGGTTTGCTGCTGCAGGAGATCACTTCCTTTTTTGTGACTGAATTTGGTGTTTAAATAGCAGGGATAGCTAGCATGAGTTTGTTGCAGATAGGTCTTGCCTGACCAATCTCACTTCCTTCTATGATCAGGTGATGTATCACCTGGACAAAAGGGAAGAGATTGATATCACGTATTTGGACTGTAAAAAAAGCCTTTGAGCTGGTGTCCCATGATGTCCTTATGGAAAAATTAGGGAACTGCAGCCTCAACTACTCCACAGTCGGATGGCTGGGGAACTTGCTCTGAGGTCGGACCCAGGGAGTGGTAGTTGACAGAACCAAACCAACATGGAACTCAGTGACTACAGGCCCCCCACAAGACTCCGTTCTCAGACCTGTACTCTTTAATGTCTTTATAAATGATCTGGACACTGGTGTCAGAAGCAGACTAGCTAAGTTCACTGACGACACCAAGCTTTGGGGATGAGTATCCACACATGAGGATAGGCTGGTGATCCAGGCTGACCTCAAAAGACTTGCAAGGTGGGCAGATGAAAACCTGATGGCATTCAAT
>NW_017729025.1:116138774-116143434 GCF_001723915.1 Gavialis gangeticus | reverse complement strand
AGGAGAGTCACACACATGATCAGAGGGCAGGAGAACAGGCCGTATGAAGAGAGGCTGCGAGCTATGGGACTCTTCAGCTTGGAGAAGCGTAGGTTCAGGGGTGACTTGGTGGCTGCCTATTAGTACATAAGGAGGGTCCATCAGGAGCTGGGGAATCCCTGTTCAGAGTACCCCAGGGGATGACACGGTTCAATGGTCACAAGCTCCTGCAAGACTGTTTTAGGCTGGACATAAGGAAAAACTTCTTTACTGTCCAAGTCCCCAAGGCCTGGAACAGACTCCCCCCAGAGGTGGTGCAAGCACCTACCCTGGACACTTTCAAGAAACATTTGGACATTTATCTTGCTGGGATCCTTTGATCCCAGCTGACTTCCTGCCCCTTGGGCAGGGGGCTGGACTCGATGATCTTACGATGTCCCTTCCAGCCCTAATGTCTATGAAATCTATGGCCTCTCAAAACAGGTTGGAAGCAAAAAAGAAGGTGACATCTACCCCCACAGTACTGAACCTGCAGCTGCTGCTCCTGTACCATCACCACTCAGGGCACAGAATTGGCCCATTATGCCTCTACCCCAGTGTAATATTTTTGGAGTTTCTGTGGGTTGAAGAAGACAGAAGATTTGAAGCTACTAACAATGAGAGCTTGTCACTGTGTCTTTAGGGCAAAACCTTTCCAACAAGGATAATGGCACCTAAAGTAAAGGCTTTTGTTATAAAATTGCACTGTAAATACAGTAAAGCAAACAGCAGCACATTAAGCATGGCACTGATGTCAGTAATGCAATATGTTCAGTTAATAGGACGCAAACACAAACATAAAGAATTCTGCTAATAAGTCACAGATGTTAACACCATATGTGCAAAAACATGTTTGTCACACCAACATGACAAAGTGAGTCCTTCCTACTAACAGCCAGCAGAGCAGCAATGGCTGTTTTCAGTTTGTTCCCCAGCTGGACTGTTCCTCATGCTTGTATTTCCAAACACTTTTTTTAAGCCACCGATTTGATCAGAAAATAAATGTTAAATTTACCATTGTTGACTAACAGTCATCATCAGGCATATTGTTTAGAACATCATCTTAATAAAATAGTAGCTGTGGGATGATCTATCTCTCTATCTATCTATATCTCAGTACCAATGGCCAAACTTTCCATAAGTGCTATCCCTTAAATCCTCATTTTCAGAAAGCACTAAGCACCTGCCGTTTGTAAACTAGGCAACTCTGAAGAGACTAATGGTAGGTCCTCAAAATTCCTACTCAATTGTAAAAATGACTATTCACTTGGCCCAGATTTTTACAAGACTGGGGGCACTGTGTTTAACCAGTCAGGATTTAGCTTGCATTCTCCTAATTCTGGGACATGTATCAACGTCCCTGGCCCATCTTTCAGATGATAGAGGTGATAGCTACTGTAAGAGCACTGCTGCGTGAACCAGTCCCACCTCTGGCCAGTGTCTCTACTGTACTCTGCTATTCCTGGTTTCTACCTGCTTGAGTTTTTCCTCGCAGGAAGGCAGAATGTTAAGTGCCATCAGGGATACCCTGGTATAGAATTGCAGTCAAGACTGGGAGTGGGGGCACGGGGTAGAAAGCAGTGCAGTACCTGAGCCAACAATGTTTCTAGGAGTAGAATACACAGACCACCCAGCCCTCCTCTGAGCCTGTAACTCCCTCTCTAAGATTCCCTTAAAAAAAAAATCCCTCTCCTGTCTGCCCCTTGCACCTCCCTCCAAACTCTGACCTCTTGCTCTTCTCCTACTCATATCCCTGTACCTGTATCTTCTTTAGGAACAGGAAGACAAGGAGGAGCAGGAACTTCCAGGCCAAGTTTAAAGCTCACTTACTGTAATGAGTTCATCTTCCTGGTTTTCCAGCCAGGCTCCCTATTCTGTACTCATATCCTTTGGATACCTGGAAGTAAAGGGCAAGCAGAACAGGAGATGATCCATCTTTAAAAAGGAATAATACATGGTTCTCCTGTAGCATGTTTCATCATAAGACCTCAAAATGCTTTACAGAGAAAGTCAGTGTCATTATCCCCCTGAGGCACAAAGAGGGGAAGTAACTTGCCCAGTGTGCAGAGAATCAGGCCACGTCTGCACTACATACTGATCAAGACCAGGTGCACTGCCAACAAGTCCTGCTCAGGCATACTTACTCTGGTTCAAGGGCATATAAGCATGGTGCTTATTTCTCAGTGGCTGACCATGTAGATATGTGCTAGGCCCAAGTCTCTGTTTTTTACTCTGTTTACTAAGACACCCCTGTTTTTTCCTTTGGTGAGAAGGCAGGACATTTTAGTCAGGAGGCAGTAGTAAAGAGCTGGAAGAAAAGAAGGTTAGAAGATAGGACTAGAGTAGGATGCTGGAAACACAAAGACTAAGAAGCAGGTGAAGTAAAGGGTAGATGATTTGGGGGTGCCAAAGCAAGGTGGAGCATGCAAGTACAACAGAAATGAGACAAGAGATAGAGAGAGTAGAATATAACAGAAAGGGAAGGCTGAGAGAAAAAGAAGGGGCTCCCGAGTACTGCTGAGCACTCTGGGTGCCTGTACACATGCAGGGAGGCTGCTCTGATGTGCTGTAAGCCTTCACGTCTTGTGGGTCAGTATCCCTGTGCTTCAAAATAGTGCTGGGGGTGCTTTAACAAAAGCTTGTTCAATGAGCTTTAGTTAAAGCGTCCCCACTGCCCTTTTGAAGGGCAGGGACACTGATACAAGAAATGCTGCAGGCATTTTCATTATAGTGGTTTTCAGAGCCACCCTAATTTACGCGCCTCCTCCTGCTCTAATTAGAGTGCCTCCTACCCCGCTGCCCCCCCCCCGCCTCAACCGGGCACGTGTAAAAATGCCCTTAGGCTCCAATCCAGCCAAGCATGCCAGCATGAGAATAAAGGTGTTAGTAAATCAGAGCCAGAATACTCAGTATCTCTCAGGACCTGGCCCAAACTGTGCACTTCCATGGAGCAAAACAGATGCTGCAGAACAGGGAACGCTTGCTCCCTGAAAAAAGCCTATAAGGAACAAAATTGTTCTGGAAGGCAGCAATTTTGGGCAGACCTAAAATGAAATATTTATTGCTCACTGACAGAGGTATGTGAATCAGCTGTAGGGTATAGTTTGTACTGTGAACTGGTTCATGATTATGGGTTGGTACTATATATTTTTACAGTGCTAGTGTCAGACTATTTTGCCATATTTCTTTTTAAATAAAAAAAATGAAATGATACAAACACCATGTACATTTTTTCTTCTACAATGCAACATGTATATTAAAATATATTATTTTCTATACAATAAATTGCAAGAGCAGCTGTTGGAGTTTGCAGTTTACACTAGTCTAAAGGAAGATTTTGATTTAATGGCTGAAATACCTGTCTAACAGGATCTGTTTTCCAATAAAAATTAATCTGCCTTAACTAAGTGTAATGGTTTCATGATCAGAAGAAGAAGCAAAGAGTAAGATGTTTGTAAGAAACCAGTAAGAATGGGACTAGCAAATAGACCATTATGGTGAAAGCTACATGATATTACAATTATTCCCTGTACTTATGATGCAGTAGTTAACCAGATCTGTGTGTACTGTAATGGGTGTGTGGATTTAAATGCCTTCTTCTATACAGAGCAAATGTTTCAGTTAAAAGTGGCTGAGGTAGCAGGGCCATACTAAGCATTGGCAACACGTAGAATTGCGTGCACCCCCCCACCACCCCCCATCAGCGATCTGGTGCCCCCCCACCCAGACTCAGGAGGCACCAGTCACCCATGATACAAAGACATCCTTACTAAGCAAAATTAATTTCTCACTGCAACTACATAGCCTCCTAGTTTGTCCCTTATGAGAAGGTTGAAAATTAGTAAACCTCTGTAGTTGAGTGAAAAACTACAGAATTTTGCATGGCTCCAGTGCTATAGCAAGGGAGGGGGGTGAGCAGGGTGATTGCCTGGGCACTGAAGGGAAGGAGCGTCAACAGGTGCTGCCCAGCCAGAGAGGGGCATGGGGCAGAGCCACACGCATCTCATTTGGGGGGACACGGGGATGAGGGAAGGGCTCCCACCACTGCATTCACTCCCAGGCAAGCATGGTGGCATGTGGCCCCCAGATCTGTGTGTGGGGTGAGGGTGGGTTGCTGCTGTGGGCTTTGCCCCAGGCACCATACTTAATTGATGTGGCACTGTATGGCTCTGCTGTTCTAAGTCTCTAACAAAATAAAACCTTGTTTTGGAGCCGGGAATAAAGATCTCATGGAAATCATCTGGCATCATGAATAAGGCCCCACAATCACAGAAGGACTTAGGCCCCTTCTACATGTTAAAGGTATTGTGCAATTAACTGGTTAATTGTGCAATTTCCTTGCAAAAAACTACACGTGCAAAATACTTATCATGCCATAAAAAGCTCCAACCAGCTATGTTAGAGCTTGAAAGTGTGTACTGGCTGCTATCAAGCTTTAATTTGCACATGTAGCAGAGTATCCCCTGTGGCTGAGAGCCCCATCGGCTGATGGGTGCATCATGCCTAAGTGGGGCTGGAAGTCCCACAACTAAGGGGACTCTCAAGTCCAGCTACTGCTGACTCTGGGTCCCAGCAGAACCCTGTAGCTGTCAATGTTGGGTCCTGGCAGCATGGGGTGCAGCTGTAATCTCCCAGGCCCAGG
>NW_017729025.1:116132279-116133774 GCF_001723915.1 Gavialis gangeticus | reverse complement strand
TGTGTGGGGTGAGGGTGGGTTGCTGCTGTGGGCTTTGCCCCAGGCACCATACTTAATTGATGTGGCACTGTATGGCTCTGCTGTTCTAAGTCTCTAACAAAATAAAACCTTGTTTTGGAGCCGGGAATAAAGATCTCATGGAAATCATCTGGCATCATGAATAAGGCCCCACAATCACAGAAGGACTTAGGCCCCTTCTACATGTTAAAGGTATTGTGCAATTAACTGGTTAATTGTGCAATTTCCTTGCAAAAAACTACACGTGCAAAATACTTATCATGCCATAAAAAGCTCCAACCAGCTATGTTAGAGCTTGAAAGTGTGTACTGGCTGCTATCAAGCTTTAATTTGCACATGTAGCAGAGTATCCCCTGTGGCTGAGAGCCCCATCGGCTGATGGGTGCATCATGCCTAAGTGGGGCTGGAAGTCCCACAACTAAGGGGACTCTCAAGTCCAGCTACTGCTGACTCTGGGTCCCAGCAGAACCCTGTAGCTGTCAATGTTGGGTCCTGGCAGCATGGGGTGCAGCTGTAATCTCCCAGGCCCAGGGGTGTGTGGAGCCCCCAGGGCTGGGAGAACATAGCTGCTGTGGTCTTCAAGCCTCAAGGGCCCCCTGCATCCCTGGGTCTGGAAAATCACAGCTGCTACAGTCTCTCAGCCTCAGAGGTGCATGAAACTCAGGGCTTCCAAATGAGGGGGATCCCAGCTGTGGAAGCTTATTTCTTGCCAGCTCAGGGAGAGCCCAAGATCAGGCTCCCCATGCACCGGTAATAAGGCATAATGGGATCTAACGTGTGATCCCTGTCATACCTCCTGCTGTGCATGCATGGTGTAGCAGGAGATGCAACTGTGTGGCTCTCACATTAGATCCTATTGAGCCTTAACCTGCACATGTAGAGGGGCCCTCCAGTGCCTGAAGTGTAATTTAGGATTAATTTAGTTATTTAAATCCAAGATTGTGAGCCTCAACAACCCTGTCATTGAAAGCAGTGAGTCTCATCCAGGGTGCCACAGCACTCTGGTGTGCCTTGAGATCCTTTCAAGGGTGTCATGGAGAGCTAGGCAGTGCTGATATGATTCACAAGCTAAACCCAGAGATTTCAAGAAAAAAATCCAGGGTGTTAAAACATTTTGACCTGTTGTGGGTTTTGTTTTGTTTTTGTAGTCAAATGAACCAATGAAAACTAAGTGCTGGCATTTTCCAAGGGGTTCCTTGAATCTATCCAGGGGTGCCTTGAGCCTAAAAAGGCTGAGAACCATTGATCTAAACAGATGCCCATGCCACAAAGTTACTGTGCTATGCAGCAGAACACTGAACGTGCTGTGCTGTTCCACATGTGGTCTTCCTTACAGGAAACAGCACAGCTGTATTTGTGTGGTAGTGTGGGTTGACTAATTAATTAGCATCACTAAATGCTAACTACCTCATTTGCAGTACTACCATGGGCGACTGGTGTCACCTTAGTTGGGGGGGCATGTGCCCCCCCCCCCCAG
>NW_017729025.1:116131522-116131905 GCF_001723915.1 Gavialis gangeticus | reverse complement strand
TACACAAGTTAGGTTTGTCCTAAGTTTTCATCATTAAAGATCCCCAGATTCCTAGAGTTCTGCTTCCGTGTCAGGGGACACATCTACATGAGATGTTTACTGACGAGTTGACTAATTAGTTCTGCACTAAATGTCTTACACCTACATGTGCAGCCCTATTAGGCCACATGAACCTAATGAACGCTGCAGCATTGTAGTATTATCCTGCTGCAGTGTTCTTTTGCATGCAGCAGCACATGTGTAGCTGCTGACCCAGCTGGCTGGGGCATGAAGGTGCTTCAGTGACAGGGCTGCCCACTGGCCCAGCCAGCCCCTTCACAGCACTTTGAGCTGGGATGACCAGCTCTGGGCTGGCAGGCTGACCCCCCCACCCCCATCTTCTT
>NW_017729025.1:116109789-116131433 GCF_001723915.1 Gavialis gangeticus | reverse complement strand
CTCTAATATTACCTGGCATTGGCTTTTCCCCTCCCCCCCCCACCCCTTAACAACAGTTTGTTTAAAAGCCTTTGGTGAGGAACCTTATCAAAAGCTCTTTGAAAGTCCAAATACATTATGTCAACTGGATCCCTCTTGTCCACATGCTTGTTAACACTCTCAAAGAGCTAGAGCAGATTGGTGATACAAAAACCATGCTGATTCTTACCCAGCTGATCATATTTGCCCATGTGACTGCTGATTTTATTTTTTATTCTAGATTCCACTAACTTGCCAGGGATGAAAGTGAGACTCACTGGTCATTCCCAGTATCAGCTTTAAAGCCCTTTTGGCAGATGGGTATTATACAGGTTATGTTTGATGGGTGTTTGGCAGATAGGGTTTGGCAACCCACTGGTCCTGTGGCACAGAGGCTGTTTGTAACGAAAGGTTACATATTATTGTCACCAGTTCTGCAATTTCACCTTTGAGTTCCTTCAGAACTCTTGGATGAATGCCATCCACGTCTGGTGATTTATCAGGATTCATCTATATGTACTAAAACTTCTTCTGTTATCACTACAGGGCGATATAACTGTTTAGACTTATCTACTAGCAAGGATTGATCCAGCATGGGAATTTCCCTGATATCTTTTGTGGTAAAGCTGATGAGAAGAATTTATTCAGCTTCTCTGCTATGGCTTTATCATCCTTGAGAGCACCTTCTACACCTTGGCCATCTAAGGGTCCCACCCATTTTCTTGCTGGCTTCCTGCTTCTGATGTATTTTAAAAAGATTTTATGATCAACCACAGCATCTTCGATTAGAAGCTCCTTAAATTCTTTATTGGCTTTCCTTATTTCACTTTTACACTTGACTTGTCAGCGTTTGTGAGCTTTCCTGTTTTCCTCATTTTGACACACCTTCCATTTTTTGAAGGATGACTTAGCTAAAGAGGCCTTGAGTGGCCTCTTTAACTATGCTATTTAAACATGCAAGGGTTTTATTGTACCATTTGATGCCCTTTTTTGATTTATGGTATGCACCATCCCCACACATCTAATACGGTATTTTTAAACAGCTTCCAAGCTGCCTGCAGGTCTTTTACATTTTTTACTGCTCCTTTTGACTTCTTTCTAGATTCCTCATTTTTGTGTATAGGGTCTTCAGTCTCCCATGCTATGAAGGCAGCACCTTTTACAAGCACTAAAAATTAATTTAATTCTCTTGTCACCCTGAAACTAAGTCATCAAAACTCTAAATAACTAGATAGATACTGATCAATATTGCACAAACCGCAGCAAAACCATAAATCTGAATAAATAAGCATCAATTTTATTGAATCATGAATAATTTAAGACTGGTACAATCATCAGCTTTATTCTCCATGACACAGGGGCAGGGGAGGGGCAGGAGGCATGATCTCAAACAGACCATTCGCAAATTCCGATCCTAAATGACAACTGAAAATTAAATAGGGAGGGGAGAAGATGGAAAACATCATACCGTACACAAAATACTCAATTCCTAGTTTTCTCTTTAAAAATGGCTAGAAAAAATTCATCAAAATGCAGCACTTTTAATCAAATATTTACATTTCTATGTTACAATGAAAAAATGTACATCTTATAGAACATATTTCATAAACTGTTCCACTGGAAACGACTAGATCAAAACAGCAACCTTCCATTTAATATCCACAAAGAAAGATTTTTTGTTTTGTTTTTGTTTTTTTTTCTTGAAAGAGAATTGTCACATTTAGACAAGATTCAATACACAGAATACCGAAGGTAAGCATCAACAATGAAATATCAGTTTCTTTTCCAAAATGTACAAAAAAGGTTCATCAACACCCTCCCGTCAAACCAAAAATGTTTCCCCATCTCATTTATAGCCTGTACAATTCTTGGCAGTTCTGAAGGAAAGAAAACTGTTTAAGCTTTCTGTTTTTAACTCAACATAAATGTTGCATAGAATCATAGAGTTTATTTGTTGGGTATTTTTTGTTTGTTTGTTTTATTGATCTTTGTTTTAATGTAGAACTTTGTAGAAAAAAGGCAAAAAACCTCTCAAAAGGACAAGCCTTAAAATGAAAATGAAGTCATTAAAAAAGGAAAAAGAGCAGATATACCAAGGCTCTACTAAATACTTGATGAAAAGTAAGAAACATGCACAACAGGTAAACCTGCTTCCCAAAGTTGCAGAAAGGATACTGAGTTTTGTGATGCTTAAAATGACTCAAAGCCCTCTCCTTACAGTGACCCAAACTACTGTCAATAACACAGAAGTACATTGGCAGGACTGAGTGTCTCCTGTGTCTGAGCATAGGTTTGGGGAAAAGAAAAATGGCAACCAAAATGGCACACAAGGCACATCTATGGCCTCCGAAGGTTGTGCTGGGGATCTCTGCCAGGAAGCACAGCACACCAATATTTTATATTCATGCAATGCAGTACATGTGCCAATGAACTCCTTATTTTAGAAGCTCTAATTGATGCTTGGCCAGTGCTGGAGACAGCAACATTATGCATTATGCTTCATGGCAGAGAACCTTAGCATGGTCTACAGAGAGCATAGGCATGCCCAGAGTTTCAAATGTATCTGAAGGAATCAGTTAAAGGGTAGCTGAGAAATGTATAATGTTAAGTCACTTTAGGTCCCTGTCCTGCAATTAGATCCATACATGCTTAAAAGTCTACCTGAATGGATTCAGATGCAGGTTCAGGTACTTATTCTCTACTCGGTTTCATAGTAGTAACAGTCAAAGTCAGTGTTGGGAAGCAGAACTGTCAGGCTGTTGAGAAATTGGCTCAAAACAGACCTTGGGTTTATCTCTGGGCTGACTGTCCTAGGCTGTGACTCCAATCAAAACAGGTGCAGGACAGTTGTTTGGCTTGAATGCCAATTAAATCAAATGAGCTGGTATTGTCCCAGTGCAAAGTGGTAATCTGGATACTTAACAGGTGCTTCATGTGGAACAACAGGCTTGTCCATTCCTACAAAAGGTTTTGTCTTGGGAGAAATCCAACATCTGTTTTTAGCCATTAGCTACTCTTGAAATCATCAGCACAGCTAGGGAAAGTTCTGTATTAGTGATGCTTATTCTACAATAACCTGAACTGGATTTATACGGTTGGTTGAATAACCCTGGGTATTTCGTTCAAATGAAATAAGTAGTTCGAGTTCACCTAAGATAAACCAGTGATTTAAGTGGATAAGTCCCCCCCCCCACTCCCCCATCGCTAATTATTCTTTTACATTTTTTTTAAAAAGGTCATCAGCACTCAAAAGCTGTAACAGGAGCAGATTCAGTATCAGCTCTCATTGGACAAAAGACAAAAAAGTAAGTACAGTCATGTCACAGAGAGTAGAAAGTCATGAGGTATAATAAAACTATCCTCTCAAACTGAGTGACAGAAGCATGAACTTGGCTGTTACATTATTTTAAACCCACAAGGATTAACACGCTCTTAAAAAAGTGTTTGTAATAAGTTTTTCTACCTGTACACTGAAAAAACAGCAATTGCTTTCCTGTAGTTTACTAGTGATGGCATTTATTATCATAGAAAAGCTTTTTTTTTTCCTGCATTAGATAAACAGCTGTCCAGTGAACTATTAGCTGCAGATGATATGAACCTGAAAAGTTATCTCATTTTCCTCCTCTGTTACTGTTACATTTAAACAAAATCTAGTATCTCATACAAACAATATTCACAGCAACTTATCATATTCCAAGAGATGACTTTAGCCCTGTTTATTTATTTAAATAAAAAGTCATAATATACAGCACTAATGTAATTAACACAATTAGTACAAAAGAAGTAAGGCATCGCTTTAAAGTTCAGCACCAAAAGATAGCTGGAAAGGCTTGTACAAATCAGTGCTGAGGACTGCGATTCTTGCTGAGGTACAGCCTGAGACAGCTGACTTGTGGTGATGTGTTTGTCAGTATTTGCTCCCACAAAAAGGAAAGTGCAATTCTTTTGAGGTGTTCTTACTCCTCAACAGATGTACAAGCCTTAACACTGGAATTGTATTTGTGTGCGTTTGGACAGGAGGAGGAGAAATAGAACCAGGTTCACAGCTCGGTCAGAATGCAAGAGCATGGCCCATTTTAAACTTTAAAAAGATAGTACTCCCTCTCTTCCTTTGTTTTTAGACCTCAGTAAGACTGTTCAGTTGAACTACTAGAACACTACATTCTGCAGTTGAAAAAAAGAGACAGAATAAATAATGTTACCAGGGTAACACTGGACTTCTGAGTTTTACTGCACCCATTTGGGGCTGTAATGGTCAGTGAGAGAAAATTGACAAGAGCCATACTATTTTAATGCAAAAATTAAAAACCAGAGGTCGGATTATTTTTTTCACGTGAGAAATCCACCCCTAACCCCGAAAGACAGAAAGCCCAATGTAACTCTGCTGCAGTAGTATTTAAACTGTAGAATTATATAGGATACAGACTATTTGCTGTCTCTCTGCAGAAGGGTCAATTTGGTCTCTTATACTAGCGTAAATCTGGAGTAATGCCACTGAAGTCATTGGATTTACATGGGCATAAGGAAGAAAAGAATCATGTCCTGATGTCAGAGGGGTACTCAGTCTTTAAAGTTTTGTAGAATTGTTTGTTACACAGTGTTTGATAAAACCTGATTTGTTTAGACTGTATATATATATATTCATATTTATATTTATGTATATTTCTATAAACACACGGTGAAATAGAGCAAAGAAAGACAAGGTCTCAGACTGGCAAGGAGAGCAGCTTTTTTTTTAATATGTATTTCAAATGTCCCTGTTTTTTGCAGCATTGCCTTTGACAGAACATTATTACCTAGGAAAGCAATGTATTTTAGCACCAGAACTATCTGCAGCTGAGTTTAGTCTGCAAAGCTAATTGGTAAAAGTCCAGCCCTCACCTACATGTGTTTGGTCAGAAGCAGCATATGCAGAGAACTTCCCTCCCCTCTCTTCCTGGACAGTACATGGCACAAAGCTGTTTATTTCATAGCCGCAAAGGATTCCCCCCCGCCCTCTTTTTCTTTTTTTTTTTTAATTGTGAGGATGCTTTTTTAAAATGTCTTCAGTATCTTAGGCATGAGAGCTTACAGCAACTAAACAGAACAAAACAAAGAAATAGTGCAGTTCATACCATTATATAAAAAAAAATACAAAGGTTGTTTGGGTTGCCTGCACCCAGGTTCAAGACTGACTCGTATAAAGTGTCTTGTTGTTCTTGCAGCTCTAATACTGAGACGTTTGCCCAGTCCGGTAACAAGTTATCTTCATTAGTGTTTTTTGATCAGGATTCTTGCAAAATGGGAAACAATCTTTTTGTCTGCTGAAGATCATAATGTTGACTCCAAGGATGAATCAAGGATGTCATCATGATGGCTGTTGCTGTTGGAGTCACTGTCATAGCTCTGAGGACTCGAATAGTTAGCTGCCTCTTGCAGTCGCATTAGCATGTTCATCTGTCAAAGTGCAGAGAGTTTTCGGGATTATTTGTGATCTAGGACATCTCATTTGCACTCATGTCACTTGTGGAAAATGTGTAAAGAGAACAAGAATGTGGGTATTGTTGAGATTCTCTAACAGGATGCCAAATGTAAATCAATTCTTATTGCATCATATGGACTTGGCATATGAGTCTGAATCTGAGCCAGAAAGAATTTTGAACTAAATCCTATTGCACCTTCACATATCTAAGTGACACAACTGGGGACAGCAATTTTTGGCACTTACAAACTACTTGGATTCTATTTGTATCTGTGACAGAATAGGTTCACCCTGTGCACATATTATTAGAAGTAAAATGAAGGAGGGTGATGGACCACCCACAGCCCAATGGCTAGGGCACTTGCCCAGGAAATAGGACACCTAAGTTTTAGGTTCCCCTTACCAACAGGAGATTTGACTCTGTATCATTTGCTTCCCAGCAAACTGTTCTAACCTCTATGGGCACTGACAGATGTGGGAGAAAAAAACAACCAGTGCTTTAGCAGAAGAGGAATTGTGTCAATTTGACCCAGCTCCCCAGCATCTGTATAGCTTGCATGCTTCAGCAGAGCTTTTTGGTGCTTTAATCTAATAGCTGATTCAATCAAAGTGCAGGGTGTGTCAAGCTAAAAGTAAACTGCTGCTTTGTTCTGTTTTTTCCATATCTGTAAGCAGCCCATATTATGGGCTAAGCATTACCCAGCATCACTCCCTAGCCCTCCTCTTGAAGCTGGTCCATTGGGCTGCCAGAAGTCAGGGATTTGTGGGAACAGGAGGAAGAGCATAAATCAGAGGGAGCATGGTTCAGGCATATAGATACTGCCCCCAAAGGGAAGGAGTCCTGGGTTATGGCCATGAAGCGGTTAAAAACTATGTGAGTGCTGATTATCTATTTTATCCAGTGAATATTAAACGCAAGATGCAAGGTCCAGTTTCAAAGAGGAGGGCAGAAGAGTGCTTTGGGTAATGTCTAATTTATGGCCTGGTGGTTATAGTACATTGCTAAGAAGTGTGAATCAAAAGTTCAAATCCCCTTGGATTTGAGCAGGGGAGAATGGGGATGAGAGGGTAAAACCTGGGTTCCCTGCACCCTGGTCACTTGTAGCTTGTCAGCTACTGTTTTATTCCTCTTTAGGTTTTCTCTTCTGTTAGCAAGTAACTTTCATTAGCACTGATGAAAATAGAACTCACCAATGGATCTCCTTCAGCATCACTTGGTGGAACCTGTTTGCTGGTTGAGCCTTCCCGAGACACAGAATAGCCATCAAATCCAACATCTTCAGGCCGCAGCTGCAGCAAAGGAGGCCACTCATGGTGCTGTGGGGTGGCTGCCCATGGATACGTGTCCATTACCCATTTGGCAGGATCCTCCCAGGGAGCTCTCCTTCCATACAGCTAGAAAATAAGAGCAAAAGCATCTTGAAAAATATTCTTGCCATTTATTCAGTCCTACTTCTTTATTCTATGCTCACCAAAATGAGTTCCCAGGCTATGGAAAATATTCTGAATCAGAACTGGTCACAGAAGGGTGTGCGTTTCACCCATCTGATGGTGGAGTTATAGCTACCAAATGGAATCTGACTTAGAAGGGGCTGCTAACCATGTCGTTTGAAACTGCTATGTCTCTCAATCTGCCACTATCTTAGAAAGGGAATCTGAGATCAAATCCATCACAGAAGCTGCTTCTGCATTCCTTAGGATTAAATAAGATAAATACATATTTGCAAGCTATACATTTTAATGTCCATTTTGCAGGAGGAACTTGCTTATTTACTTTCATAGTTAACACATACTTGGTGTAAGTTACTAGTGTGTGTGAGGGTAAATACTCAACACTTACCACCAGAAACTTAATGGATGAATGCCAAAGACATATTTTTTGAAGTCAGTAGAACGTCTCTGCCCTAGCACTGGTGAAAGTGCCAGCAGAACTGGCTCTGTAAGTTCAGCCCCCTACTTCAAACACACATATGCTACTTCCAGAAAGGTATTTTTGTTTCAACATAATTGTTAGGAAAATAAAGCCAGTGCTTCTGAGCCTCTAATTTGGGCTGTTTTCTTGGCTTTGTTGTGTTTTATACATAAACCCAGCTCCTTGATCATTAAATAAAAGCTCACCATTGAGCCACATAGATTTCAAAAGCAAACTCCAACTGAAAAGAGATCCTTTCCCCCACCCACTTCTGCTATAGGGATTTCTAGGCTGACTGCCCTTCAGGAACTGGATTTCAGTATCTGCATTTTGTCACTTGAGTTCAAAGGAATTTTACTTCCCTTTATAATATACAGTGGGGAGTGAAGCAATAAGACACAACAGGAGGTAAGGGACATGTTACGAGAACATTAGAGTGCCTTTAATCTTTGGGATATAAATATTTTGGTGCTAACCTTACCCCCAACTCCCTTTATTGTTATTTGAACATTCTTTATGATGAAGACACACGTGTATTTCCAGAGTTGGAAAAGTTTGATGTTGGTATTTTAGAAAAATGGAAAATCTCTTTCTACTGAGCTGGGTGGTTCAGCCAGATTAATCCTAGTGCTCTCACTCAGATTATTTACATGGCAGAATGAACCCTCAAACCAAGGTTGCCAATGCAGAATGCAAAACTCTTATCATAAAGAGGGTGTTTAACCATGAACCCATTTTGAGGGAACTCCCTTAAGTATCCTAACAAGCCTTATTAAACCTGAATCACTGAACACCTGCTCCAAACCTGGGTCAGCATTCCCCTTTCCAGAATGGTTATCCACCCAGTTACCCACCCACTGAATTTCATGGTGTGTTTTTCTGAAAGACAAGGCCTTGAAGAGGCATGCTCATGATACACCATCATACACCAATGGGACACTGGACTGAAAGATCTTTGAATCTAGTTCTCTGTTTTCACAGACAATCGTATATTATTATTATTAGCATTATCTATCTTTTTCACACTCATATTAATCATATTTCACAAACAGTCATAAAAACCCTTCCAATTTTTACACCATAATTTGGAAAACAGCAACGATTGACAATTCCATATTATACCCATGTGGAGCTGTGGGAAAGGGAATGAGAAAAGGAAAAAAAGGCTGATTTATTTCTCACACCAGTTTATCAATAAGTGAGAAAAAAAGTTGAGACCACACTCTCCATTTATCATCCCTGGTGAACTTAGTCTTCTGAATCTAAATAAAGCTAGATGAAAAAGCCACCTAAAAACTCTTGATAAAATCTGTTTAAGTTCCCATAAAAACACAATGCTCTTCCATTAGGAAAAATGGAGAGGCACAGGAATTTTCAAGATCTTCCAGAGCTAAAAGAATAGTTATCACCCTTATTCCTATCTTTCCCTTCCACACATTTTATCCCTGAGGCTACTATCCTTATTAGCTAAACCTTATGGGCTATTTTGTCTATAGTGACAACAGTACCCAGAGCTACTTCTTCCAAACCAGTGTCACACTTTCAGAAAAATCCCCCAAACTTGGCTTTAACTGGAAACCTGGTTAGAGAATCAATTACTTGTCTTGCATGGCAGCAGAGAGTGTTACCAACATAAGCATCAAGTCAACAGTGTTATAATTTCAGTACCTATGCAGAAGAGACATCACAATGCTTAAAATTAGCATCCAATGAAACACGTATAGATGTTACAAAGATTAATGCAAAGTAAATGTTTTGTCTTTGTTTGTGATGAAGATGCATTAGATCAGGAACATTAATAGCTAAAGGTTCACAAATGTACTAATCAATCTGAGTAAAGGTGACAGAATAAGGCCTGGTATACGTGTAGAGAGAAACAGAATTCAGACTTTCAAACTGTATTTCATAGTAGCTGCAGATCTGTAATAAAATTAGCATAAACACTGTCAAGCAGAGTATAGAATAAGTCCTTTTCAGAAATAATTTACACAAGCTAAAATTGAAACCTTTATTTCACTGGAACCCCAAGCAGGATGGGAATTTTGGTGATGCATAAAAATAGAGATTTTGTAATATGTTGCAAAGAAATGCCAATTCAGAAATGATGCAGCATTAAATTATTTTATATTTTAACATGTATTCCTCAGAGCGAAAAACACAAACTTGAGAGTAGGCAGAGTTGTCCACTAGGTGGTGCCAGGCAATCTTAAACCCATTTTTCCTTCCCTCAAAGAAAATATTGTTCATGATTACTTTGGTGACTATTTTATCAGACAACTGTTTCAATGCATGCCACTGTAAACTGGGTTTACTGCTTAAATCTGGAGCACCCACTTATGAAGCATTCATCACAGCTCCATAGTAAGAGTCATTTACAGTAGGAATACTTAGTACAGTTACTTAGTAAGTCAAATTTCTATTTAAATGGTGGCTAACACATATAATTTCTATTTAATTGTAATTTAAGTACAATTAATAAGTTGAATTTCTATTTAAATGGTGGTCCCGACACTGCAAATAATGAACATTAGGCCTGTGTGAATAATGGAGTATTCAATTTGAATTTGGATTTGGCCAATTTGGAGGACAGTGATTCAGTTTGGAGATTTGGATCACTGTCCCGAACTGATTCGGCTGAATCGGCTTCAGAAGATTTGGTGCTGATTTGGAGATTTGGCCATAGACTATAATGGGGAATCACTGAAATACCAATAACATTGTCATTTTTAGCAGATTTGAATGAAAACAGCAGGGATGGTAGTCCCTTCTGAAGGCATGAGGCCTGCCAAGTTTCAAGAAGATTGGTGCAGGGGTTTCTGGGAAACTGTAACTCAAGGTGCTGACAAGCAAAACACATGACATGTCACTGTGTGTGTGTGTTAAGGCACAGTGGGATGAAACCAGCAGGGATGGTAGCCTGTAACAGGGGACCTTCCCGGTGCTCAGGCAGAAACAGTTCACTAAAGGGACAGAAAGGCTGCAGACAGAGGCTTATGTGCTGTTTCTATGTCCCTCCTCCAGACACTGTGACTGGAACGGGACTCAGGGAAAGATCACAGCCACTGGCCAGGTACAGATGTCAGTCTTCCCCACCCCCTGCTACTATCAGACCAGATGTCAGTCTTTCCCCAACTGCTTCTCAGTTTCTGTTCCCCTGAAAGGCTGCCTTCCAGATCTCCAAATCTTTTTCCAAATTGATTTGGAGGCTTTGAGTCAATTTGGAGGTGTTTTTGGTCTCCTGATTCAATTCAGATTCGGTGATTTGGCCTCCAAAATCGGGTCAAATCTTCTCCGAATCTAATCGGCAACTGAAGCTTCACACACCCCGGCTGAACATATGGCACATGCAGTCTGGGAACCACCATTCTCTTCCTTTGCAACCTGCACAATCCATCTCTGCAACCCTTAGAGATAAGGGTCATAGAAACTAGACAGGTTCTTTCTGGAAAGCAGGAAAGGAGGTGGCAATCCACTAGGTTAACATGTACAAGATCCAGTGATACAGTACTAGTGAATATGCAAACTGGCAGGCATTCCAGATCCCCCTATTAGTTGTTCTTGAGGTTTATAATAGCAAAACAGAAAGGAGGGACAGATGGATTATACAATCATCATATTTTCACATCCCTGCTTTCAGGAATAAAATCAATATCAAGACTGAGCAATACTTGTCCAAAATGGCAAAAATAATATACAGTGTTCTCCCATGTAGCTCCAAGGGAACTAGACTCAAATCAGCCCACCCATCCCTTCATGACAGGTAGTTTCACATAACTATTCACAAAGGAGCATCTGTTTGCATGGGAGACAGACAGATGCCAACATGGAACATATATTTCTTTCATTAAAATAATCATACCTTTCCTTTGAGGATTGAAATCACAATTCTTATCCTCAGTCTCAGTGTTGGAATAATCTTAGTTACTGCTTAAGCTTAATGTCATAACAGAATTTTGGAGAAAAATAGATAGAAAAGAGCTTAACATCAAAAATCAGGATCTTTAAATATGCCGAGGAAACCACTTCTACAAATATATTGGTGCCAACAGGCACTCCACACAATTAAAAAGAAAACAGGAAGGTGGTTCTATTTTATTATCCTTACTATTTTTTATTAATGTTACAGGGCCCTTTACTGATCCTCTATTATGATAGTCTCAGAGCAAAATATAGAGGCATTGAGCACCTATACAAGTATCAAAATCCCATTTTATGAGTAAACTAAAGCAGAGTTTTTCACTCACTAAGGACAAAAGCAAGGCAAATAGTTCCTACTTTCCTGCTTAAGGGTTGTCTATAATGGTTGTTCCACTGTGAATTTCCTTTTGTTATGTCTTTTGGATGTGCAAAGGTATAGCTGTGCCTTATTTCTAATCAGAATTTGTCATGCTTCTGCTTCCAAACAGAAAATCTCATTTTGCCTTTTCCTGTTAGACTCAAGTCATTCATTCACCACCAGAAATATCTCTTATGCAAATATGACCTCTCAGCCCATTGCTAATTAAACTTAGCTTTTCACACTCCTATTAAAACCATGTTTTCTTGAGTCTCTTCTGAAACCTTTCCTGTCTTTCAACACCCTTTTTAATTGTTGATATCAAAAGTGAACACAGTATTCCAAATGTGGTCTCAATAAAACTGTATACAGAAGAAATATCGCCTCTCCTACTTATGCCTCCAAGGACTGTGTTCACACTCATAGCTATAGCACTGCATTGGGAGCCCATATTCAATTAAGATCCTTTCAGTATCATAACATTCAAAGATAATATCTCCTATTTTGCAACTTTGGCCCCGGATACATTACATTGAATCCATCCCCATTAAAACCAGGTTACTTGACTTAACCCACTTTAGCAAATGTCCAAAATTGGGAAAGGGAAGAAGGAGGACTTCAGGTTGCCATTTCTTCCAAGATTAACATAACTGTGCTGATTTTAGAGGGATTTACAGGACCGCTGAAGAATCTCAAATATTATTTCAGGCCAGAATAACATCAGCAAGTTGTTTCACATTAATGAAATACAACCATGGTCTCACAAAACAAACTTTAATAAAAAGATAGTCTTTTGTACTCAGACACTTCTATTATTAATTAGATCAGGATTGCTAACTGGCAGCCCATGGGCCACATACAGCCCTCAAGGAGTTAGTCTCTCACTGGTTTTCACTCCCCCTGTTGTTCCAGCTTCAACAGCAGTCAGAGTGTCTTGGGTTCCAACTCCCTCCTCCAGCTGTTGCTTCCTGCCTTTGTCCCGGGGTGGGGTTGGGGAGCAGTGTGGCAGCCCAGGGAGCTAAGGATGCATTTGGGGTGTGTTGGGGGCTGATCGGAGCCACATGTGGGGATTATGCCCCTGTAGTGCAGCAGTGGGGCAGGGAGTGCCCACAAAGGTGTGCATCACGTGCCTGCATGGCACAATCAGGGCTGGGCACAGCATGGGTGAACTGGGCAGCCTCCTGGAGCCTGGACAGAAAGTGGGCCCAAAAATGGTATTTTTTTTTGGTTGTCTGATTATTATCATCATTATCTCTGGTGAAGATACTAAAAGTTCACCCAGGGCTGCCAGGAGTCTAGGTACAGTGCTGGGCACAATACTTGACCACTCACAGAATCAGAAAGTTCATCCTAATCTCCAACCTAAACTTTTCCTGCTGAAGTTTGAGGCCACTGCTCCTGGTCCTGTCCTGGTGTATGGTACAGTGGAATGGGGGAAAGGGAAAAATTCACACAGTGTGCTTGGTGCAGCCTGTGTAGTGTATGGCCCTTGTTGGTGTGGCCCCCAGGGGCTTGGAAGTTAGACAGCTCTGAATTAGGTAAACTTTGACTTGTCTTGTGAGCCAGACCCATTTTGTCAACTTGGAACTTAAATACTGTCATACACTTGGGACAAAATAACTGCATGCAACTACAGAGTGGGCAATCACTGGCTAGGCTGCAGTACTGCAGAGAAAGACCTGGGGGTCACAGTAGTCCATAAGCTGAGCCAACAGTGTGTTCTTGTTGCAACAGTATGCTGGACTATATTAGTAGGAGGATCACTTGCAAGTCAAGGCAAGTGATTCTTCGGCTCTATTCAGCACTAATGAGGCCTCACCTGGAGTACTGTGTCCAGTTTTGGGTCCTACAAAATAATATGGGACAGACTGGAAAAAGTCCAGTGGAGAGCAACAAAATGATTAGAACCCTAGGAGGGAAGATGTATAAGGAAAAGCAGAAAGAGCCAGGGTTATTAAGTCTGGAGAAGAAAAAACAGACTGATTTGATGTCTTCAACTACTTGAAGAGCAATCAGAGAAAGGATGGAGATGGGTTTTTTTTCTGCGGTCATAGGAGACAGGGCTAGGAGCAGTGGCATCATGCATCAGCAGGGGAAATTTAGGTTGGAGATGAGGAGGAACTTTCTGACTCTGAGGGTGGCCAAGTATTGGAACATGCTACCTACACAAATTGTAGAATCTCCATCCCAGGAAATTTTCAAGACCAAGCGGGACAAATACTTGACTGTGATGCGATAGTCAGGTATCGTCCTACTTTGAGCAAGGGATTGGACTACATGACATTGTGAAATACCTCCCATCCCAACTTTGCTATATTCTTGTATTCCTAATATTTCATCACCTAGACTGAGAAATAAATAGGCAAAGCATCAGTACAAAATGCTACCACTCATTCAGTAAGCTCTCTCCAAATACTGCATTGTTTCTTTCTGTTGAAAGACAGCTCAAATGTATCTCAAGTCATGGTAAATCTATTGCTATTCCTGTTAAGAGAAGAAGAAAAAATATGGATGAAAAAGGTAATAGCAATACAAATACCAATGCTTGTTTTGTATTTTAGATGCAGGTTAAGTGCTAAAGGAAGATTTTAAAATATTTTGGCTCCCAACTCCCAGTGCAATTAAAAGTAGCTAGGCATTAAAAAACTATTTCTAAAGGTAAATCTAAATTTCAGAAGCAGCATGTTCCAGTCAAGATGTTCCAAACCATCTTCCAAAGATGGTCTTTTGCCCGCTGTTGCAGACACATCTCAAATCCAGATATATGCCAACAAGCCACGCAGGAACAACCAGGGATAAAATCGCTCCTGGAAGAGTATCTTCTGGGAAAGTGAATGCAAGTACACATTCCCTTCTGAGAGAAGCCACAGCACAGTCCTCCAGCATCCCATGGTTCTTTGCTTGTACCCCTTGCCTCCTGCACAGGAGACAGTGTGTCATTTGGAGTGGACTCTACTGCTCCAGCCAAGCAGGGAGCAGAACACACCCCCTTTGCCATCTCCACATTATACTGTAGGGAGACACAAGCTAACTCAGCAGTTTGCGTCAGCCAATCAGGACTGCCCTATGCACTGCTACCATCTGTTTCCAGGCAGACTGTGGGAGCCTGTAGAGCATGCTGAGATGTGTGCACAGGAGCATCTCACCATTAGCACCGTTCTTCAGGGGTTCAGCACTCAGTCTGTTCAGGAGTCTCCAGGTAAGTTTTTCTACCGAAAAACAAATCCAGAAGCTCCCAGATCATATACAGCCAAACCTCAAATTGTTTTTAGAGAAAGTGTTTATGTGGTCTTGTTATTTCCTACCACATAGACAGAAACCCTGTTCAGGTCTGTTATTTTTCAGATTTTGATTCCTTACCTGTAGTCCTTCTCTGACTGCCTCCAGAAGATATGGGATAATGGAATAGTTCCACAAGTCAGTAAACCAGACTCTAGAACCATCTACATCTATTGGACAGGACAGGAAGAGTCGTGGACCTAGAGGGGAATATTCACTTATTAAAAGCAAATAATAACTATTCAAAACAACACCAAACAGCAACTCCAAAGTCTTTGGAGACAGTAACCCAAGTGGAGAGAACTAATGTACATGCCTGGTGTCTGGTCTTTCAGATAATTCACAAACTCTGAAAAAATGTGAAGTTCTACAGCATTTAAGAAGGAACCAATTAAACACAGTAGCATATAGTTATTTTTATCAAAGGCTGAAAATTCATAAAGCGGTCCTTTAATAAATAAGAAATCAGAAATTTTACCATATATACAAACTATTTATAATTAGGGAACTTGGTTTTCTCTGTCCAAAAATCCCAAACTTTCTGATTAAAAAACCCCAAATCCATGTTTTTCCAT
The DNA here is from genome assembly GCF_001723915.1 of Gavialis gangeticus. Lineage (NCBI taxonomy): Eukaryota > Metazoa > Chordata > Crocodylia > Gavialidae > Gavialis > Gavialis gangeticus. The sequence continues at coordinate 116,115,912 of NW_017729025.1, read as the reverse complement.
GGTAAAAATGAAACACACACACACAGATATACATATACACATACATACACACATATACTTACACATATATACACGTGTGTGTGTGTGTGTGTGCATGTAAGTATATATCAGTTGAACACAATGTTCTATTGATATATTTACAATTTTTAAGCAATTTGGAAGCCTACCAGTGCCTCAATCATTATAATAAAAATAAAATTCTAAACACCTCTAAATAAATTCAAATTGTGGCATTTGATTTGGGGGGTTTTATTACAGAAAATCAGAGCTCCCCCCCTACCCTTTGCTCACCAGGATGTGGGTCCAGCTGTGGCTGTCCTCACCATTTCTTTGTGGTGCTAAGCAGCCCTGATATGCCAGTGTCCTGCCCATGCCATTGACCCTCACTCTCAAGTCACAGCCACCCCAGTCCTGCCAGTATCCCTCACTCCCAACCCACAGCCCCTTGGCCCTGCCGGTGCCCCTCATTCCCAACACACAGCCTCCTGGTCCTGCTGGTGTCCCTCACTCTTGACCCACAGCCACCCCAGCCCTGCCAGTGCCTCTCACTCCCAACCCACCACTCCCTGCCCCCAGCCCCCTGGTATGTAGGGAAGGGAGTGGGTATGTGGGGAACAGGTTTGGTGTGTAGGGAATGGGGGGGGCACATGCAATGTGTGGGGGTGGGAAGAAGTGTAGGTGATGCAGCAGGGGGTACATGCCCCCCTGAGACTTCTGTGCCCAGTGGGGCATGGGGCTACAGCTGGACTGAACCAGCTATGAACAGGAGTTGCCTCCGCAGCCCAGCAGGCAGAACCTGGCAAATGGGGGAGGGAGCGGTGTGCTATGGCCAAGGTGAGGTGCCCCCTGCCCAGCCAATAGTAGCAGGGGCACAATTCAGTGCTCTGTCCTGCACTGGGTCCTGCCTGGAGCTGGTCCGGCCCAGCTGCAGTCCTGTGTCCCACTGTGAGCTCAGAAATCTTGGGGGCACGTGTCCTCTGCATGCCTTGCCCTCTCATCCCTGTCCACCACATTGCCTTGGTCCCCCCACCCTTCTGACACATCACCTGTGCCCCCAACTACCCAGACATGTTGCCTGTACTCCTACAACACTTTGCTTGTGCCCTTTCTCCTCCACCCCCATAGACTTACCTGCACATGGTGACCTACCTACAATCACCCTCCCCACTCCCCCCAACCCCAAGTAGCCCCTTGCAGGCTTGAACTCTGCCAGCCTACAAGGGGAAACCCATGGTTTCCTGAGTTTTTCTCCTTTAAAAGAAAGCCATGATTTTCTCTTTTAAAAGTTTTCTCCATTAAAGGAGAAAAATCCACATTTTCCTGCAGCAAACAGAAAACCCAGATCCCTGTGTATAATGAGTACATAGTAAGTTTTGCTTGGCAGAATGGGCTGATCTTAAAAAACAGATTTTATAGACATTTTATAAACATTTTGCCCCAATGGTTAATTCCAGTGGAATACAAGGAACAGGAATACATCCTCTCAAAAATGTCTGAAAATGCACTAGGCTCTAGGATGGGAATTCTGAACTCTCACCAATAGTAACATCAGAGGAACTGTGAGCCTCCAAGAATCTGTTGAGATGCTGCCAGACCTTGGGAATCCAGTCAATGATCTTAACCAGTTCTGCATTTCTCATCCTGCCACTGATTTCTGTTTCAATTAGTTTTCTTCTCAAAAAACGACCAAGAAAGCCCTTGACAGGCTCAGTGTGGTTGGCACATAGCACCCATCTAAGGCAGAAAAGAAGTTTCAGAGTTTTAACTTTTGTTCTGAAGAACACCGATTTTTCATGTTAGGTCATGAATGGGTTTTGTTCTTCCTATCTAGCTGATCTGTACAATCAGAATTATCAGGTTATTTGGTTTACCACAGTTATAATTTCTTCCTTAGCAGAAGACATACTGTAATTATAAGCTCACTAGATTACACAGCCCATACTGCTGTTTGCTTTATCCATCCTTCCTCAGTCTCTGCCTGCTTCCTTTGTATATCTTCATGTTTATGTTAATCTAATTTGCACTTGGAGCACAAGACTCTCTCATTACAAAGCCTGCAAAAGGCAACTTTAAAGAATGATATGCATTCATATTTAGAACAAAAATCATTTTAATAAGGCAGGGGTGCCAAAGATGAAGCCCAGGGTCTGATTCTGGCCTATGGAGCCCCATCACCCAGACCTTGGTGCCACTCCTGGATCGGAATTGACTCCCACACTACCATCCCAACCCTGCACACAGGGTCCAGGACATGGGCTGCATGCAGTACCCACTCTGGAACCCAGGCTGAGGCACACAGTGCTTGTTCCAGCCAGTCTGGGATCACTCTGAATGCTGCCCTCCCCTCCCACCCTGGCCAGGCTGGGACGTGCTACAGAGGTGCTGCCTGCAGTGTGGGCCCCAGTCCAGCCAGAATAGTCACTGTGTGGGCTGGATCTTGCATGAAGTGGGAAAGCAGAGGCATTCATGGGTGCGATCTGGTTTGTGCACCAGCCTCACACCACTCATCCAACCTATGCATCCAGATTAATTTGACACCCCTGTTACAAGGTAATGCTGCACGTGTCTGGTCATCTTTTATAAGAGAACAGCATTTTTTCCTCTTTAGTTTGCTAGCTTACTTGCTGAGAACTTGTGTGCGTGACTCATTAGCATTTCCTCTCTGGCCTCTTCACAAAACAGAAATTAGACCAGTAAACACACAGTACCTGAAATTGTGGTGAAGCTGAAGGTTAGGGGTTGAGGAGGTGGCCTGGTTCATTGTGCCAATAATGTAAGGACTATAAGAAAACATGGAACAAACCAGTAGCTGTAAGCATATTTCTAGGCAATAAGTCAAACACATTTTTAATGCATAGCATTCAAAATAAGAGCTTTCAGGCCCCTGTATTCAACTAAGTATCACTTGGTCCCTCTTGCCAGTGCAGTTTGCCTGCAGGCACACATAAACAGACCCACAATTTTGTGCTTGCACTGAACGGTGCTTGCAAAACTGAACCTTCAAAACAGAGGTGTTCACTAAAACTTTACTGTTAATTATTGAAGGGTTATTGTGTGTAATTAACACATTACATCTAAATACCCTACTAACTTGTTACCACTTATTTAAACAAAGAATGTAACCATTCTGTGCAGCTAGAATCTGTCTGCAATATCTTATAGCCCATACAATGAGCATAATCTAATAAAGTTTATCTAGTGATCAGGATCAAGCCTCTTTGGAGTAAACTCTTTTAGGGCATTGAGGTGTAGGTCCAATGTTTCATTACCATTTATGATATTTGCAGTTCAGAAGCCCATTGAAGATCTCTCCAAGGGAGCTAACATGATGCAAGTTATCCAGAATAATGACAAGAGGCATATCCACAGCATTGTTTTCACTATTACACTGATCAGCAAGGTTGGACAAGTATTGGCGAAGTTCCTGAAAAGCACAAAGAAACAGGAAGTTTAGTTTTCATGATATTCCTTAGAAATCCAGTGAACAGAGTCAAAAGATGTCCCATGGGGTTAAATTAAGTTTTAGATATGACCTGATAAAAAATATATATAGTAGCCTGCTCTATTGTGGACAATGAGCTTGTTTTTCCCAAGTGGAGTAAAACAAGTAATTTTACTTTTGTTTTTATTCAAGCTTTACTTGTGTTAGAAATTTAAAGTCACTCCACAATGTCCATTTTGAAAAGTCCAGGGGAGATGGTCTGTCTTGTTGCTCACACTTCTTGTACTGTATAGTTTAGCCATGCTGCATAGAGCTTTGAAATGTGTTTAGCATTTTACACAAATGCTCAATTGCTACTGTGTAAGTTAAGTCAGATAATTGCAGATGTAGCCTTGCACTTCAGGGGCCCTTCTTGCCATGTTTGATTATGTGTTCTTCCTGCTGTGTTACTTTCTAAGTATGGCTCACACAGTGCTCCTTTGTAGAGGCAGAATTTAGATGGCTTGGATGATGGCATGGAAGAACAAAGAGGCTTCAGTAGTACTCCTACGTACCTGGGTGTGTTTAGAGTGCTCTCATCTTCTCTAAAGTGTTTATTAAATAGGATGCCCCAAATTCTATCCGTAGCCAGTGACCATGCTTCTAGCCCAGGGCATAATTTGTTCAAGACCATCAAATTCACAGCTCACAGAACAGCTTTGTTTTCAAGAAATTTTACTGGAGGTGTGTATAAGCAAAGCTAATAGCATAAAGGTATAGACATGTCCTACTGGCTTGGGAATACTTCTGGACAGCAACAAGTGTAGATACAATGCTGCTAGGACACCACTAATATTACTTGCAGCTGCGTAACTCCTTTACTCTGAGGTTAATACAGCCCAAATGTGCTTTAAAATGGTCTATATTTTTTCAAAAGTCCCAATAATCAACAGCTGCCAGCAAGATCACTGGGAATGAAGTGTATATAGTTAACTTCAAATGAGAACCATTGGGTGCTCAGTACTTTTCAGAATCAGATCACTTGGGAACCTAATATTATCTGTGAGTTTTGAGGATCAGAGCCAGGTGAGGATCAGAGCTATAGGCCTGGAAATCTTAAAATCACACACCCCTTTCGTGTAGCACAGTAGTGCTCTACTTTCCTGCGCTGCTGGCTGAATGAGTGGGATGGGGCTGGGCTGGGTCAATCTATCATGGGGTCAGAGTGTGGGTCATCCCACAGGGGATCCATATTAGCCTGGCTTCACACACTAAATATGGCTGCAGAGTGGCCATACTCTACAATACTGTGCACAGGGGAGTGGAAGTAGTATCAGTTACCACGGCTTCCAGAGCCACTTCAGGAGCTGTGGCAATTAACAATGCCCTCTCTCTGGTGCCAAATTTCCAGACCTGTAGGGAGCCCTGCAGGGTGGATGACAGGACCCTGATGACTGGATTTGGGTCGTGGGCTGGAGATAGAGCATCCCTGATACAGTACTTTACTTATAGCATTTACACTGCTTCAAAAACCAAATGGAGTTTTTACATCTCAATAGTGAATTCTGTCTTTCAGCAAAGACAATCCCCATTTCCATACCTTACTGGATTTATGATCCACATTGAAAGTTGCTATAACTCCATCAGTCAGCTCCCTTCCCTCTCTAAGTACCATGTATTCAGACAGACGATTTGCTAAGTATGTTTTTCCAGTGCCGCTCGGGCCAGACAAGATAATCCTTCTATGTTCCATCAAGAGAGACACATATCGCTGTAGTATAGGTTTTGGAATCAGTGACTCGAACACCAGACAGTCCAAACTATTTTCACTGATACCTGCATCAGAACAAAATTCATCATTAAGATGGAATGGCTTACAGCTTTTTAAAGGTGCTTTAGGTTTTTCTTGAATTTTCTAAATTAATTTTGCAGGACTAAAACTATCAGTTCCTCACAATTAATTCCTCACAGTTGCCATATTTCAACAGTCATGAGGCTGGACCGGGCCCTGGAGAAATGTAAATACAAATTCTAGGTGCTCCACAGTAAGCAATGACATTCATGAGGAATGTATGTAATTTCAGTCAGAAGCTCCTTCTACACTAGTGATTCTCAATCGGGTGCCCGGGCACCCTGTGGTGCCTTGAGATCCTTTCAAGAGTGTATTTTATTAGCAAGCCATATGTCCTGACCCTCTTCGAAGCGGACCGTGGCATGACATTCTGCAATACTCTGCTGAACCAAACACTATTTTATCTTACTAATTGCACTAAAATGTGCACTCCAAAACTAGAAAGTTGGTATTTTTCTTCTTACAATATGTTCTATTGTACTTTTACCTGACCTTTATTAAACAAATTTAGTTGCAAGTTAGGTGTCCAAACATTAGATAAACCCAGAGATTTCACACTGGAATCCATAACGTTAAAAACATTCTGACCTATTGTGGTTTTTCCGAGTTCTTGCAACAGAAGAATGCCTCTATTCTTTTTCTGTAGTCAAAAAATGAGCGAAAATGAAGAGCTGACATTTTCTGAGGGGTGCCTTGAGTCTAGAAGGGATATCCTGAGCTTAAGGAGGTTGAGAACCACTGTACTACACCAATCCTACCCCAAATATTTCTCACACTAGATGAAGTTGTATTGAATGAAAAAAGGTTCAGGGCTGGGACATCTAGACACAGGTTGGATACTGCAGGTTTT
>NW_017729025.1:116101484-116104789 GCF_001723915.1 Gavialis gangeticus | reverse complement strand
TTTGTATTGCAATGAACAGCTGTATTGCAGATGTGGGCTCTCTGAGAACCACTGTACTACACCAATCCTACCCCAAATATTTCTCACACTAGATGAAGTTGTATTGAATGAAAAAAGGTTCAGGGCTGGGACATCTAGACACAGGTTGGATACTGCAGGTTTTTTGGCTCTAGCTCCCAGACTAGTCAAATGCAACCTGTGGCCCTTATGCCCTGCCTTAAACAAAGTAGTCATAAAAATGTTTACAGATTATATGTACATATACTCTGACTATTATGTGGCAGCTCCATTATATGAATTCCCACATGGAAAAGTTAATATTTACTTTGTCTATCAAGAGCTGAGAGACAACATGAATTTAATTCTGCAGTAGAGTAATTTGTTTTCAGGTTATCTCATTGTCAAGCACAGTCATAGAAAGAGAAATCCTGGGGGAATGCAGACACTTATTTTTACTTTGCAATACAAAACAATCTATTGCAAATTCCCCCTGCTTTCCCCAAACATCTGAGACATTTGCACTTAATTTTTTCTGTGCATTCTGATAGATATATCTTCAGGCATAAAATCTTTCACAGAAGAGCATTTGTGCAATATCAGCACGCACTTTAGGCAGAATTGGCCCAAGTAAACACGATGTTTGAAAACAAATAGAAAAAAGAAACATCAGGAGATCATAGGCAGACAGGATTGTTAGCACCTGTATGATTAGCTAAAAGAGCAAATGTTTGTATGCACCACTCTATCTGTAAAGTATAGAGATTGAACAAATTGAACAGAATAGAATTTTTAGTAGAAGCATGGCTCTCTCATAAAAGAGCTTCCAAAGTGCTAGTAAAACTATTACAAATTGAATAAATAGTTATATTGTAGCTTAATATGACAAGTTCTTAATCAATATTTTGATTTAATTTATACTACAAGGCACTGCAGAATGTCAAACTCAGGCTCATCTGAATAACCTGAAATAGGCTCCACATTGGTAATTAAGTTTTCACCCTTGCTCTTTTGTCAGAAATATTTTTCTTAGAGCTATTCCTATACTGTATCACCTCTCATACATTTACACAGGAGAAGTATGAGGTGATTGATCTTAGACCATTGCCACCATTCAGGCATTGAAGTCTTTTGCCCTGCATCCAAAACTGTAATTGTAGAGGGTTTGACATAGCTCAAAAATGACATGTTGGTCTGTGCTAGACTCTTCTCATCTCATTTATGTTAGCTGCCAATGGCCTGAAGGGATCATTACTAAGTTGAGGATTAGTGGAGTGTAGACAAGCACCAACCAGGCTCCACATGGCAGCTACAGGGTGGAAGCATGTGCAGGATCTGCTAACACAGCTCAATGCCAGCGGAGGATCCCCCAGTGACGAGTTTATAGAGCATTAGCACAGCTTTGAGCCACCAAAGCAGCAGGGCTTCCCTAATGTAGGTTCTGGCTCTCACTCATTTCATAATAGCCCTAAAATGGTTCCCTGAGGCTGGACTGAGCCCTGTAAAAAAATGTAAATACAAATTCTAGGAGCTCCACAGTAAGCAATGACATTGATGAGGAATTTGAAAGCAACACATTTCAAATACAAATTACATTAGTATTTAAGTTCACTTTCAGCATATTCTGATATTAAAGGCTAGGTCTATATTGAAGATGTCAGTGTAGCATAGATATAGCTTTAAACCAAGTAGGTGGGGTACCACAGTAGTCTAGCTATCCCAGTATATAGCATAATGTGGACTAATTTACCATGTCACGAAGCTAGCTCAAACATCTCTACACAGCCGTACAGACTTCCCCTAATGATACAGGTAGGGCCATGCTGGTTAGTATGGTACTGCTGCTTTGCAGGGCTGTGAAGGTGAAACCATCTCTCTTCTTTTTATGACAGGCCTGTTCAGCACTTTATCTGAGAGGAAGTGAATGTTTTCTCTTGCTTAATGGCACTTTCAGTTGATTAAGATAGTGGCGCTGTCAGTCTATAAAAAAAACCTGTCCAACCATCCTCTTCAGTTGAAAGGAGGCAGGCTTCAGCACAGGACTGAAGTATGGCAAGAAGGAAGGAATGGGGAAGCCTTTAGGTTGTCTAAAAAACCATCAAAGATCTTCTTCCAAAGTAATGGAAAAGAAATGGAGTTCTTGATGCCATGACAGTTGGGATTTTTCCTTGATTCTTAGCAAATAACCAACCTTGCCTGTCTTCTATTTGTACTGAGGATATAAAATACCTCACAGGCCAGGAGTCCTATACCGAGCAGTAAACTAACTCCACAAACAATCTCACTGAAGTCAATGGGGCCAATTGTGTAGCATGTTTTAAGCAACGTGAATCACAGTATCAGACTCTGGCCCAGAGTATTTTCAGGTCCCTGGAATGAAAATTGTTGCAAGTACAATTATCATCAGCATCATTACATGAGTAAGAAAAGCTTCTGAATTTGGGCACAGTCCAATGTACTATTGCTCTTCAGTGTCCCATGTTTACTTTAACACATGTAACCGTAGGATGGGTTAGAGACAGGAAAAAGAAATACAGGAAAGCTTCTCTGTTTCTCCAAATTCCCTGATGCCAAAGAAAACTGTTGTAAGTGGAATAGCTGAGAATCACAACAAAGGGATAAAGAATAATTACCTTTGATAGCAACCGAGATGGTGTTGTTTTCCCCAACCAGATAGCCACAGGGCAGCAGCTCAGGTGTCTCTGCACTATTTGTGCGTTTGATTTCCCCAATGCTGTAGCCTAGAACACTGTCTGAATTCAGCCCTAGCTGACTTGCTGGATCTACATGGATGATATATTCCTGAAGAAAAAAAAACAAAAACAAAATCTACTTGATCCAAGGTTTATAAACCACAACAGTAATAATTCTTCACAGTTGTGCAACCATTACCTAATAAAGCCTCACAACATCCCTATGAAATAGGCAGCTAAATATTATCTATATTACTAATGAGGAAACTGAGGTAGGAAGTGACTTGTCCTAAGTCATACATCAAGTCTGGATCACAGCCAAGATTAAAACTCAGTGCTCCCACACCCACTTTCAGACCAATATGCAAGTGTGAGCCAGCCTCCATAAAGCTCTATAGAGCATTGTATTCAGATACACTATTATCTCTAGATGAAGACCCTTCCACTTAGCAACCAGCAAACTAATCACTAGGGCAGTGTGTAGATGAAATGAAAGGTATGTTTGCATGACACTTTAAGGCAGGCTAAATGCTTTTGCACAACTTCAATGGTGTCAGTGTTTGCATGCCTTGTCTGCATATTGCACATTAATTCCAGCCACTGTAGGAAATTCGG
>NW_017729025.1:116058503-116101107 GCF_001723915.1 Gavialis gangeticus | reverse complement strand
GGAGCCTGCCTGCCTGAGCTGCATGGAGGTCCAGTGCTTCCCTCCCTGGCTTCAGTGCCCTCCCCCACACAAGACCAGCCAAGCTGGGTGCCTGCAGATGGGTGCCACCCGGGGGGCGGATGGGGGGGAGGGGAGGGGAGGGGGCACTGCTGCCGTGGAGGGACCACGTCCCCACAGCCCAGGACCTGATCTGCCTGCTGGCAGCTCGCCCTCCCCTCCCTGCCAGAGAGGCAGGTAAGTCTGTGGGGTGTGTGCACAACACAGGGGTTTAATCAGCCCTAAATTGAAGCGGTGTTTTTTAAAACTCACTGCTTCAATTTAGAACCTGTTTTATCTACACATGCCCTGACTGTCTTTGCCTTGGGATGAAATGTGGTCTTCTTTGATTACACAAGACAATGCTGGGTAGAAAGATTCAAATGTTCAGTAAACTCTTTATTTACCTTAAACAAGCGTCTAACCACCCCATCCAACACATCCCATTTTGTCTTGCCACTGACTCCAATGCAACCAATGAGGAACGTACGGGGTCTGGAATCCTAATTACAAACAAAAATATCAAAATTAAAAGAAAGCTAAGTCATGCATTAGTCTGACCTATGAAAGTCATCTATTTATTTAGGAATCCTGGTACCTGCCTATGTTACACCAGAAGGTAAACTTTGAGTTATCCAGCCTCTTGTTCTGTCCTCCATAATACACTTTGCAATGGTAAAGACAGTTAAACTCCTAAATATTACTAAAAAGTACTCACAATTCAAACCATAAAGGATTTTAAATACAAGGAAGTACAGGTCAGCAAAAAGAGATGAAGACCTTGAAAGAACAAAAGCCGGTATAATCAGGACATAAGTGACATATTTATTTTCTCTGTCACTTTAATATCAAATATGTTCAGTTTGAATGTGACAATTTTTCTCTACTCATTTCAAACAACTCCATCTGGGATCTGAAATCAAAAAAGGTAATAAATCACAGTACACTTGAAGAATTTAGCTGGCACTTCTCTTCATGACATCCAAGGCAGAACAGAAAGAACAGAATCCAATTTGTTCTTCCATAGCTGCATTGGATGTTCATTGCTAACTGAACAAAAACTAGTTTCAGTCACTATAGACAGCAGGCTTAACTCCAAAACACATAAGAGGATGCCATTTTCCAGAGACACTTTTCTGACCATGAGTACACTGTAGTCAGATATAATTGAATATATCTATTATTAATATATAGATATAGCTGTAGATATATTCTGAGGAAATTACTGTTACTAAGACAATTCAATGCACAACTGGTATAACTGAAAACAGATCTACTGACCCAATTTAATTTCCAGTTATTTGATAAATTTTCCAGTTTTATTAAATTGTGGGTGATCATTTTTTCTCCCTTCCTTTAATATGTAGAAATAGATGAATGATATGAACTTTTCCTCTCACAAGTGCTTATTAAAGAACAAATATTCATAATTATCTGGCAAAATGGGTGTTTGATGAAGGTTTACCAGATTCACGCATGCATTACAAATGTATTATGTAGACTACGATGGACGGTACTTGCAATGTGTTTGCACATCCAGGATTCTTTAAAACTGTTGCTTTAAGCAGTTTAATATGAACAATGCACACCTGAGGGACTAGTGAAGTTGGCACAGCATAGGTTTAAAATATGACTCTGTTATACATTTTAGAAGTTTGGGCTGGATTGACAAGTTGGGGAACTCCTGACACTGGATCCATAGGTTCTGCTGGGAGACTGGTGTCTCTGTTGCTTCCTTGGACCCAAACTCCTTGGAAAACTTAAATGTGTTTTGCAAACGAATACAGTACATGCAAAACAGATTGCATTGCAATAAATATTAAATCCCAAGCTAGCTATATTTCATGGCTGAGAAAGGGTGCAGAAATACATAACTCACCTCTTTCCATTTCATTTCATCCTGAAAGTTGACAACTATTTTAACATGCCTGCCTCCTTCTTTTCGGACAGAGCCATCACCAGGGTCATCTAAAAGCATGTCTATAAACAGAAAACATCAGCAGACTCCTAGTTATACACTGACAGCAACAAAGGGCATATTCAAAGAGACAAAACTAAAAGTTTACTGGCTTTCCTACAACAACCGAAGGTATTTCTTAAAAAGGGAAGGTCACTGAAAATTATTACTCTCAGTTACTCTATATTTTCTTTCCTACAAAAATATCCCTTTGGCAAATATATGCAGTTAAATAGCTTTTGAACACAATCCTGTGCAGCTGAGGTCATAATTGGAAAGCTAACTTCTCGGGTGTAACCGAACTATGACACCAGTAGACAAGTTTGTACTAGCTGCTGACATATATTCACACCTTAGCCATTAACAATCCTTACCCTTTTATTCTTTATGGAGAACCAAACTGAATGCTCCAAATACAGAATAAAACCTGGTCACTGCCTTCCTAGTTATACTCACCGAGACTGGTAGACTCTGTGAGGTTCAAGCTGTGCTGAGAGAGACCCATTGAGTGTCTTGGGGAGGATGAAATGGAAACCTGAGACTGAGCCCTGCTACAGCTGCCATGGTTTTCAGACTTCAACCGATCATTTTCTGCTTTTAACTTTTCAATCTCACTCTGGAAAAGAAAAGCCAATTGTTAGGAGGCACAAGGAAAGCATAAGATTTCTCACTTCCACTGTGGATAGGTGAAGTTAGTTTTTAAGAAGAAACCTCAAGTAGTTTAATAAGATGCATTTAAAATTATTTTTTAAAACACAGCTTCCAATCAAACCATAAACACCCTTTAGAATATTATAATGCTTCTGGACCTTGGAATTTCCCAATGTTCAGTGCAAGCTATGCAGCAGTGGATCCAGGAATGCAGGGTGCCTACAGATGTTTAAAGTCTGCACTCTAACTCATGACACTTTACACAAAGTGCCACAGAAATGGATCAAAAGGTGGAAACTGTAATGCCAGAGGAGGCAGAAGGTGTTTATCCACAATGCATGATGTTTGGCAGAATACCAGGGCTAACATGAATATGTTGGTGAAAAGTTTCGTGGGACCTCCTTTGAGCATGAGACAAATGACTCGGAGGTTACATGGCTGGTCTTCTAACACAAGGCTGTCCAACTTCTGGGTAGCTGGGGGCCACACAAGACATGGACTGCAGTGCCAATGGCTGCACAAGATGTGGACTGCCATCCCAGGGGCTGCTGGATACACGGGCATCCCCTCCTCCTGGACTCCCCCACCCCCCCACAGGCATCCCAACTCCCCCTGCTGCAACTCCCACCTACAATGAAGGCATCCAAGCTCCTTTGTCATGAGCAGCCTGGCCCCTTCTCCCTCCATGCAGGCAACACAGACACCCTAGCCACCTGTCATGCTCACAGCTTGGGCACCTGGACACCCACACCCTGCACTGCCCCACCCCCAGAAGCAGATGCAGGAAGTATAAGCTGGAAGAGGATGGGGAAACCCAAAGAACCCAGCTGCCATGGCAGAAGCAATAGCGGTGGGGGGCAATGGTGGCAAGGTAAGAACCCATGGGCCACATGCTAACCTCGAGGGGCACTTGCTGCCCTTGGGCTGCTAGTTGGACAGCCCTGCTTTAACAGATAAAAGAAAATTGTAACATATTTGTTAGATTGTTTCTTCCCACCTGCATCCTGTTCATTGCCTCCCGAAGCTGGTCTAGCTGGTGGGCAGAGCTAAGGGCCTCCAGACGAATATCAGTCAGTTTCATCTCTTTGTCTCTCAGCTCATTGCGTAACTGCATGACTGTTTCAGCCTCACTGTCAGTGCATTCAGAAATACTGCAGAAAGTTTTAAATTGGGCAGTTAACAAGATAGATTGGGAACAATACTTTGAAATGCTGTTTCTGAGCATTTAGTTAACAAAGTGAAAACAACTTTCTTCGGTTCACTGAGACAAACCTGGTGGGATATTTTGGGGGATGGACCTCAGTTTTTGCTTTCAACCTCAATGACAAGATAAATAGAGCATGACAAAGAACATGAAATACCACTAACAGTCTCTATCAGCAAAGATGCTGTTTTGAGGATAAGACAATCGGCATATGGAATTAAATGCTGGCTGTTATGCTATCGTTGGATAGCATTAATATTTTTTTCAAAGGAATCATCAGCTAGGAAACCTTTTAAACATGGGAAATATAAATAAAGTAAGGAGATACTGACAGTAGCAACAGTCACTTGGAGACTGATGAGTTTGAAGAAAGATTTAAAGTTCACCAGGTGTTCACAGCTGGGTTTCCCTAAATGATTCCTGAGGGCACTGGAATGCTATATCTATTCAGGCACAATAAATTCCTGTTTGCTTTTATTCACTCATGTTTAAAAAAATTTTTGGTGGCATTTTAATTCCCTTCCCTGACAAAAAATGAATCTGGCTATAAAAACTTTCAGCACATAAGTATGACACTACAACCCACATCAGCATTTTCTGAAATACTGTCACACTGTACTCTGTTATCTCTACTTTCCAGTCCATCTGAACCACTATCATGTGTAAAACTATTAAGCATATTTCAACTTATGTAAGAATGTTTATGTGTTATAATCATCAGCGGGTCCAGTTTAAACTTCTCTGAATTCATAAGTTAACAAAAGAGGTTTTCTCCACCACCAGAAAGCAAATAAGCCAAAATCCATAAACTTTAGCATTCCTCAAATGCAGATGAAGATTTTGATTTTTTTCCTCAGTTCTTTTGTAGCCTGTTGATTCTTCAGAAACTTTTCCAGACAGAATATTTTGACTGATTGCAGACAGCATCTCATATATATATGTGTATATATATATACACACATACCTATACATACACATATACATATATACATACATACATACATATACATATATATACACATATATAAAGTGTATTTCTAATTTTAGAATAACTCTGGCTCTTTTACAACACTGGAGGGTGTAATGATTTGAAAGGAATTAAAATAGGGCTAATAGATGGGAGACCCATGAATCTTACAATGGAGAACAGTTCTTTATTTTCTGCTATCAAAATTTCAGAGTGAGATTTCAAAGGATCTTAGAAGCTTAGAAGAAAGTGATTCATAGAAAACCTACCTAATTGCCCAGGCACCAGAGTCTCCACCCACATGCCTATATTTTTATCAGAAAACTTACTTGCCAAAAGTTCAGCTATTGTGCATGTCAAGAGGTGGCACCATCTGGCTGGGCATCCATCTCCTACCGAAAGCTCTTTGGAATTCACAGCCTAGGTGTTCCTAAGTATGTCATTGGGGGAGACCAAACCTGGGGCAATGCTTAGGGCAAGTCTCACACTGACATACAGGATAGTTTAGTAGTTAGCACACTTTCCAAGGAAGTGGGATATCTGAATTCTAGGTCCTACTCTGCCAAAAAGGGCTCAAACTCATCTTCTGGGAAAGAAGGCAGCCAAGAGCACAGACAGGAGTGCTTGTGGGTCCAGAAGGAAAACAAGCAAGACTGTATCCTAGTCCTGGATTTCATTGCTATTTCTGCATTTCATCTAATGGCTCGTTAATGCAAAATGTATAAAGAACGCTTTGCAAGCATCCAGCTCCTCTTCCTGGCTCATTCTCTCTTTGGATCCATGAATTTTGCACTTCTTTCTGTGCAGGAGCTTAGCTTCAACAAGAGAGATAGAAAAATTCCCATTCACCCTTGCTCTATATGCTCTTGATTAGGACATTCGCCAACAAGAGGAAATACAAGTTTGGACACCTTCAGAACCTGTCTCCCATCTTCTGGGCAAGTGCTCCAACAAGGAGACTATTATGTAAAAAGCTACCATCACTGTACATAAAAAGACAACTTAGTCTAAGTATGGGTTTGTAACAGAGCACAGGGTGTGCTCTGTTACTCATAGGGGCACAAGCAGCAGTAAATCTAGCCTGCAGCTGGTTGCAAACCCAAATAGGCCCAATTGCCTGACTGGGAACAGGGTCCAGATGTTTCCTATAAGAATAGGGCTCTGAGCAGCAAGGCCAGCAGTCTGCTTCTACCAGCTAGGAGAACACCACCTGGCTAGGGCTGCTGCTCATGACATCTTGGTGGTAAGGGCAGGAGCTATTATGATAGCAGGAGGCTCCTGATCCTGGGGCATGACCTAAAACTACATCCTGCTGGGGTTGGTGTGGTGGGACTGCCAGTGGTGGGGTAGTCTCCAGGATATGCCACACTTGGGGCCTTCCCAGTGAAGTGTGAGTATGGGGCGCCAGAAGGCCTCAGCCCCTGTTGCCTTGTGGGTGACCCCATGGAGGGGGAAGGCTAAGGGAACACACCCTGAAGGACCAAGCAAGGGCCCTGGCTTGCTGTGAGCTCTGAGGTAGGGTCCTGGCTAGGTGAGGTGGGGTCCTGGCTTTGCCACTATCCTCCATGCCATGTGGCCCAAGACCTGGCTCTGCATGAGGGCACCACCCACAGAGGTATCCATGGCCCCTGGATTCATGGGAGAACATCCAGGGGCTGGAGTGCTAGACATCTGCCCCAGGGCTCTGCCCCCTAGCCACTCCATTGCCCCTCACTCTGGGTATGAAGAGCCAAAATACTGTAAATAGTTTTCAATATGTATATAGTTTGTCTCTTTTAAGTGGGCTTTTCATTGTTGGTGGATGGGAAGGGTGATGGAGGGGCATTGTTTGTTGAAGGGGAGAGGGATGGGGGTTGCGAAGGCAATACAGTTTTTTTTGTTTCACCCATATGTGTGTCCTGAGAGTGGTGCTAGAGGTGGGCAAGTGGTAGGGGGTATGTGGGCAGCAGCAGAGGCAGGCTGGGCGGGGAGTGCAGAAGGGGGTCAGGCAGGGGCTCCCACAGGCTCTCCTGTGGCCTGGGCAGAGGGGCCTGCTGGGGCCAGCACCATGGCCAGCAGCAGTGCAGGGTGCTGGTCATCACTGGCAGGGGCTGGGCTGGAGCAGTGGAATGCTGAGTGTCACTTGCAGGGGCCAGGGCAGCCCTGGCACAGGGAGGCAGGGTGGGCAAGGAGGGGGCTGATGCACACTGGTCCTACACTGGGCATGTGGCTCCTGTGCAGGGAAGGGGCTGACCAGGGATCAGAGCTTCCAAGATGGCTGCCAAGTGCTGGCAGCTGGCTCTGGCTCAGGCATGGCTCCCAAGTTCTGGCAGCCATGTGGCCATAGCTCCCTCCAGTGGCCACAGGAATGCATGGCAGGGCCGCCAAGTGCACTAACTTTAGTTCCAAATCCTCCATGTGTAGACACCTGCAAAACATCGCTTAATGCACATTAAATTTAGTTGTGCTTATTTGCATGTGTAGACAACCCCTTAGTTTCACATAACTACAGCCTAAAAACAGGAGACATGCTGGGTTTCAGCTATACTCTGCATTTTGGCATTTCCCACCGGCTGGCTTGCACAGTACACTGAGTGCCTATCCTTTCCTATTCAACATACAGGCAACTTAGGCCATGAACTGGTACACATCTGAAGCATTCCAAATTCTGCTCCAGATTGGAGTGCTTCAGAGTCAAAATGCTTCAGTGCTTTACAGACATGTGGATCCCCTGAAGGAGCACTTCAAAATCACTACAACGGCAGCGGCAGTGCTCTCCAGCCAGTGGTAGTGAAATGGGGGTGCCTAGTATTCTGGCATCCCACAGTGCTACACTCTTCCTGCCCCAGGGAGTGACACAGACAGCCAATAAATGCTCTTCTGTGTGCTCAACTGTCCTTGAGGACTTCCAGAGACCAGACTGACACGCATGCAAGGAAGCCTTCCTTTCATTCTCCCTAGAGAAAGCCGGTGTGGAGCAGGGCACTATGGGATACTAGAAGGCCAGTGAAATGTATGGAGATTCAGGAAACATAAAAGGGATGTTCCTCATTTTTTTAGGATCATTTTTGAAGCACTTCTTCAGCCATGCATGTCTGTCCACTAACTCTTTGGAGCACTTCAGAACATCATTTCCCTCCAGGGACTTAGGCACCTTTAACTTGGATTTGCAAATTCCACTTCTGCAGCCAGTGCCTAACTTTAAGATACCCATTTTATAAATGGATAAATTAGGACAGGGAGAAACTCATGATCTGACTGAGATCACCTAATGAGTCAAGTGGCAAAGTGGAAATCTGAAAATAAAAGGCCTGACGCTCTCAGAGTCTTTTTTCTGTTTAAGCTTACAATCTTCACTCAAATCAAAACACATTCATTTGCCGTTTGAGCTTGGGGTAAAATTCTGGCCATCCTAAGCAGAAGTAGTCCAATCACTCTTAATCAAACTTGTCACTGACACTTAGCAGAACATGTGCTGCTTTTACCCAACAAAAAAACCAAAATCCCAGATGTCAGCTATATGCCATATTCACTGTTAGCAGAAGCAAGAAATTCAATTACTTCTGCTGCCCAAGATCACCTTGGTTGCAATTACTTCTTCCCTTACACAGTACAAGCTGTTGAGAGATTGCCCCCATAAACTGTTGATTTACATTACACTAGAGAAGTAGTGTCTTTGTTTCACAGAGTAACATAGAACTGCACTGGAATTCAGAATATAGAACTACAATTCCCGGCTATACTACAAACATTCCCCCTATATACAGTGAAATTGTTTAGTTGCTCTATGCCCATATTTCATGGCTATACCATTGGGATAATAGGAATTTTAATAATAAAGTCTTTCCGCTATCTTTTGTCTATCTTATTTATTTAAAGTGCAACATCTCCAAGGCAGGTATCAGACAAAATTCTGGTTCTGAAGTCAGCATTTTGGCTATTTACAGACATGGAAAATAACCAAAATGATGCTTTACTTTAAACTTGGCGAGCCCTCGCACCAAGCACAGCGCATGCCCAGAAGAGGCACTGCGTTAGATGGACTCGGCTCTCCCAACATCTATACAGATCTGGTGCTTCAGTGGGGCTTTTCAGTGCTTTTACCAAATAGCTGATGAAACCAGCTATTCGATAAAGGACCAAAAAGGCCTGCTGAAGCACCTGATCTATACAGACATTGCAGAGCTGGATCAAACTAATGCACTGCCTCTTCTGGTAAAATGCTATGGTGGGGTGGGGATGTTCATGTCTGCCAGCACCCTTTGAAACTGACTTCAACAGAGAAAGGATTTCATCCAGTACAGCATCCTACTTATATCTATGCACAGCACCTAGCAATGAGCCCCACTAAGGTGGTAAATAAATACACATATAAAATATGGAATCCCTCATTTTGCCCAAGCATTTCTTGATCAATGTTGCACTGTCCTTAAAATACTTTTCTAAGGCAAAATACATTCCCAAATCAATCAATACTTTTAAAAACAGAAATTTCACTTACAGAGAATTTGAATGAGAAGCTCTCAACAATGGTGTAGAAACAGTTGAGTTGTTGTGCGGTAGCTTTGGTGATGAAGGTAAGGAAGAATCAGTCATCTCCTCAATGTCTGAATGAGAAGATGCTGACTTGGGTGATTTCTTTTTACCAAAAGCTTGCTTGAAGGAACTGCGTAACTGGAACAAGACCATAACAGTAGAGATACTGTTGAGGATTTATCTGAGCAACAAATTAAGCCACCAAATAAAGATTCTAACATGCACATCTTTCCAATAAAGTGGCAACAGGTATGTAACATTTTTGAGGGGCTGAAAGGAGGAAGATTAACAATAAAATCCTGTTTTCCTTAACCATTCTATAAGATTAAAAAGTGAATCTACAATAAGGCCTTGAAAGGACTGGATGTTGATGTCTCCTGGTTCTAGACCGTCTCTCTCATTACAGCTACAAAATTGTGTTCAGCAGAAGAAACTTTTTAGAACAGTGTTACAGCAACTTAAAGTTATAACATAACATGGCTGAGACAAGGTTACCAATGCTGACAGGGTTAGTCATGTAAATGGATAGGTTAGCTTTGTATTTTATAGTTTAAAGTAGGTCTTCCTTACCTCATTGACCTGCCAGAAGAAGCGCAAGCAAAAGGGAAGGGGGAAGGAAAAAAGACAAATTTTAACAGATAAAGCCAGTGATGGGGAAAGCTTTGGATTTTTAAAGACAAACATGACCAATAAATCACAAGCACACAACAAATGATTTTAAACAGGAATCAAAAAGCATTTGAAACTATTTCGTAAAATGGATCTTTCAAACAACAAATGGCAATTTTTACAGCACATGAACAATGCCGTATAGATCAGTCTCTAAACTACCTAAATCAAACTTTTTTTGCTTGGGTTATAAATTCCTCACTATTTTTTGAGACACTGGTAAATTGTGCCTTCCTTGTGTGGTCAGTTCAACAGGGGAAAATACTCAGCCTTTTTGACCTACATGTAACTAAAAAGTACTTTCAATAGCATCCCTCCTTTTATGAAACAAATGAAAAAACAGATGTATTGTGGCTCAAATGATTTCTCCCTGAAATCCCATTTCAGAATATTACAGCAGCAGAATATATATGTTTAAAAGGATGGTAAACAAGAACTGATGCTGAGTGTTATATTCTGCCAAATTTTCAGTGGCAACAAGTGTCTTTAAAGTATTTTCATTTTAGCCTGAAGAGACAGGAGATAATGTTTCCATATGTAATGAGAGGCCCTCAATTTAGAACAGATCAAAAGATTTGTGAAATAAAAAAATACTACATTCACCAAATTCAGCTGAACTCCACTTAATAGAGAAACATCTAACATGTTATACCTGTTCTCCACTCTCAAGACTCTCTACTCTTTACATGTGCTTATTTGCTGAATGAAAATTTGCTCATTTGCTGTTTCTTTCAAATTCACTAAAACCCTGTGCATGTCTCCTTTTCAGAATAACAAAGTTTTCTAAACTACTTTTAAGAAAAATGGCATGATGAATGAGAGGTGTAGACTAATTTTACGATGAGACCTTCTAGACTATGATAACATAAACTAACTACTAATGCAAGACTAAAAGAGAAGCAACATATTTGGCTGAATTAGGCCTTACTAATTATATAGGATTAAACTGGTTTAAGTGAAAAGGATTTATCAACAGCTTACAAGGAGGAAAGAAATTAAAATCCACCTTGCCAACAGAGTGCCCCAACAATTAAAATGCAGCAGAGCATTGTGGGGAAGCCATTGTTTTCATTCAGACAAGGGGAGCGGGGGGAAGCTGGGAAAGGGGGTAAGGAGATAGTGTTGCTATAAAGAAGGAATTCAAACATTTGAAACCAGTGAATAGAAGAAACACTAAACTGAAATTCTGTTCAAATGGATTTTTGTATTTTAATGACACAAAGGCAGTTTTACATATAACCTGAACAGGATCACTTATAATTACAGCATAAACTTTCCCAAGAACCAACTATAGCATTTTGTAGTAGAATAGATATATTTTTATGCAGTTGCTGAACTAACAATTAAGGATGATTTAAATTCACTGGAGAGTGTGGACTGTTTCACTGCCTATATGATAGGAACTAAGGATTTTGGCCCAAACTACAATAAACCTAATGTTACTATGATAACAATGGACTAATTAAAATTGAGTTCTTATGTACCTTTCCTTCAGTACATGGTACCTTGAATACAATACATAATGAGCAAGATAAAGAAATGGGAAGTTAAAAATGAGTATTTTGAAATCTTTTATTACTATTACAAGAAAGACTATTATAACAAAATCCTAAAAGCTGCTATTTTTATTTAAAAATTCCATGATGCTATTCAGAGCAGAGCCTATGGTAAAATGAAAAGTGTTGTCTATGTACTTAAAAAAGAAAGTGCTATGAGCATCAAAAGACTTAACATTCCCTCATTGTGCATGTACTTTATTTAAATGACATACTGTACTTAGAATCTTCCCTACACAACACATCTCTTCACCAGGATTTGTCCTTTAGAGTTGTTGGCACTGTGGGCTTTATGGTTTAGTCAGCGAAGGTAAAATTCATCCTGCAGATAGCTGTAGTGTAACATGGGGCGTGCAAGTGGGGCACATGCCCTAGGAGCTGCCTAAGGGGAGGAGCACCAGAAGGAGCAGTGGGGATGCCTCACCTAGTGCTTGCCTCTGCCTCTGCTGCCTGCCTGTCACTCTGCAAGCCTCTGTGCCAGAACAGGCAATGTGTGTCACAAAGTGCAAGACATTCTGGGAATTATAATTTTGTAGAACAGAAGTGGAGTTTGCTACCTCTGGAGAGAGAACTGACCCCTATTTTTTGCTACTGAATTCAGCATTTTTTCTGCCCTCTAGACATGGACTTCGGCAGCAATAATATGGGGTGAAAGTTTCCCCTGGCAGCAGCAAAGTCCACTGCCAGTCAAGAAAGCTGTGACTCCCAGAATGTCTTGCACTCCATGAGACCGCTTGACTCTCTGCTCTCCCTGGTTCATGTACCTGCAGTTGGTGGGGGGGAGAATACGTAGAATTTGTGTCACTTAAGATTCACATATGTCTTCAAAACTGAGTCTGGACAGGACACAAGTGGTATATATCCTTGTGCTGACGTCTGGATCTTGCTACACACGTCCACAAGATAAATTTACATTTATACCATGCAATCTATTGAAATATACTCACCCAGTTCTTTCTCTTCTTTTTCTTTGAATCACTTTCTATGTTACTTCCCACACTTGAATGACTAGTAGCACTATTAATACTAGAGACACTATCTGAAGAATGTTGCCTTCGAATCCGCAGGTCAGCAGGTTGGGTAGTTCCAGTACCTAAATGTTAACAAAGTCACTGTCAAATTTACTTAAGAGATTTCAGCTTCTCCTTTGATTAGTCAACTATGCAGAAGGAGAAATGTGTTGCAGGAAACAAGCACATTTAGAATCACTTGCACACAATAATGCACTGTATGGCAATATCGGTAGGTACTTTACTCATGATATGACTAATATCTCAGATGTGATCCTGAAAACCTGTCCTCTAGCAAACCACCACAATTTAAATCACTGGGCCTAGCAATGTGAAGAAGGCATTGCAGGACTGTGGTCCTCACTTTGTGTGGCACTTGGGAGCTGGTGTAGGAACATCAGCCAGCAGGAAAGCTACCACTCTTGAATAACAAGGAGAATAACATCCAGTGGCCCAGGTAAGAACTAAGGATATGGAGGAGGTTTCTAAGAATACTGCTTGGGGTCCAGAGTCCTGAGAAGGGGGCTGAGAGTCTGTGGGCCTGTTAAAGGGCAAGAAGAGCCCTGAGAGAAAGCTCAGACCCCTTCCTGTGCCTGGGTCTTGTTAAGAGGCCGGATGAGCCCAGAGAGAGAGGGGCCGAGTGCACTAGGGCCTAGTGAGAGATCAGGTGAGTCCTGGGAGAGAGGCTGAGAGTCTGTGGGCCTATTGAGGGGCCAGGTTGTACTGAAAAAAGGAAGGGGCTGTGTAACAAGACCTACGGAGGGCTCTGAACCTGCAGAGAGAGAGAGAGAGAGAGAGAGAGAGAGACCCATGGAGGGGCCAAAGAGGGTGGACCCACAGAGACAAGGGGACTGACAGCTGGAGGACTGACCCTGGGAATCTCAACTAGCCTGTGCAGGGGCCAGAACCCAGGAGGGGCCAAAGGGTGAAACAGACCACAGTGGAGACTACCAGAGGGGAGCAGGCCTGTAGTTCTCGACTGGCTTTGAGGTGAGGCCAGAGCCTAGAAGCGGCCAAAGGTCCCTGGGCGGCTGCAGCCAAAAGAGAAGGCAGTCAAGGGGCATGTAGCCCAGAAAGATGATGGCTGGTGGGTCCAAGAGTGAGCTGGGGCCAGAGCCAGGGAGTCCAGTGCTTAGCAGCTGGGGAGGGGCATAGGACATGTAAGATCAGTTTTGGGTAAGACTTGAAACTATACCCTACTGGAGTTGGTTGGTGTGGTGGGGCTGCCTGTGGCAAGGCAGCCTCCATGAAATGTCATGCATGAGCCACTCCAGCGAAAGGCAAGGATGGGGTACTGGAAAACCTCAGCTCTCACTGCTTTGTGGGTGACCCTGTGGAGGGGGAGGGGACCACACCCCAAAAAAGAAGCACTCAGCAGGGAAGACCAGGATCCCATGGGCGAGGGGCTGGACTTGATGATCTTCTGAGGTCCCTTCCAGCCCTAATATTTATGGAATCTATGAAATCTATGGGTCCAGAGGCCCAGTGAAGGGCCAGGAATAGAGAGAGGGCCAGTGAGGGGCCAGGAGAGACTGGGACCCTGAGAATCCAGTGGCCCAGTGAGGGGCCAGGGAAGTCCGGGACCATGAGGGTCCAGTGGCCCAGTAAGGAGCCACGAGTAGAGCACAGGGTTGGACAGGGCCAAGGGCCTGGAGAGAGGTAAGGAAAGTATAGAGGAGGTGACATCCCGTAGAGAGGCCAGGAGAGAGACCAAGGGGCCTGGTAGCCCAGGGAGCAGTTGAGTGAAACAGAGGGGTCTGAGGGCTTCAGAGAGGGGCCTGAGAGGGACTGAGTGGTCTAGCAACTAGAATACGGCCTGAGAGAGACCGAAGGATCTGGTGACTAAGGGAGCAGTTGGGTGAGACCAAGGGGTCTGTGGGACCAGAGGAGAGACCAAGGGGTCTGGCAACTGGAGAAGGGGCTATGAGCAGAGACTGAGGGGTCTGAGGCCTGGAGTGAGGCTGAGAGAGACCTAGAGAGGAGTTGTATCAGTGACTAGCAGGACATCTGCAAGGATGCCATCAGCAAGGCATGGGAAATGGTGTATGGAGCCATGTCATTAGCCCGCAAGTCCATGACCACAATCTGGGTGGTCATAATAAGATCAGGGCAGCCTCCCTCTTATCACATTTCCATCAAGGCACAGAAGGCGAGGCAAGACAGTGCCCTAGGGCAGAGTGGGCATTAGTCACAAAGCTTCTAGGGGGCAGCACGGTCACCGCTGGAAACCTGATATGTGACACTTTGTATTTGAAATTACACAATAAAAGAATTGGGCAGTTATACAGTAATCTCAAAGTAACCACAAGGGAAACTGTATTCCTTTACTGTGCTGAGAAGAATATAGTGCATTTGAAGAGGATGCATAGCACTACACCGTAGTATATTTATGTGGAACCTATGAACGAAAACTATAGGGTCTTATCTGAGATACAAAATTACAAATCTCCACCCAAAGGCAAGCAAATACATATTGGTGAAATACATGTTGGTGATATATGCAAAGCCAATTTCTGGCAAGGCGAAGTTGCATCAGATATTATCAAGAGGACTAATGTCATGGGAGTGCTGCACTGATGTTAAAAGAGGAGTTTTCTCTTTACCTTTGCAGTTGAGCTCAGGTGTATTAATTACTCCATTAATGGCAGCTTGAGCAGCAGCATTTTGCTTCTTTAAAAGCTCAATGGTTTTCCGTAATTCATTCAGTTCTGAATCCTGAAATAAAATTGAAATTGATGTTTATATACATATATATATACACACACACACACACACACACACACACACACACACATATACACACACACACATATATAAAATAAAAAAAAACCTCAAAGCACTGCTGTTTGGGGGACTGATTGAACAACTGAAAAATAAAAAATCTGGCTGAGGCTTGGAGTAGCTGGCAAAGCACATTTCCCATAATACAGTGATTAGACCTTTGAATCACAACTTTAGAAAGGGTCATATAATGACATTCTGTAAAATGCAGTTTTTCTTTCAGTTCAGTTAAATGTGTATTGAGATACATTGTTTAAGCTTGATGGCTTTTTTATTATGAAGTAAAGTTCAGAATGTGGTTTGGATTTGTGTATATGTGGGAGTGTCTACATGTGAACTTTACTAATTTGCTGCGCAGTAAAGTGTCACCATCTATATGTTCACTGCAATTACGTCAGTGTAGACTAATTTACTGTGCTGTCAGATAGTCCCATCACACATAGCTACTATCCAACGGTGGAGTAAATTACTGTGCTTAAATACACATGTAGATGGTGACATCTGGATTACCATATTTCATAGTGTATAGGTTGACACTGTTGTGCCAGAGCACCTTTGGTGCCCGTCACTTCAAGGGCTAAGCCAGGGAGAGGGCAGGTGCCTGATTAGGGCAGCCATTTAATGCCCAACTCTCTGGGCTGAGAGGAGCAGTTTGTGACCAGCCAGCAGGGAAGAAACTGAGCTCTGGCTCCAGGAATAACTCTGAGGTAAAGGGGAGGCTATGGGGGAAGAGAAGGGCTCAGTGGTCTTGTGTATTACCTAAAACTACACTCTGCTCAGGAAGGATGGCTTGGTGGGGCTCCTGGTGGTGTGGGAGTCCCCAAGAAATGCCAGACCAGTTGCCTCCCCAGTGAAAGGTGGGGAAGGGCACCTAAACTCTAGCCTCAACCATTTGGTGGGTTTTTAGTTAAAACTGGTGGGCCAGGCACATCTTGGGATGCATCTGAGCCTATGGGGATGGAGGATCCTAGCAAACTCTGGCACCAACGAGGGGGCAGTGTGGAACCTCAGAGAGACAGGGGTGGAGAAGTGGCACTGAGGTGGGCATGGGGCAAAGTCAGCCTTAGCTTGGCAAATTGCCTGGCAGCCATTCAAATGAGGGCATGAGAATGGTCAGCAAGCACACAGCCTCTTGGGCCTAAGAGTGCAGGGAATTAGGTCTGATGGCCCTAAGAGGTTGCTCAGAGAGCAAAGGGCAGGGTGTGTGTGGCCCAAGAAGGAGGTATGAGTGGGACCATGGTGAGAGCAGGGGGAGTGAATAAGGCCCCTGTGAGAGGGGGGCTGTCTGCATGTGGCCTATAACTGGGTACTATGGAAGAGGCCTAACTACAGCCGAGTTTGGCCTGGCCTTGATCTGGAGCTGGTTAGAACTCTTGGATGCCATCTGTGAGGCATGGGCCACAGTGTAGGGATGGTATGGAGCCGTGGATAGCACACCCTAGCATCTGGCCATGTAATGGGCAGCCTCCTGCATTTTACCATCAGATTATTTTAAGAGTAAAATTGTGGCAGGCGAGACTGGGTGAACTGCCCAATTGGCAGGTGGGTGGGCCGGTTTGAGCCTCTGCCTCAAGCGTGCCCTCTGTCATAATGGTGTATACGTCGACCCCATATTTCTGATCTGAAAAGTTATGACTTTTGTAGATCCAGTGTATAAGTTGACCTAACCCAAAGCACCACTTGTAGGGGATGGGGCTGGGTTCAGCGTTCAGCTGACGCGGCTCCATCCTCTGCAAGTGGCACTGCCTGGGCTGTGCCAGCTGAGCACCAAACCCAGTGCCACTCACAGGGGATGGGGCCATGCCAGCTGAGCCTGGTGCTGCTTGCATGGGATAGGGCCACACCAGCCAAGTGCCAGGCCCAGTGCTCAGCTGCCATGGCTGGGACCAGCGCCACTTGCAGGGGACAGGGCAGGGTTCGGTACTTGGTAGTACCACCTGTAGCAGACAGGGCCATGTTTGGTGCTCAGCTGGTGGAGCCCCATCCCCTGCAAGATGTGCTGGGCTTGGCTCTTGGCCCCATCCTCTGTGAGCAGTGATACCTGGGCTGTGACAGCTGAGTGCCATGCCGCTCACAGGGGACACTGATATGGTATATAAGTTGAGGTTGAATTTTAAGAATTAAAAACTGGGCTTCAAAACTCAACTTGTATACCGTGAAATATGGTAGTTTTGCTCTGGTGAAAACTGCACTAGCATTTATTCAGTCTGATTAATTGCACATGTAGATGCACCCTGTCAGTGTTGGGAGAAGACACATTACAACAATAAGCAATAATTAGCATTCTTTACATCCAACATACTTCCAACATTCACAGACATTATCTAATCAGTCCTTTACAACACTTCTGTGAGGTAAACAAGCATTAATTTGCAAAGTTACAGGTGGGGAAACCAAGGCAGAAAGGTTAAGTGATTTTTTTCCAAGGCTAGAGAGTGTGTTATAGTGACACAGCTAGGAGCAGAACTTAAAGAGGTACTGGGTGCATCTACATGAGAGGTTTACAGCTGAGCTGACCAATTAGCTCTCCATTAAAATGCCACCATGGTGGTGCTATTAAGATGGAGTAAACTAATTAGCTCTGCTGTAGGTTGGTACTTGTAAACAAAAGTACTATCCCACAGTAAAGTTACTGGGACACAAGTGTGCTTCACGCAGAGGCTGCCAGCTAGCCCCACACTGAAGTGCCCTCCTGCCCTAGCCAGTCACTCCACAGCATGTTGAGCCAGGTAGGAGCAGCCCCATGCTGGCAGGAGGAACCACCTGAGTTCACCTGCCAGCCAGGACTGCTCTGCCCCAGCTCAATATGCTGTGGTCCTGAGTGCACGTTCAAATGGTGCACATGGGAGCAATCAACTCTGTCACAAACTGCACCAGAGTTTATTGCTGTGCATTAATAGCATGTGTAGACATGCCCCCTGGCTCCCATTCTTGTGCCAGAACTACCATATCACCTCTATCTCTAGAGTGACTATTTTCACCAAGGGCCAGTTCTCTGTAAGATCTATATTTTATATTTTAAAATATAAACGGAAGATTTAACCTAATTAATTAAACATCTCATACAAAGACTTTTAAAAGTCATTTTGGACCTGCCCCTTTGGGACGTGTGTGTCTATGTACATATATAGTGCACAAATTCATCTCCAACTTGCCTTTTGTTCTGCTGTCATAGTCAAACTCTGTAGTCTAATTGTCATGTTCCCAAGGCTCTGTTCAAATGCTGCCACAAGGTGAGCCTGAAAGTCAAATGATATTGCAGAGTGAATTTTACACTGTCTTCTAAATCAGCATCTGTGTTCATGTAAGCATTAAAGTAGTACTGTGCCCTCATGTTTGGTTAAGTAGATGCCTCAGGGGAAGTAAAAAGATTAGAGTAGCCAAGACAAAATGAAAACATATCCTTTCAAATGTCTTATGAACAAATTAGTAGAAATAATTTACTGTGGGGAAATTAGCAATATCAGAAGATAAAAGATCAGTCTCCAGATTATGTATTTATTTATTTATTTACAAGTGGTAGTCTCTATGGAAAAATGTTATTAAAAGAAGCACATTTAAATATGGGGGTGATAATCCAACTTCACTGTTGTGGGTGAGAAGAAACTTTTCCCTAAGAACAGATCATTTCATAAATCCCTATGGCACAGTTTCTTCCTCTGGGGAAATTGATACTGATCATTATCAGACTGGGTACAGATATAGAAGGACCACTGGTTTGATCTGGCACATCAATACCTAGATTTCTTAAAGGTATACTGTAGGCCTGTGCGAAGCTTCAGTCCCTAATTCAATTCGGCGGAGATTTGGTCCGATTCAGTGGCTGAATCTCCGAATCAAATCAGGAGAGTCTTTAATCTCTCTGCAGCAAATCAGAACCCTCCAAATCGATTTGGAGAGATTCAGTGATTTGGATATAGACACAGCTTTAAATGTTTTTTCTACATACCTCAAGGTACTAGGCAGCTCATGAATGCTGTGATGCTGGGGCAGATGGAGTGTCCCACAGGAGTGCGAGTGGTTCCCCAGCACACTCAGCAGCAGACCCAGAAGTGGACCAGAAGCACTTCCAGTCCACTTCTGGGTCCACTCGGAAGAGCGGTGGGGGGCACCCAAGGCTGATCGCTGAGCCAGAGGAACATGAGAGAGCTCCCCTGCGTGCTCTGCGGTGGACCCAGAAGTGGACCGGAAGTATTTCCAGTCCACTTCCAGGTTCATTGCTGAGCATGCGGGGAGCCTCCCTGTGCTCCTGTGGGATGCTCCATCTGCCCCAGCATTGCAGCATTCACCTAGCACCTCGAGGTATGCAGAAATAACATTTAAAGCTGTGTCTATGGCTGAATCGCTGATTCTCCGAATCAGTATCGAATCTTCACATTCAGATTTGGCTGAATCAAATCAGAGACAGTGATCCAAATCAAATCACTGTCCCTGATTCAGGCCAAATCCAAGTCTGAATTGAATACAGCCCGTTTTGCAATCCCCTAGTATACTGCATACTCTATACACTTGACCTTGCATTATATTCTGTGTCAACTGTAAATGCTATGAGATCACTGGAAAGAAGAGGCATACTACCAGGGCATTGAGAGAACAGCAATGCAAGTGTGGTTTGGAACTCTTGATTTTTCTGTGACGGTCATGTAACACTTTAGAAAAAGACAGTGAGAAAACAACTATTCCAGAATCACTGGAAATTAAATTTGAAACATGGGCTGGAAGGGACCTTTGGGTTTGTTTTAGAAGTGATTCTGAAATTCTTATTTAGACAATTACAACTATACTTGCTACACAGTTGCTAAAAGCTTTCAGGACTTCTGGACTCCTAACGCTCGTTTTCTCAGAAAACATCAAGGCATTTTAGTAAGAATTAGCCCCTGCTTAGGCAATTCAATTTTACTGTTTCAATTTCTTAAATAAGGAAATTGAGACATGAAGAAGCTAAGTTCTTCAAAAATCACAAAGCTAGCCTTCAACAGTGGTAAGAAGAAAACCCAGAAATCCTTAAATCTCTTTCCATCCCACATTTGACTACATTACTACTTTATTCATAGGTACGTTCTGTAAAAGTTATGAACACGCATTGGTGGCCATGACAGGGAAGTGAAGATCCCAGAGATATCTCTATGAAATAACCGATTAAATATTCTTAACTATATGCATTAATTGTTCCATCTAAAGGAAAAATCAGTATCATCTTCCTTCTATTGAACTGCCACCAAACCAGCCAGAAAATCAGCCAATAGAAATGGCTAAAAAATTACCTGAAGAATACACTGTATATGAATGCTTGTCAAAATCTATCTCAACCATACAAATGATCCAGGAAAAGATATCACCTACAGAATTTCTTGCACAAAAAATTAACACCCTTCAAACCAATCAAGAACTTTAGTGGCAGGATTTTGAACTATGATGTATGCACATTGCATGAACAACAGTTTGAAAACACATCTTATTAGATACATCTTAAATATTATTAAGTACATAGATAAAAATGTGACAAATGCTTTTGAAGGCAGAAGAGAGTGATTTAATTTTATAGCAAATGCTTATGAATTCAAATAAAGTTGTCTGGTTCTTCCCACTCTGCCATTATTTTAAAAAATGCTTCAAGATGTGAGACAGAAAAAAAAGTTATTCTGCCCAGTTACTTTTAAATCAAGCCACAAAAATGCTATCACACATTGATGTGCTAACCTTACCTCAAGCAAAACACTCACTAGAGACAACTTCTGTGAACTGAATTTAATCATGAATCTATATATAAGCTAACAGTTTAAAGGTTTAAAAAATCTTGTATCTCAGACAGGTTCGCAGATTTAAGCAACGTAATATTACACTGGAATTTTACAAGCAAAAGGTCATAAGAAGTCCATCACAAGTCAAAACTTGTGTATTTCCATTACTTATCAAGCTATCATTTTTACTACAATATCAAAATATTACATGATTTATAATATCTTAGATGTCTGGGAATATTTTAATAGGAAATCTATACAATTAAAAGAAAAGCAGACTGCTAGGTAACTAATTAACTAGGTTAAGCTTAGTGAAAAATATTTAACCTAAATTGGGTAATCACCCTTTCATTGTATACGAACAAGTAATTAATCTGAAGGATTAATAATGTGAGGTTTCTTAAGTAAAAAAATATTCTACTTTGCTGTCTTGGGTCAATGGACAACAGAGGCTTCAAAGAGAGATTCTTGTGCTGATCAGAAGGTAGAATGATGCAAGCTAGGTAAATCAGTCCAGGTCCAACCTGCTTTTTCTACATAGAAGGAAAATAGTTGAGGCCATTGTAAAGTGGTTGCCAGTTTAATAGAAACGTAGAGAGCTGATAGTCTTCATTCAGCAAGAAAGCTCTTCAAAATTTGAAGGCATGCCTCTTAGAATGGTGATCTGCTGACTGCCCATCTAGGAATTCCTGGCATTTATGCCAGGTATTCTTCTGGCTTTCTTTATCAAAAGAAATGCTGAGAATTATGCTGATTATATTAAAACACTAATTCAGACTGGGCAATACAATAACCAGTACTAGTGGAAGAATGAAACATTAGCCTCTTCACTTCTACAGCGCCACACGTACACGGAGGACCATACTTGGTTCAGTTTTATTCTCTTTTTACCACTGATATCTACGGTCCCTTGAAATGTACATTCTCAGCTCTGAAAAGCAAGCAAATAAACTGCAAAATCCTCCCTAGCTCAAAGTATACTCCTTGCTTGTTTGATTCTCCTCAGTGTTTGTTAGAGGTGTTCATTGGGCCAACATGTGTAATTTTCTGGTAATATGTAAAGTTGCAATAGATTTGCTACACTAAAAAAAATATGTTCTAATTAAAAAGACTTCTGCAGTATTCTGGGTTTTCTGAACACATGTCAAAAATAAACTGTAGAAGAAAACAAAACAACTAAAGCTGATCTGAGCTCAGAATGATATTGGAACCACCGTAATTCACATGGCTGCAAAACTAATATACCAAATATCTTAAGATTGGGTGCTAACATTATAAGGTTTTAGAATTGAAATAAGTCAGCATCCAGTGGACTGAACAGACACCAAGATGTGGGCAGATGGAAACCCTCTGTTTCTGTACAGTTTCTGCAGATGTTCAGATGACACTTGAAATGACTCATAAATGAAAAAGCTATCAAGCACAGAATGTTCAATATAATAGCCATCCAATTATGTTAAATATTTTAACTGGCTTGAATTCAATGTGATTACCAACCTACTTTAATAGCAAAGGATCATCTAGAGCAGTGGGAAGCCAACCCTTTTGGCTAGCATGCCACAAATTAGCGATGTACTCTCTTCAAGTGCCACTCCAATCCCTTCCCCCTTCTTGATCAGCTTCTCTGTTTTCTGTTTCCTTCCCTGCACATCTGTTACTTTGCTTTCTCTGCCCTGGCCTATCTGCTGCTGTATTCCCTACCCCATCTGCCACATGAACCACTTGTGGCATCCGTGCCACAGGTTAGAATCCCCTGTTTTAGAGCAGTGGTTCTCAACCTTTTTGGACTCAAGGTACCCTTCACCAGACTTGAGGCATCCCTCCATAACTTGTGAATTGAGTGCCACCCAATTTTCAAAAGCTAATTTCTATATTATAGTACTAGCAGAGTAGGGTTATAATACATCCGGGTTTTCCTGGACATGTCCTTTTTTTGCGTCCTCCCATCTCCATCTGGGCAGTTTTTTTTAGAATATCAACAAATGTCTGGGATTTTGCTCTGCTCAGCATTAAAGTTTTTCCCAGCACTTCCCAGCTTGCCCTAGCAAGGAGCTGTTGGGGATGATGAAAGTGGGAGGAGGGCAATTGTAGACAGGGGGCATCATGTGTGTCTTCAGGTGCATATGCACATGGCCAGCATGCAGCCAGGCAAGGTGGTGGGAGCAGCCTCAGAAGCTGCATGTAGGTAAGTCTATGGAGGCAAGGGTTGGAGGGCCAGGGCTTGAGGACTGTCAAGGGCACTGTGTGTGTGTGGAGGGCAGGGGTGCGTGAGGGGGGTGGGTGCCTTCCAGCACAGGGGAAGCTGTCTGGGCACTGGGGCTGCAATAGGGCAGGGGAAGGGGGAAGGGAGCGGGGTGGGGGGTTTCAGGGGCGCAAGGAGCTGCATGGCCAACCCAGAGGCACCAGGGATGGTGCCCATGCTCATAGGGGCAGGGCAGCCAGGAGATGCTGGAGGACTGGGGGAAGCTGGGGGCTGTAGGTCAGGAGTGTGGGGCACAGGCAGTGCCAGGGGGCTACAGGTTGAGAGTGAGGGGTATCAGCAGGGACAGGGGGGCTGAGGATTTGGAGTGAAGGGCACCGGCATGGTCTGGAAGCGAGAGTAGTGTGGGTCAGGAGTGAAAGGCAGTAGCATGGCTGTGGGCGGGGGCTGTGGCTTGGGAGTGAGGGGCAGGGGCAGGGCATGGGCATATCATTGCCCCCTCCCAATCACTGCCCCATCCCAACAGATGTGTTCTTTTTTGAAACTGGAAATATGGTAACCCTATTGCAGAGAGACCAGGGAGTGAGGATCATCCTGGCAGGGACAATACTGAGCCTGGGCTTATCTGATTTGATTAACTCCTCATACCTCATTTATCTCCTTATCTCCTCCCACCTCCCAGCATGTTCAAAGGATCTGGCAGCAGCTTCGTTGTGAATCACTGCTCTAGAGTCACATTGTGCTTCTCTGTTGTTAGCACTGTGCCCTGTAGTTTACAGTACTAGAGTATATATTGCCAGAAGCATACATATAACTGTAAACTACATGCTTAAAATATGTCATCAGCTGCTTTAAATTAGGGAAGGTAAGAAAACTACCAACCATACATCTGAAGCTTGTAATTTCATTTACTTCCTGTCTACTTCAATTCATTATTCTCCTTGTTCATATGATGTCTAGAAAGGGGGAGGGGATTAGAACCAGCCCTGTATGACTATTCTAAAGGTGATACCTGTTCAGTGTTGCCGTGACACTAAATGAAAACACATACGTATCTATTATAAAATACTAATATAAAATCCTCAACTTGAAACTTTAGTACCTCTTTTTAAAAAAAATTCCTGCTCTATTTCTGTAGCAGACATATTTTTTTACAGAAATTTGTGGGTATTCTCATTTAGGTTTTCACTCAGGACTATTACCACCACAGCAGCCACTATTGAAATTTGGGAGTTCAGATCCATATCCAAATGCCCTTGAAGCTCTAGTTTCAGCCTCTGTCTAACCCTTTTCATTTCAAAAGAATAATAATAAGCAGCAAAAAAAACAGAGTAAACCATAGATAAATATACTATATATTCTCATGACTTACAATAGACGATTACGCCTAACGTATTATATTGATCCAAAATAAGAAGAATGAAGTAATGTGAGAGAAAAATGCGAGAGAAGAACCATTTTTTGCTGTGTTATGTCAAAATGGTATATAATATTAACCATATTTTTACCTAATCTCTGTCACAATGATTGAGGTAAATCAGAACAACTAATGGTATCTTATTCTTATATAAAAATAATTACATACAGGGAAGATAAAATGCAATATATATTTTAAATTTTATCAGTACAAAACACCATTCTCTCATCTGTTTATATACAGGATGGTGAAATATTTCACATAGCTATTCCAGACTTGTTCATCATCAGCACATAGCCGACTTATTCTAAATAACCATTCTCACGTTCACAATGAAAACAAACATGAATAGTACAATAACATGAGATATGTGGCTCTCATTCCCATCAGCCCCTATAAAAATAAACAGGGCTGAGACTGTGAGAAAAATGGCAGAAAATAAAACAAGTTTAATGACCAGTACATGCACTAGAAAACCAAAATGTTTATTTCAAAAACAGTCTTTACTATTTTCTGTTTAAAAAAAACCACAACTGTTTTCAGTAACAATGAAGAATCTCATTTCAAATATTTGGGCAAGTAAAAAAAATTAGGTAAATGCCATGATGGGACCAATTGTGCTTCAAAACCTGAGCAGGTAACCAAAAGTTATTGCTATCTGGGAAACTGTTTAGAGAAGTATAAGGGAAAGGATTAGTTGGACTTAATTCACTTCCTTGTCTGAAGGATTTATTTTCATTAAACTGCCACCACAATTGGCACCCTTGATGTTACTTTCCAAAAGTTTAAAGCAAATCAACTGAAGGTGTGAAGTCAAGTTACCCAAGCTAAAGTGTGATATGCGAGTGCTTTAGATTCTGCACTTCCAGTTGATTTGCTTTAATGTTCCAGCGTCTGTCTGCAGACATAGCACTGGAAATGTACCTAAAGTTGACTGGACATTGGAAATAAAACAGTTTTCAATGGCAAGAAGTCATCATTCAAAGATGAGGCAATTTGGAGAAATCTGCACTACCAGTATGTAAGGGACCACCTATAAAAGATCAGGACATGGGTGGTCCAGAGGCTGGAGCCAGAAAGCAAGCCAAAGGCTGAAACCAGTGGCAGAAATCAGGAAAATGGCCAAGTACCAGAAGTAACAGGCTCTAGAAGACAAGCTGAACATCAGAAGCAAGAAAAAATGCACATTTCCCAGCCAGAGTCCTATGGCTAATAAGACCCCAAATACCTGGGAACACTTCCCAGTAATCAATCCCAAGGAGTCTAGCTCTTCCAGCTATTACCTCATTGCCCCAACTGGGATAGGTTCTGGCTGTCAGCTAGTCCTGAGACCCTGACAAAATAACTCAGCTATACCACTTTTATGCAAAATCAGCAACTTTATCCCCAGTGACCAGGAATGTGGCACATTACAGCAGTACTATATTCACTCTGGAGAACATGAAAGCAAAAGTACCAAGTAGGAAATGTTGATTTTATAAAATAAAAATACAGTGTTAACCTAAATGACAGTTTGTTCCAAATATGGAACCATTGGTACAATGCAGGAATGTTTTGGACTTTGATGTTTCTGAGAAAACAAGTTCTTTCTCCTTGCCAGAGAAAACTCCATGAATTCTGAATAGCTTTTTAATAGAGGGAGTAATTATGGCCTTAAAGATACCACTACTTCAAGATTATTCTTCCAGATCAGCCTGCAAGGTAGACAGACACTGCAATAAAGAAGGTTGTAGCCAAACTGAATTGACATGAAGACCTGTGTCTGGTAAAGGTCTTTTCTTTAAAGAGCTGAAGCTGGTTTCATTCATGAATAGTCAATTAGCCAAAAAATTGATGCAAGAGAACATCTGGTCAACATTTAAGACAGCAAAACCTTACATGTTGAGCGAGGTTTAAAAAGACATGTCAGAAGTGGACTGAATGAAAGCCTTTAATGCATTCAGGGCTCTTTGCATTTATATGGTAAATGTAGCAATTTTACTACTTGCATTTGTTTTTCCCCCTCAGCACTGGAATGTTGAAGTGACAGAAGTACTAAATGTAG
This sequence comes from Gavialis gangeticus, assembly GCF_001723915.1. Lineage (NCBI taxonomy): Eukaryota > Metazoa > Chordata > Crocodylia > Gavialidae > Gavialis > Gavialis gangeticus. The sequence goes on along the minus strand of NW_017729025.1, from coordinate 116,074,359 downwards.
ACTTAATATTCATTCCTTAGCTTATCTATTAACCATTTCATTGGCTTCCCTTTCTATTTTAAAAGCTGGCACTTATGTCTGCACCAACATGCTGATTAAACCTACTTTTATTTTCCATTCTGTGGTGGAAGTCATGACTCAGGTCAAACCATCCCCTGGTGTCTTTACTATTTTACTAATTTAAGAGCCAATGTCCAGGAATTTCCTCTTCAATAACCTTACTCACCCATTCCTACAATCCTCAAATACAATTATGATCTTAAAATAGTCACTATTCATTTGTAGTTTGTTTATGTTGGAATTACTTGTTTTACAGTGAGCTGCCTCTTTATTTAACCCACATTTCAACTACATCTGACAGAGGCACCAAAGGTCAAAAAGACTGAGCAAGGGTCACACACAGTGTTGACTCAAGTGGCATTAAACCCAATGCCTTCTAATTTGGAAAGCTTCCTTGTGTAAGACTATTTATACCATTTCACAGCACTGTAAGGTCCTCAGGGCAAGCAAGTGAAAATATTGTAACAAATGTCTTATGCTCTTTAAACCAGTGTTTCTCAATCTGTGGGTCACAACCTAAAAGTGGCTGACAAGAATATGTGAAAGGGTTGCAAACAAACTTTAAAAACGGATTCTCTTTAAAGGAGAAAAACATGGGAAACCATGGCTTTTCCCTTGCAGGCTGGCAGAGTTCCAGCCTGCCCGGGCGCAGGGGGCAGTGGCTCGGGAGTGAGGGGCACTGGGTTGGGACTGGCCACTGATGTTTACAAATGCATCCTGGTACAAAAAAATGTTGAGAACCACTGCCTTAGATAGCGCCTTAAACTGGTTTCCACTGCCCCTTTTGTGGGGCACTTCTGCCTGTCCATGCTACCAGAACATTGTTTTTATACTATGGGAAAATGCAATACACTTTAGTTCCTTTACTTGTTTACACTCAATATACCTCTGATCTGCAATTTCTGACCCATGTACATGAATGTCATGTTACAAGTTTATGAAGAGAAGCCAGGCTCCAAGAACTCTATTTTAGAATTAATCAAGCCTGTGCATGCTATACTATACAAAAGAAACAATACATTTTGAGTGGCCCAAAATGCATATATTTATTTTTAAAATGAACTGGCGATCAGAATGTACCATTATAAACTGGGGATATTTTTGCTTGTTAGGAAAGCTTGCAAGATGATTTGTGCATTAAATACACTACTCATCAATCTCCATTTTCTCAAATTGTACTTACATTGGCAGTCAGTTGAGTTGTCAGAGCTGACACCTTCTCCTGGGATGCATCCAACTCTCTTCGTAGCTTGCGAATCTAAATATCATATTTTAAGAGAGCACCATAATTGCACCATGATCTACAAAGTTATAAAAGTAAAGCAAGTATGCAAAAAAGTTTCTGTTTAAAAAAACAAAATTGGTTCTTACCTCTGACTGGCATTTTTCTTCAGGCTGCAAAGGAAAAATCAGGAAAACAATATGAACTTACAATAGTTTGTAACTATTAAATATCAAATTTATTACATTTAGAACTCAAACAATATTCTTTATTTAAGACCAGATCCTGTAAGCATATATGCATGTAGCTAACTTTACTCACACAAGTACCTACATTGATGACTATTACATTTACCACTGAGAACTCATAACATATATGCATTACTTCTATATACTTGAAATTGTTTCTGTTAGGTCATGAAAACTAAAACCAGGACTATTCCATTATAGGACCCTGAAAAAAGTAACTATTTTTGTGAAGATTTCTCAGGAACATTTATAAGTAGGTGTTCCAAAAGTTTACATTCACGAAACACTGGAAAAATGGTGTTTTTATGTAAATACGTTTCTTTGCAAAAGTAACTTTTTAGATTTTCAAATTCTGAACATTTTTCTGAAACAAAACAGCAAAATGTTGCAACATCTGCTATTTCCAGTAAATTTAGATGCATTTGATTAAAAAGAAGCAAAACTAAAAACACCTCATTTTCGGAATCTTCAGTATTTCACTCTTAAGTTTCTTATATTACACTCTTCAGTGAATGTTTCTGATGGCACCTGATAAAAGTATTTGGGAGAGGATAACATTCAAAACCCAAGAAGGGGCTGCTGTTGTGTGGGGAACCTAAGCTGTCAGTGCCCTATGTGCTTTTCTGTGACTTTCAACACTTCCGGCCACAAAAGGCTAGTTTAATTGACTTTATTTTTTAATACACTATAAATGCCTGGGTTTGGAGGTTAGTGGTGTCAGGCCAAGGTATTGACTCAATCCTACATGGCTACATGATTGAGTGTTCTGCATCTATTCCAGAACAGCCTCACAGCAATCCAGCACTGGTAGAGACTGAAAGAGCAAGGGCTACTTGCCTAGTATATTGTCCCCGGTGTACAAGTGGGCAGTCATGTGTAGAGCTCTGGTTCCTTTACCCAATATGTAAACTTCTGTAGCTGAGCTAGAACCGTGGGAAAACTCAAGTTCTAATCAGCTCTTATGCTTAAGGATGCAAATAAAACAATGTTTATACTAAGGGTGGTCTACTGATATAGGAACTGGATTAAAATCCAAGAGATCTAGGTTCAGTTCCTGGTACTGACCCAGACTCTGTGTGACCTTGGTTGAATGACATTTTTTTTTCTGAACCTCAGTTCAAGTGCATGGTGCTAATACAACAATGTAACATGAGGAAAAACTTATTAACAGGTGGGAGGTATCCAAGTGCTACGGTGTGGCTGACTAGTTGCTCTCCTAGATTACTAATCAAATGACCATTACATTATTTTCCATGGTGGCTAGCTTGGTAAAGTTGTGACAACTAAAAAGGTAGTTACTAACCAAAGTCAGCTGCTAAAGGAAAGTATATGGTAGATTAAAAATTAAGCTCCTCTGTCATTTTGTAAACATCGCCAGTACCAGTCATCATTAAAATTATACACATTAATCTACATTATTATACATTATCACTGCTTAGACCAGTGGTTCTTAACTTTTTTTAGACTCAAAGCACCCCTGGAGGACTTCAGACATTGTTTGGAAAATGGCAACCCTTAGTTTTATCTCTTTATTAACTGAAGAAAAATGGAGTGGGTTTTCTCTTGCAAAGAACTCAGGAAGACCACTACTATGAACTTCTATTTGAAATCTCTGAGTTTATCTTGTGAATCATATTTGTAAACCTAACAGTGTTAATGTGTGGCAGCCAGTGGCACCCTTGAAACAATCTCAAGGCACCCCAGGTTAAGAATGACTGGTTTAGAAAAAGAGAGTAAAAAACAGAACCTAGTAATTGGGGCTGCTCCCAGTGCCTTGTAGAGTTATTATGAACAACAGCCTAGAAAAATGGTGTGTTCTGCATCCTTCCAACATGTTATCTTTTGTGACTTAGAATAGTTCACTTGCTCTAGGTACCATAGGCAGAAAGCTACTGCTTGCAATCCTTTATTATGATCAAGGGCTTTCTACTTCCCCTGGCATGAAATAGTCCACTAACACAAAGATTTGCAAGAGAATTTAACAATAGTAATTACTTTGATGGACTGGCATGCTTTTCTTCATGCACACAGTTAAACGTGATCTGGCATAGGCTGGATGTGGGTTGCGTGTATGGTTGCATCATATTTTCATACCAAGTTGAAGTTTTAATTTACATTAATAGAAGATTAACTTTAGTATCCCATTGTTGCCCACTGCTTCTTTTTAAAAGGCATGAGTATCAGTTGATGTTTGTAGACTGATATACTTAACGTTATGTCTCTATTTTAATCATGTGTAGACACATCTGAGCTGACCCCAACTTCGCTAGCACAGATACTAACAACAGTGAAGTCATGGCAGCTCAGGATTCAGCTTCTGAGCTTTTAGCCAGGGTTCTGGGCAGGTTTGTTCAGGTCTTGCTGAACCCCTCCTGACCCAGATTCATTGCCATATGTACCTGTTTGAGTCTCACTGAAGCTAGTATGGATATGTCTACACATGCCGCAATTACAGCTCTGAGCTGCAGTATAGACATACTTTAATTCAACAGATCTTAAATGTTACATAGAAAAGCAGTTCACATCAGAATGACACATTAAAAAAATGCAACTATGCTACGTGTTAAAAATGTTACTATCCTAAAAACTCCATTAGAGCTTTTCAGTGTCATTTTATTAAGTGACTATGCAATTAAGACACTTTAAAACCAAAGATTCTTGACATAATAAGCAGTAATAGCTCTTTTGTAATCTTTAAAACTCATTCCATTAAACCCTACTTAGAGTTTTCTTAACTGGCAAATCACTGAACTACCAGACCGAAATGGCTTTATCTACGTCTGTATATCTACTTAGGTTAGTTTACAAGGTACAAATCTACCTTGCCTTCTGTTTATCTACTAAGTCAATGTTGGTGTTGTCAGCAAAAAAGATCAAGTCTCCTTACAGTCATTATGGTCCTTTGTAATCAAGACCTACATAGAGCAGTTGCAGACAACTAATTCAAGAGAGGAACTGCTGCTTCTGGGCCATTAAGGTCTATCCCTGTATAAGAATGCTGTGATAAATATCTATCAGCACCTTACAAAGAGAAAAATACCTTATTTACCTAACATAATAACTTCTATATTTACAGGAAACAAACCATGTTTCCTCCCTAAACAGCAAGAGCAATTTTAGTATGTTTGGACCAATCAATTATAAAATTTGGTTCCAATAAATACAAATGTGAAATAATGCTGAATATTGCATTTTTATTACATTCTGGCTGAAGGTTTAAATTTCATTATACTCACAGTTGAATAAATAGAGGATGTACTAGACACCAGAGAGAGAGAGGACCCATGCACTAAATAAGAGAGAAAATAAACACAGATTAGTTGTTTGCTGTACAGAATCAGTAATTACAAAGTGAATCAGAATTACTTCTTTCACTATAGACTACCAACCTACTGAGAGCATATTTCCCCAGTTACTGAAGAAAAATATCATCATCCATCTTAAAAATCGATTATATTACTTCAAGTCAATTTTTTGCAAAGTATCAAAAACAGGTACAAAGGGAGGTGTCACAAAGTGCTTTTAATATAGAAATGAACTACATAATGGAAAGTGGAAAGTGTAGTTTACTGTACCATAATATATTCAACTTGAAAGAGACAATGCTAGGCAGCAATTGCCGTACATTTTTATTGTGAAATATGTTTTATAAAACTTAATAGAGTAAATACAAATATGGTTTTGTAAAGGTTTTGGATACAAACACTTCTCTGGAGGATGTACCACTCAAAAATTAAAAACTCAATGTACTGCAAAGGAAATTGAACTGAAATTAATAGAAACTTACTAAACCAAACCAAACTACCAGTAGTTTATTTTCACCAGGTGGCCTGCCTAAAGTTTAAAAAGAATAAGTGTTGAAAAGAGATAGAATTTAAGAAATCTATCAGCTTAAAAAACAAAAACCAACCTAAAGGCATGAACAATACAGAAAAAGACTTAGTTTTCAGTTCTTTAGCAAGGTTTTTTTTAAAACCCTAGCACTGTTCTTGAACTTTCTCTGGAACAGGGTTGGACTGGCCCATGGCAGTGGAAGAGGGAGGTCCATGGCAGGGGTCACTTGCTTTACAGAGGGGTCATGTCATGTAGCATATGGTACACATGGCATGCGCTCTACGGAGTATGCATGGTATAGGGCACTCGCCTGTTCACAGGTTGGGCAGCCCTGCTCTAGAAAAAGAAAATGAGTGAAAACATTTCCACAAATTTACTCCAGGAAAACAATCTATTTCAAATGGCTTTTACACTCAAATATACTTCAGTTAAAATGTGGATCTATAAATTGCTTCTTTAATTGATTATTACTGAGTATATGTTGGAATCATATGAAGCACAATTTTATGTACATTATATGCTACCTAAAACATTTCAATTTCTGCTCTAGGAACTTATTGAAAAATACCTTTTTTCCCCTATTTTTTGCATATAGAAATGAAATTCCTTCATTTTAGTTGTTATACACATGATATACATTTAATTAAAAAACCTCAAAACATATTGCTAGGGATATTGTGGATTTTGTGGAAATTGTTTAATCCAGGGTTGCCCATGAAATCCATGGGAAAAAAACTTAATAAAAATATTTTTTTTTATTAAGTCTTCCCCTCCCAGGCAGGCTGTGAGGTTAGTGAGGTAGCACAAAGGGAGCTGCCCCTTCTCAGGCCTCTCTACCGATCAGTGCTAAGGGAAGGGGCTGGACAAAGGGCAGCCAGCAGTCAAGATGGTGGCTGCCCCCTCATTTCTCCTCCCCCCTGGGGCCTCTTCACTAATTTGTGCTGAAGGGCACAGCCTCTCTGCCAATCAGCATCAAGAGGTGGGGTCACTGTGAAATGCCCGCAAAATGGGCTTTTTGTACCAGGACAAAGCCACAAAAATGGCTTGGTCTCCCTGCATGTTAAGTAGGTTCCTACATATTATATTTACTCGAATACAAGACAAGGGTTTACTCCCCTAATCAGCATGAGGAGAAAAGCTCCTTGTCTTATAGTCACATACCAGCCTCCCCACCCCCTATTAATCACACTATCATTACACTGATGCTAGAAGCAGCATGTGTACAATCATGGAAAGCAACTATGAGGTTGACTGAATGCAATCCATGCTGAGCATGCTCAAAAAACAGTTGACCTATATTGGGAAAACACACTGATGGGAAACCTTTTTTAAGGAAAATTTTTCATGTTCCAAGCCAAATCAGCCAAATCAATTTGAAATCCGTGAGTCATTCAAGAACCATATGTGGCCCTAGTACCAGGAAACATCATCCACCCCCACCTGGGGCTTCAGATGCTTCCAAATCCTTTGGCAGGCAGCCTATGTGCAGGCCCAAGCCCAGAAACTTGGGGTTTGGATGCCGCCAAGTTTCTCTTGCCCTCAGCTGCATGGCTGCAGGAGCAAACAAGAGAGAAGCCTCCCATAAAGTTAGTGTAGAGCTGAGATCTTCCCACTGGAAGTGAAAGTGGGAGGCTAACTATGCATTACCTCAGTCAGAGTACTACCCCCTGCCATGTTCATGGTTTTTCTCAGCCTAAGGAAAGCCACCTTAGTGGTCATGAACCTACCACAAGACCAGGCTACTATAGCCCAACTTAGTAAAATACAGTGCTGATTGTGCTCAGTCCCCCTTAGATCTGAATCAGATCAAGTCATGGTGAACCACTACATCAAATACATTTCAACTTCCTCTTTGTTCCCACAGCTGAGCAGCACCTTTCTTTCCTATGTCCAATGATTTCTGTTTCTTTACCAACCTTAAATGTTTGGCAAACATCACCAAACTTCTGTAAAACAGAGGCTCTGTCACCCCCTCTCAGCCTGTCATATATGATTCATATTACCGCACACTCTGGGGTGCAGATGGACCAGGCAGCCCCAAGCCTCATCTGCTTATACATTTTTGGAGGGTCCAGGACTTATGACAAGAACATGTAAGTGGGGGACCACTGGGGGGCTAATTAGCATGTTGATCCTTTGTGGGCAGTATCTGGAGTACACGCAAAGTGCTAGGCTGTGGGGTCACGATGGCTTGAAACACTGTTGACTCTGCTGGGGCCCATTCCAATGAACTGTATGATACGGCATTAGCCTTTTGGCTCTGGACTAATGTGTACATGTTGCACTATGTATTAGTAAGTACAAAAGTAGTACTCAAAAGTGTGTGTCTGGAGTTCCTATGCCAAAAAGTTCAGCAGTCAGAGTCAGGGCCAGTGCCAGAGTCAGACCCATAGCAGTCTCCTGCTTCCCGCTGCAGCTTTTGGCCTTCCCTCTGTTCCTTCCCCCTCCCCCTCCCCACCTGTCTTTACTGTCACATGCATCTCATTTTCATATCGTGCTTTGGGAGGGAACAGAGCCTGAGCAGGATTTGACAGTGAGGGGCTACATGCAGAAGAAGTAGGGAGGCAGAAGGCGGGGGGGCACCTAGCACCCCCAGCCACTATTTTTCCTACTGCAGTAGTGGGAAGGGGTTGAATTAAAGACAACTCTCAAATAATCAGATTCTACACCTGGGAAATTACAAAAAATTGATACATTTTCCATATATAGAATCTAACTGTTGGGGAGTTATGTTACATTCAAGTAAATACGATAAGTTTCAAACTCTCTTATTTGACCCTACATGCTTCTGACAAGAAACTTTCAGAAGATCTGCCATTTCACTGTAATCACTTACCAAATCTCCTCTAGTGTACAAATATAAAAGATGAGCTCTTGCATTGATAGTCTTCTGTGCTGACAGTAAGACAAAAGATGCAAGCAATATCTAGGGTGGCTTTTGTATAAGATTAAAACTACACCAACACAACCAACACAAAAAACAGCAAAATTCCCACAGCCATCATTTATCATTTGGTAGTATTTTCAACCAATTAAAATTCTCTCTCTGAGATCCTTAGGATTAGATTGTCCCTTTGATTCTCTTCCTGACAAAGGATGACATGCTCAGGAAGACCACCTCCAAAGCTGCCTTGGAGAGATGTGATTTCATCCTTAGGCAAAAGTGGCACCTTAGAGATTGACTGGTTCAGAAAGGGATGTAGGTTGAAAAAGCCACCTGGATACCAAGTGAAGAATTGCTGCAGTACAGAAACTGCCCCCATGAATTGCACACTGCTGGTTATGACATATCACCCCTCCCTCAAACCCATACAGAAAATCCTCAAACAGTTGCAGCCCATGCTAGAAAGAGACCCTATTCTTAAAGAGAACCACCCATTCTAGCCTTCAAACAAGCACCAAACCTCGCTCACCTCATCACCAGAAGCAAACTTCCTACGGCCCAGAACACACCAAATGGATCCAGACCACGCCATGACAAGAAATGCAAAACCTGCCAACACATCTCCACCACCCCCACAATCACTACACCCCACAACAGAGCCATCAGTATTCCCAGAACTTACAGCTGCACCTCCAGAAATGTAATATATCTCATCCACTGCACCAAATGCCCTGATGGAAAATATGTAGGAGAAACCAAACAACAGCTGCACAACAGAATGAAAGCACACCAGAAAGACAAGAATACCAAATTACCTGTGGGGGCACATTTCTCAAAAGAAAACCACTCTCTCTCCAATCTCTCAGTTCTAATCCTCAAAGGGAGCTTACAAAACATTTTTCACAGACGAGCCTAAGAACTCCACTTCATCAACCTCCTGGATACAAAAAATCATGGACTATAGACATTGGATTTATGATACATTATAACCTGCCTGACATCTTACTCCCCAGGTACCTCTCCACTATTTACCTGCTACATTCATCCCCCTTCTCTCTCCATCCTCCCTGCCCTCCTCAACCCCCAGCCTGTCTCTCACCCATTGACTCCTCAATTTACATCTTCACTGACTGCCTGTCTTGTATGCATACTAGCCCAACCTCTGGCTTCTTTACTTTTCATTCATCCAGGAAGAGCACACACGAACTGCAGAGGCTTCCTCAGCCTGACAAAGGGTTTTTAAACCCGAAAGCTTGCTAAGAAAAAATTTCCCCAACTATTTAAGTTGGTCTAATAAAAGATATCAGATTCACCCAAAGAACCTTGTCTGACTGGTTCAGAAAGGCAGGCATTTTCGTAGGCAACAGTCTGCTTCGTCAGATATACTTACAGAAGCTCATGTCTTTGAGTTAGTCTCTAAGGTGCCACCATGCCCTACTTGTTGCCTGCTTTCAGACTAACACAGCTAACCACCTCTCATTCCATGTTTGAGCCCTCCTTGTTCTTGCCTTCTGTTTGCTCTTGGAAAATAGTATTCTGCTGACTCTTATCAGTAGCAGATAACAAATGCTCCTGCTCTACCTACACAGCTGCATGAAGCAGCATTTTGAGGGGAAGGAGAGGAACAAAGGCCCTGTCCATCTCAGCCTACCTGGATAAGGGGGAGGGGGATAATACCAGGTGTGCAGCTGCTACATTCTTTCCCTCCTTTTATGCCTACAACAGAGATGGGGGAGCTGTACCGAGGTAGATAATGAAGGCTTTACTCCTTAGGCTTCTGTATTATGAAAAGGCAGGGCCACAGTCTGGCTCTTACAGTGTACCTGGGATAAAGGGTGCACCACAGTACAGTTTATGCAACAACCTGCCAAACTTCTAGCAAAAATGCAAACAAGGAAAAGGAAAAATAAATAACACACAACTTGGCTTTAGCCTGACATATATTCTTTTGGGACCTAGATTGCTGCCTTATAAAACAACACTGCTAAGTCACTTAATCTTGTTTATACAGTTTGATACTTTTCACTTCCAAAGAACTACTAAGAAATTAACAGTTTTGTGCAATTTTTTTTGAGTACTTGCAGATGGTTACTTTATGGCTAGTCAGGGGGCCTGGAGGCAGTGATCCCTTGACAGGATCCTTTAATACTTGTTTTCTGTGGTTAACATGTATTTACATGCAGCCTCCAAATGCAAAATGCTCTGTAGCAGCCAATTTAAATACCATAAATACATGTGCTAGCAAACTACAATTTTAACGTTGAGAGAGAAAGCAGCACAGTGAGGCAGAATTTATCAATTGCTTATTGACTGAAAGAAGAGATATTTCAGGCAACAAAAGGTAAAATGGAATGGATATCAGTGTATTATCTACTTGTAACACTGAATTTTATTCCCTACCCACTGCTGTCTCAGAAAATAGAGCAGTGGCATCTGGGGAAGTACAGCCAGTGCCAGTACGATTCCTAAAATGGACATTGCTTGGAGGAGTGGGTTTGTGCCTGTCTTGAATTTCAGCAAAGTACTGAACGTCTCTCGAATCATCTGATACCTGAGGTGAATGACATCAGGCCTTCACAAACTCTGTCCGTTTGTACAACTACACAGAGTCCAATACTGTAGAACAGTGAAAACTCCCTGATGTATACTAGTTATCCTCAACCTCTCTCAAATTCAGTTAATGTTGAGGAATTCAGCATCATCATTAAATCCACTTTTTGGGTTAATTCAATGGAGAATTAGTCCTAAATTCTTCGTAACAGAATTTCCTTCCCTGAGGGATTCAATTATCTCACCTGTACACCCAGCTGATTGGATAGCCTTGGCTGTCCACAATAGATGACCACAATGTCATCGATTTTAATGTTCCAATGGCAGAACTGTAAATCATTCTCTATGTACAGTTTCAAATATACTTCCAAAAATATTGAAAATACCTACATATGATCTTATTTTTTCTAGCTGACACCTGCTCATATACATATTCATGCTGCCATATATCAACAGGAACAAAACTGTCCATTTTGCAAAGCGCATAGAACTTAATTGTAATATCCTAGAAGACTAAGGCTGGTCTCACCCATTACAAGATTAAGGTTACCTATTCTTTTCTAAGCAAAGGATTATTTCCTCCCATATTTACTAAGGTTCCTTTTTCAGGCATGAGTTAACGAGTAAGCTTACATTTTAAAAAAGTCTAGACATATTTTTAGAACTAGCTATGGTCATTTACAAAAGCTATTTGGAATTCCATCCAAGATATTTAACAGAAATGGCCTTTGAAGACCATTTGTTTCCAGATTAAATACATTCAGATTAACTGATCATAAAACAACAGTCTGATTTACGTCAATTATTTACACTGCTGACATACGCACAGAGGCCCAGCTTCAGGAAAATATTCTTATTCAAGAAATCACTTATGTACCTGTTTAAAATTAAGTGCATGCTTAAGTTCTTCTGAGAACAATAAGACTTAAATATAGCATGTGCTTAAGTGAGTCCCTCTATAGTGATGAAATCAATTATATACTTAAGTGCTTTCCTAAATTGGGCTAGAAGAACACTGAACATCAAAAAAGCAGAGATGGATGTGATGGAAGATCTGCAAAACAAGACAAGTTACTCAAGTTAGACTCCTGTGTTTAGTCTTAGTTCCCAAAATCAATTCAAGAGATTACAAATGGAGGAGCAGAAGCAGGAAGGTCATGATGAGGTGATGCCTTAAGAAAAGTGATTTATGATAGGAGAAGAGTAATTCACAAATGAAAAGTTTTTCTGACACTTTCTGTTTTGCCTTCAATTTTAATTAATTTGGTACCTACTAAACTTTCTCTAAGATTTTTAACAATATCTCAGCAATGAAAAGAAAAACACCCACACCATAATGTCATCTATTTTAGTGTTCCAATGGCAGAATTATAAATAACTCTATCTATGTACAGCTTCAAATACACTTTCAAAAATTTTGAAAATACCTACATATGATCTGAATTTTTCAAGCTGACACCTGCTCATATACATATTCTTCATGCTACCATACACCAACAGGAAAAAACCTGTCCATGTTGCAAAGTGAAATTTTATATTAAAATGCATAGAATGTAATTGTAAACTTTTAGAAGATAAGGCTGGTGTCACCCATTCAACTTAACACTTGCTAACTGTAGTTAAAATGTGAGCAAAAGCACGCTCAAGCAGTTTTGTGCGTGTTAAGTGCCATGACAGTGTTGCAAAGTTCCTCCCTTTCAGATAAGGATTAATGTATTTCTTCACATATAACATACACCTGGTTTTGGGAAGGCAGAATGAAGAAAAAAAAATATTTTTCCTTGCAAATACAATTTAATATACAGTAAGATGCACCCCTACTGTAGCCAGTAGTGAAACAGCAGCAGCCTATCACTGCTCCATCAATCTACTTGTTGCTACTCACTCAGCAGCTGAAGTAGCCTTTTAAGTGAAAGGGTGGGAGTACAGGTGGGAGAATCAGAGGTGAAGAAGCAATCGTGTCTGGCACCCTGCCAGAGTAGGAAGGAGGGAGGGGAGAATATGGTATATATGACCAATGGAAGGCATGGGGGCATAAGCTTACCTGCTTTGGCCAGGACTCCTTGCTCTCTGAATGGGACTACTGCAAGCCAGAAGCAACCCATCTGCCTACTTTATGACCAGAGCTGCTGTGAGCTGTCTGCAACTGCAGCGGGGACAGACTCTGCAGCAGTGTTGTGGTACAGGCTACCCAGGAGGCACCCAGGGCTAGTGACTTGCCCACTGCTTTCTGCAGTGGCTAGCAGCAAAACATAACTACCATATTTCTTGGCATATAGCGTTCACTTTGATTTTCAGCAGGGGTTTTGTTTGGTAAAAGGTATAGGGTATATGAGAAAAAGATGGTATCTTAACGTATTAACTTTAATACACAGTAACTTTAACGTGCCACAGCATTCCAATGGTTTGTAACTGTTTTCAAGCGACCAGGTGACTACAACCTAATATGCTTGTACTGCATACTGCAATACTGCAAAAACATTTTTCTCTTTACAGTCTCGCTCTTATGTTGCACCACTTTTGCTCCAATATTAACCTTGCTATGATAAAAATAGCAATTTTTTAATCAGTATGCCCTTCACTTTTTCTTACACTTCAAAATGTGAGACATTTAACTGCATGCTGGTATCATAAATTTCTTATATCATAGTTTTACACCACTACATTACAGAAGAAAGTAAGCACACACACTTGGTTGGTACTGAAAAGCAGGTTAATGGGGTAAAGCAAAAAAAGAAAATCATGTTAGCCTATAATAACAGGTTATGAACTAACTGCTCAGGTTTAAACACAAAAATGCTCCCTAAAATTACACTTTGTTTGAAATTCCATCACTAAAATATACTATCTTTTTACTTCCACAAATGTCTCTAGTTAAATAGTACTCTGACACCTGGCTAGCAATTGATCTCAGTCTGCATAAAAATCAGCAAAATCCTCATTGCTTGCTTGTTTTCCTTTTTACAATGACTTGTATTTTATAGGCCTAATTCAAAGATAATTGAACCTAGTAGGAATGTTTTCATTCATGTTAATGTGCTTTGGCTACTGCCTTGGATTCCCACTCTCCAATTTCAAAGCTGGTATAACAAAATAATTTGACATATTTTTAATTCAATTTTAGCCAACTTAATTAGTAGGATTATGCTGATCATAGGTTCTGGCCCTTGGCCCAATTGCATTCCTACTGAAGTCAGAATTTCTTTCCAGTGCTTTCATTGGAAATGATATCTAGCCCATTATAATTTCCTCCACAAGCTTTGCTTACCTTCTTCAAAGCCATCGCGGAACGAGCCAGAGCGACTCATAGTTCTGCTTTTCTCATCCAGTGACATTGAACTGTTCCGGAAACGTGTGTCACTGTAGGGATCATAAGGACCATCTGCATTGGAAAGGCTGTGTGTCCGTAGCATGGTCGGATTTGACAAGCTCATCTGGGCTGCAGTAGTAGGGCTTGCTAGAAAGAAAAAAAAATAACAAAACAGGAAGTTCATACATCTATTTCTTGTGCAGCTACCAAAAGTGTTATTTTCTTCTAATCAAATATACTTTCTTACCTATGTATCTCACAACATTTTTTCCGTCTCAAAGTCCTATAGATTCATTCTAGGACTATATAAACAATGTCAGCTGTAATACAGGGCATTGTGCCTTTTTGCAATCAAACCAGAAGATGAATGATCCACACCTCCCACCCCCATCTCCTGAAGTCCATCAGATAGTAAGACATCAGTTTGAAGACTTAAGGTTGAATCCTATCCTTTTAGTCTACTGATGCTTAGTTTTTGTGCATGTTACTACATTCTCCATGCATCTTGGACTCATTCATCATCAGAGATATGATCAATCTTTTCCTCAGTAAAGAACAGCTTCTTTTTGGTTTAAAGATAGCAATGATTACACTTGCATCTAAAAGGCTTTGACCCTGAGGTCAGCATCTGCTCTTAGAAGTCATTGGGAGTGTTCTTCCATTGCAAGGCCTCTCTTGGGCTCAGAAAATACTATACAGATCAAATCCATATTTTTCTCCCTGTTCTTTTATTGAGCACAGATTTAATCACCATCATTTTTGATAATTGCTGGTAGCTCTGTGGCTTCTGTAACCTATCTAGATGGGCAATCTTCAAAAACATTCCAAAGAGCTCACAGCACCAGGATCTTTACTTTCTGGGCCTGTCTTATTTTTGCTTGATTAGCAACATATTTCCCTGCTCCATGATAGTATATTTGTTGACATTTCAGAAAAGGACTCTACATACTTTTGGAAATTCTGTTTTATAAGTTGATTTGTCTGAAATTGGTTTGATTTGATGTATATCTTGTTTCTTTCAGTGCGCTCAAATAGTTGCCCTAGGATACTACTGAATAAGTGACCAGGCAAGTTTCTGCAAATGATACTGTACACAACCTAATGCTAGAAAACTAACAGGCAGTTTTCATTCTCCTGCATATATTATCTTCCTACAATATAGATAGAGAGGATTTAAAAAACTAAAACCAAATAAACAAAACAAAAATAAGCATAGTCTCACACACAAAGTCTCCAGGGAGATCAGTACACCCATCTTAGTTTAAATGCCTGTACCTCCTTATAGGGCTGCTGTTTTCCAGAATTAAAAAAAAATAACAAACAATAATGCACTTCCTACATGAAGAACAACACAATATTTCAAATCCATACCCCAGATGGGACCACTGTATGCCACATTTACTCAATTAGAAGTTGAGGCTTTTTTCCCTCATTTAACATAGGTGAAAAAGCCCCTCACCTTACAGTTAACCACAAGGCAGCAGGGGGCAGGCAACCACTGAGGCTCCAGACACAAGCAGGGGTTGGGGCACAGCTGCTGCCTGTCCCCCCTGTTGCCCCTATGTGTGCAGCTCCCAGTCTGTTCCACGTGCCACTTCTTCCCCTCTGCCACACTCCTCCTCATTTTTGCTCCATGCCAGCAGTCTCCATCCGCACTTCAGCCTGGAGCACAGAACACCCTGCAGCAAGGATGGAGCCTGCCAGTGTAGAGCAAAGGTAAGGATGGGAGGTGGAGTGATGGGGGCGAG
>NW_017729025.1:116034834-116053503 GCF_001723915.1 Gavialis gangeticus | reverse complement strand
CCCCAGCCCAGCACTCCCCCCCCGCACTCCAGCCGGGAGCACAGACCCCCCGGCAGCAAGGATGGAGCCTGCCAGTGTAGAGCAAAGGTAAGGATGGGAGGTGGAGTGATGGGGGCGAGAGGGGGGAAGAAGGTGCAGAGGGGGGGCAGGGACCCAAGGCTGCAGGAGGGTGGAAGGTGGGGAGGTTGGGGGAACAGTCCATGGGGGATCAGGACAGCCTGAGGCTGTGGGGGGCAGGCACAATGTGGAGTAAGTGGGAGGGGAACAGGTGGCAGGGTGCAAGCTGCCTGCCTCTCACTATCTGCTGCACTGCCTCCATACTGCCTGCCCACAACCACCTGCCCCCCTATTGTCTAGCCCCACAGCTCCCTCTACTGCTGTCTTTTTATTGCCCCCGCTACCTACCCGATTACCTGCCCTGCCACATGTCCCTCGACTGTCTGTTTCCTATTGCCTGTCTTACTACCTGCCCCCTCACTGCTTGTCTGCCTACCGCCCCATTTCTTGCCCCATTACTGCCCTACCATTCCCCCCCAATGCCTCCCCACTGTCTATTCCCTCTCTGCCTGCCCATTACTGCTCCCCTCATCACTGCCTACAGTAGTTGGGAGGGACAAATTTAAGATGATCCTCCAATAATTAGATTTCATACATGGAAAATTATAATAAATTGATATATTTTCCATGTATAAAACTGAATTTTGGGGGGGACTGTCTTAAATTCAGGGTTGTCTTGTATTTGGGTAAATATGGTACAAGTGCCTATGCAACACACCAAGCTTAGTCCAGTGGTTGGGATTGGTTTCTCATGGCAGGCTGGAATGACTCGGCTTGTGCTGAAGGAAGGCTGGTGCTAGAGCCCTCCCTCTGCCACTCAGCCATGGTACAACCTGGGCAGAGTGCCCTGCTGTCCTGGGCAGCACAACACAGTGCACATGTGGGCAAAGCACCCCCACCACTGAAACTGCTACTCTGTGGGCTGAATCCAATTGCTCCATTGATCAGCTCTGACTCATTGGCCATAGGGTGCTGGCCCCTGGCTTAGCCCATATCTATACATATATCTATACATATCTATATGCATATACATATATACACGTACACATATAGGCATAAATATGAAGAAAAATATACACTATTTAAAATAATGTAAGAAAAATTTCAAGTCACAATTGGTATCTGTAAAAGCCAGTAACTGAATCATCCTGCTATTACTATTAACTATAATCATGTCTCTCTAAATATAATAACATTTAATAAGTAATAAAATATTTTTCTTATATAAAATATTTTGAAATCCATCTGTTCCAACATGCGTGACTAGGTCCTGATTTATGTATCAATTCTGGGCCTCTACAAATTGCTTTGCAATTGTTTTCAAGATGAAAGCAAGCAAGTCTCTTACAAGATAGAATTTCCAGACTATGGAAACTTTAAATTATTTTGTTTTAAGGGATGCAATAAAACGTAGCATAATTTACAGCCCCTTCTAAGCAACTTAAAATTTTTCTCCATTTAAAGGTGTATTTATTTTAATCAAAATTTCAAAATGAATGGATAGCAGACATTCCAGCTTAAAATTGCACTCGTTTGTCTGTGATTGTTTTGGATCAAACTTCGTCTGGTTTTATAATAAGCCATTTGAAAAGTAGATGCAATGGTAAAAAAAGATGAATGCATTTACTGGATAATACTTTTGGAGTTTAAAATAGAGGTAGTGTAAGAAAAGTTGTGATTTTTCCAAATCTAGTAGTATTTAAAGTTTGTAAATAGCTAAATAAGGTCATGCGATTACATCCTCAGTATGAACAGGGCCACTTCAGGTGTACTCCTTTTGATCATATCACAGAAAAATGGTACTCCAAGACCTATCTTACTATTTACCAGGAAAATACTTCCTGAAGGAATGCCAGGTGGTGGCTTGATGGATCCACAACTACATGTGGCATTTGGGTCTGTGGAAAGAATGGAAAGCTCGACAACACACTATTTTTAGGGTAGACATCATATTGTGCTGGTTATCATAACAGAAAATTACTCACCAAGCTGAGAGAAGTTGAACCTAGTACCAGATGGTGACGTTATGCTTGAGCCAGATGAAAATGGAGAATTGGCAGCAGTTTCCTGCAGACCTCCTGCTGAATGTGAACGTAGCCATTCTTTTGCATCCTCTTGACTACGAAGTTGGGATGAAGGAGTGTACCTGCAAAACCGGAGGCTGTTTTAGAACTAACCTTCATCTTTTTTTCAAGTACATTCTTTTTTAGAGTAAAATCAGAGAGAATTTAAGGATTAAGTTGGTATAAAAGGAATCCTGATTTAAGGCTCTTTTTCCAACCCTAAACCTAGGTTTGAAAAAAACACATCTCTTTATTATGGCTTCTGCAGTAGATAAGTGTAAGGGAGTTGAGCAAGTAGCCTTAAGACAAATGGGCATGTACTTATAGGTAGGCATATATGTAATGGACTAAATGATCAGCATTGTGCACCTCTTAGTTTATACCACAAATTTTAATATTATTTAAACATCTCAACGCACCTCTAAAGTATCACAGCATACATTAACTAGCTTTAAGCCAAAAGGGCCATTAAAAGATAGGTCTTTAAAAAAGGTTTATTTAATTATTATTTTCAATAAATATACATAAATGAATAAATAAATAAATAAAATTAATTAAAATGATTAATAGAAACACTAATACATGGATCGCTGAATATTAATCACGGATCGTATCAAATCATTATGAAAGGAGCTGTTTAACCTACTTTTCAGAGAAAGGGCCTGGACAGAAGAGACAATGACTTTAGTTTGGCCAAGATTTTACCTCTGATCTATATATCCCTACTGCACTGTGAACATTATGTGAAGTGTGTGGTATCGTGCATATGTCAATCTGATATACCATAATGGAAGCATTTGCTTCAATCAGTAATAAAAATGCCAGAGTACAGATGACAACTGATAATGTACTTTAAACTTTTTAAAAGCTAAAATGGCCAAATCTATATTAGAGTTAATTGTTTGTAAAATAATAGTTATGTTTATTTGTTTTTACTGAAGGAATATAAAATACGTCCAAAATATCTTTACTGTTTACTGTCCTTTTCATCCTAAAATAATACCCCATTAAGCTCAAAAGATTTTCCTTTTTGCTTCTATGCCAAGATATATGATCTGATCCTAGAAAATAAACAGTTATGGGTGATTAATATTTTTCCAAAGTAGAGATTTGATCCAACTAAAAAACATGAACCAGTAAAGCATAATCTATATTAATTTGGAATTCAATTTAATATTTAACCCATGTGTAAGGATAGCCAGGTTAGCATTTAATACAGGAAGATACTGTTTATCAGTTACGAAGATTTTAAAGTGCATTATAAAATGAAATAACAATGCACAGTGTATGGTAAGCGAGTTTTTAAATAGTACATTCTTGTCCCTTATCCCCCAAACTTGAAATAGCAGGCCCTGATTCAATATTTCTGTGGTCATGAACATGTGTAAGACCTTATAGGACTGACGCGCTAAAGAGTCACCTTACTTTAACATGTTTTTAAGAATTTAAAAAGCAATACCTACCTCTTCAGCAGTCAAATGTTTCAATTTTAAGAGAGGATCTTTATTTACTAGAGACACATTTGACAGTCACAGAAACATTTTATACAAAAATCCCATCTCATGAAATGCTTTTAGCACTCAGCTCAATGTGAGAAAGCTGCTGCAGAGAACAATGTGTACAGTGCAGAATAAATTGCAGCTGCAATTTGAAGCCATCAGGTCAATCATCATAAAAGCAGCATTAAGCAAGTCTGAAGTTGAAATGTTTTAAGTTGGCCAGGTATTGTCTGTAAATTCCATTACACTAACTTAAAGCATTTCATTTGTAGCCTTAATGTTAATAATTTCACTAGAATGGCTTGTGTTTACTGAAGGGAAGAAAATTCTTAGTGCTTTTTTTAGTAGATTTCCAACATCCACTACATATACATAATGTATTAAGTGCAGACACACAAGAATGTTTGTCAAGTTTTGTTTTCCCAATCAAGGCAACACATCACCTCTCTAAACATCCATTAAGAAAGAAGAAAATACCATTAGTATTTCCAATCTCATTCTATGGTATTTATGAAGATATAAATCAGTTTTTTCTTTACATATATCTCAGGATTCCAGGAATTATGTTGTGAAAATGAATTCATGTACTTTAGTGACTAGCCATAAAAGCTGCAAATTATTGCTTTCAAGTCAAGCCCAATGATGGTTTATGAGATGCTTTTCAGATTCAGCCAGCAAAAGCCATGTTTCCTGTTCAAGCAGAGAAGCCATTGGATGAAAGAAGCAGCATGTTTGAAAACAGCCTTCTTTGAGGAGATAAAAGGGGAACAAAAGAAAGAAAAAAGAACAGAAAGGATGTTGCCACCCTTGCAAAAGCTGCCACCACCACCAACAGCCACAACAGAAACACAAAGCAAACTCCAAAACCACAACAAAAGCTGTTAGACTATGTGGAAACACCAATACCTGAGTCCCTTCTTAGGCAAAGTGTTCCTATCAAGATGTGGGTCGCTGTAGAAAAGTTAAAAGAAAAGAACTTCAGAGATGAACAAAAGGGAAGTATTAAGATCAGGATGAAGAGAAAAGTATAAACATCTGCATCACATTTTCAGAGGAAAAAGTGATGTGTCCTATCTAAGAAAACATGCAAAAGCCTCCTAGGTACGTGTGAATTGTTATACATGCATTTGGTACCATGCTAATGAACTTAATCTGCTCACAAAGTGTTTTTCCTATTTCCTTTCTCCACAGTGAACAAAAGCAACTCTTTAAAAATGAAAATAAAGAATGTACTTCAAATGCTTGAGTGTGTGTGCGCGTGTGTAAACAGGCAGGCAGCTGCCTATTTGTGAATATTGGTAAGAATATCTCAGAATCAAAAGATTCCCTCATACCATTTCCTTCATTATATCAAGTATAGGAACTATAGTTGTTTTCATGTAGTCACAGTATAGATATAGGATTTTTATTACAAAAACCTTACATAAGAGTTTTCCATGTTTCTACAAAGTGGCTTATATTCCAGCCTTAGTGTGAAATCAATCCATTAGCATTCCCAAAAGCAAATGCTTAACGGGTTGCACTCTCACATCATGGACAAATGGACCACTGCCTTCTCCTTTTGTAAGGAGGGTTTGTTAGTGTGTTTTTAACTCAAATAAAATATATGCTTAAATAAATTAATTTGCTATCAAATCCTCTTGCTAATACCCTCATCTATTCCTTAGCATAAGAATGGTCATATCACAGCTAAGAGCAAACGCAGGAGTGGTTAGCTTCGATCAGAGGTATAGCAGGACAGCTCTGTGCCCAGTTTCGGTGTGGGGGCAGAGGCGGCACATAGTGCCCAGGGCAGCACTGGCTGCTGAGGTGCAAACCACAGCAGCATGATCAGCTGCTGCTGGACTCATGGTTATTTTTTGCATCTGCCCACACAGCTGGTGCCCAGGGCTGCTGCCCCAGTCATCCCCCTTCAGCTATGCTACTGACTTCAATCTTTTCCCAATCTTCTAAAATTCATTTTTATAAACATGGACACACAAAAGATCCTGCAAGACACCTTCAAACCAAACTGGAATAAAGGACTTACAACACTGAGTATACTGAACAACACTAAGACTTCATGACAAAGTGACAGTCCTGAAAGGCAGTGGAAAAAGCAGCATGCCAAAGGAATGCTGAAATGCTAGTGAGAGTTTCGAATGGTAAATCAAATTAAAGGGTTTTAAAATAAAGCTACCTTTGGCAAAGAAAAAGCTAACAACAAACCCCACAATGCAAAATATATCACAACAACATGTGAACTCTGTCATCTGCCATTTCCCAGTTTTAACCAGATAGGTGAAGTAATTAAGCAGACTCTCACTGGCATGTCTTTGTGTCACAATTTACACCTAAGCAACAAACACAGAAAAGGTTTCAGCTGAGCACAGTCTCTCACAAAACATTTTGCTTCATAAATGTGGGCAACAAAACCTAGAGCCTTTGTGCATTCTACTGCCTTGAGACAGCATTACCTGTCCTGTCTCCTGGGTAAAGTATTTCTGCAGAATTTGGGACTAGCAGCAGGGGAAGAGAGAGGGCTAGAAGAAGACATCCAGTGAGACAGAAAACAAGAGAAGGAATATTAGAATGAAAGGAGAAGGAAATAAAGGAAGGAGTTGTTAAAACAAAATAAAACAAAACAAAAAGTGTCATAAAAACATTTTTTTCAGCAGTTGTTTTCTCTTACAAAGACACAACAACTAGAAAGTCCTGATAACGGAAAAAAAGTTACACAGCAAGATAAGGCTAGCTTCCAAGGCTTCAAAATATACTCTTTTAAAAATGTTTGCTCTTAAAGTAAATTTCTGTTCTACTCAAGTCTCAAATGTAATGTTCATCATCATCCTGGTATCCCAGCACCTACTGCCCAGATTCTAACTATGTGAAATACAAACAAATGTAATTTAACAAGAAATATTTGGCTTTGCAGCACATGATGAAAATTGTAATGGGGTGTATTTTAGGCCATGGTTATATCAACTAGTAGACAGGGATATTAAAATACGTGAAATTCTAATATCAAATAGCACATAGTCATTAAACAATGAAGGTTGAAATGAAAAATCTCATCCAAACACAGATCCATGTCCTGTGTAATAAAGAACTGAACTCTTTGGTTGAAATAGCTGTTTTTATAAATTTTGAAACTATCAATTAATATTTATTTTGTAGGATTTATAATTGGAATGACACTATGAACTACTGTTGCTATATTTCTAATTTTAAAGATAGGCACATATAGTATATATTAATGGAGAGTAAACAGAAGCTACTCACCTCTCAGACAATGTTGTCTTAACACTGTTGGTTCTGACAAAGGGAGTCAGAGAATCATCTTTAGAAGCTGTGATCAAACCACTGGATGAGTTATGACTCAGCCCACCTCCACTGCTCAGAGATATATCAATGGATTCGCAGCTGGTGTGAAGACTACTGACAGATTGGTATCCAATGCCATCCTTACTAACAGCAGAAGAGCTACTTGCGTTGGTACCCCAAGTTAAACTGTTCGAGGGAGCTGAATGTGCTGAACTGGGACTAGAGGCCAATGGAGACTGGTTCATGTCCATGTTTTTACTGTAAAGGGGACTGCTGCCCCCACTGCTCAGTATACCGCTGCCAGAGGGAGAATCAAGGTTCCCTTGCTGGTTCATGGTAGCATGAGGATTGGAGATGACCACTGAATTTTTCATATTTTCAGCTGTTGTGATAGGAACCTGTTTATTTGGCTTGCCACCAAAAAGTCTGTAAAAAAAGTTCAGAGAGCATAATAAAAACTATATGAAATGGAATGTAAAATGACTACAACAAAGATATTTTTACATATAGTATTTGCCTTTAGACACTTGAAAAACAATTACTAAAAAATGTTCTATTCAGCTTCACCAAGACACCAGATGCTACAGCTGTAGGCAGTGATGCAGTACTGGGCAGATTGGGATGGTTTAGTCAGGGACGATCCTGCCTTGAGCAAAGGGCTGAACTAGATGACCTTGCAGCCCTCCTTTCTTATGATCCTGTAATTTTAATTATGGCAATAGATTGAAAACTGGTGATTCAGAGGACTAGTTTTCTGTTGCTTGCAAAATAAAAGAAAGATAGGCTATGTTATAGCAGTTTTCTACCTCTAAAATGTGTTTTTAGATTCAGATTAATAACAATAAACTAATAAACTTCCTTTCCTTATCTCTGCTATCAATCAAATACAGAGAAATTTATTATGCCTATCTTTTCCTTATCTGAACCTTCAAATGATACTTTCACACAACAAAATGTTATTGACTATATTATCTTCTGTTCCCTGTGGAGAATAGATTTCTACCAGTAATGCTAATAAAGGGATTAATTTGAAGCATGAACATTTTGAACCATGTAAAGATCGTTAAATCCCAATGATGTAAATCCATTTTGAAAGAGAAACACAGAAGAATGAAAAAGAGATGGCTACAGCCATTCCAAACTATGTATACCAAACTTTTCTGCTCTTGGAAATTAAGCAGACTTGGGAATTCCAGGTACTGTAGTCCCAATATAAGAAGTTGTGTGTGTAAACATTTGGTGAATAATACAAGACAGAAACTGAAATGGCCAGACTTTATTCACCCCAATTGTTACCACTGAGCTGGTCAAACTCATAAAAAGTCAAAGTCTTGATTTCTGTACAAGTCACTGAATGCACCTTTCAAAAGAAGAATTTGGAGAAATTTTAGGAAAAACCAAAAAAAAACCTCACTTCTGGCAAATCAGGTAACTTCACCCCCAAACTGCCCTAAATAATGAAAATAGTCCCCAGTTCATTCAAGATAGCCACTGGGCAGTTTAAAAAAAGCATCTATGTGATTAAGCAGTCTAGATCCCATTTTCAAAGGGACACAGTCAATTTGGTTGGTTCAAGGCAGGTAGTCTCATTGGTACAAGGCGGTGCTATACTGAGAAATGACATAAATGCATTGTAGAGCTTGCTTATTTGAATGCACACAGACCTGAACCAATGAAACTATGCTACTTCCAGTTCAGAAGCTAATGCATGTGGAGTGAACAAAGCATGTCTCAGCACAGCAGTACTGTGTCTCAGTAGGCACATCTACATGAGACACTTTACTGTGCAGTAGACTAATCTACTGTGCAGTAAATCATCACCACCTACATGTGCACACTGAATTAGTCTACTGCATGGTTGGCTAGTACCTGTAAATACCGTGCAATAGCTACTGTGCATTAGTGTATGTGTAGACAGCTGACTAGGAGCAAATCACTCCTGGTCAGCTCAGGCAGCAGAAGGTTCCCTGGGCAGTTGCCTCCCAGCCCCATGCCCCAGTTGGCAGGTCAGGGCATGGGGCTGGAAAGCTCTCCCCTCCCCCAAGCAGCTGCTTCCCAGAGCTGGCACCCGGGGGAGCCTAGAGCTCCCACTGGCTGCTGTAGGGGGGCAGAGCAGGGCAGCAGTAGCCCTGCACTGAACTGCTCCCTTCAAGAGTGAATTTAGTCTCAACAGGCACATGCATATATGCACTTCCAGGGAAAGCTTATTGTGCAGTAAAATGCGGCATAGTAAAAACTGCACAGTAAGCTTACAGCACATAACAGCATGTGTAGACACACCTGGTATGGTGTGGCTTTACTCCCTACAGACATTCCTTTTGGAAACAAAGCTTCATTGAAAACCTTCAGTACTTAGATGACTAAGCACATGTTATTTTTGAATATAGGACTTAGGTGTTTTTGATTTTTTTTCCCTTTTTGTGTAGTAGCCAGGGCATTTCAACTCTCTATTAGAAAAACAGTCATGTGCAATTTTCCCATTGTACTTAAAACAGGTTTCATAAGGAAGTCCTGGATCTCTTCTGCTTAAAACTAGAGACAAATAATTGTTATTAAGATGATCACTGCTTAATTATGATTTAACAATGGAATGCCCTCAGATACATAGCATGTCTTGCTTGTAGACAGGGTTATGAGGATGATTAGTTTACTGCATTATGGTTTTAGTTAAGAGTGTATGTACCAGAGGGGCCACAGTAGCAGCAGTTTGACCAAAAAAACGAAGATCTTTTTTCTAATGAAAATCTGAAGCCAATCCAAATCTATCTTTTCTTTGAATTTCTAGTTCATACTGCAAAAGAAGCTAGTTATTCACAGATGCACACTCGAGAACAGAATGTACAAGATTTAAGAAAAGAATAAAGAACTCTACAAAGTTCTATCATATAATAATAGCATAAATTCATTATATAAGATTTCAGTTGTTACCATCTAGTAAGTCAATATTTATAACTGCCAAACTGAGCAGAACTGTCTCGCTGTAAAGTCTTTCCTGGCTTGCTGCTTCCAAAAACGTATTTAGCTGAGTCAGAAAAAATCCTGAATATCAAAAAAAATATAAGCTGTGGATGAAAGAAGGACAGGGCCTGAAAAAATGGTCACTTCAGTTCAGAACGAACTCAGCAAGCTGGCATTATGAATATAGTTGTTAATGTTAAAAGGAAATGCCTTACAGAGAATTCATATCTCATTGTTCCTCTTTACAGTTATCAGTTTTGACAAGCAACAGTCATGTTTGAGCTGGGTGTTTGGTTATGTCTACAGAGCTGCATCAGGAAAAGAGTAGGAATTATGCCCTGCAAAGCATTACAGTAACAGGAGGATAAAAAAAATTAAAAATTACCAACAATCAATAAGCCAATATTAAAATATCTGTACCAATTGATTTAATATAACAAATGGCATAAAATCTAGCATTGTCTTCTATAAGATGTATATTGTTTTTGCATGACAAATGGTGCCAGAGTAGAAGTGTTGAAGCAAAAGCTAAACTGGAAAATCAAGACACCACTACACTTGTAAAACTATAACTACGGACATTTTTTGCTGAGAGAAGTGCAGAAAATATTTTATTTGCCTTCAGATCTGAAGAGGGGAGTATTACTGCCTACCTGCTGTGCAAATTCATCTAAGAATATGACTGAGGTCAGGTTTGTAGTTAAATTCAGTGTTAAATGCATATTTAATAAATTGAATATGAAAATTAAGATGAACATATTGCTAGCGGTACATACTCTGAACATGAAGTAGCTGTGCCAACAATAAATTTGCCCTGATCTATTTGTGAAGTCTGATGACCGCTGAAGAAATGAAATAGCTAACCAGAAGCAAGGAGGTTTAAATGAAACTTTGAAAAGAAAAAAAAACACTTAAACTCCATAAAGATGACTGATATTTTTTCTCTGTAACTGCTCTTAAATGTTGCTGCATTCCAAATGTTATAATGACGAAAAGTTTACGGAAATGATCTTTGTTTCATCAACAGAAATCTATGATTGCATTTAAATATTCACATACTTGAGGAAAGCAATAAAGAAAGTATGGACAGCCAATAGTTCTCATTTTGATTTAGTGTTTTAAGCAGCTGGGGCTGAAAATGATATTTTCATAAAGATATTAATTGTTCTTTAATGCATAAACAGAATAATTAAACTGTACATTTCATGTTGAATTATTCCATCAAGTCTTTTCAAATTTAACCTTACACTGAAAAAATGCAGTCTTTCTTTTTTCTAAAGCTTTAACCCACACCATCATTATGGCAATTAAGCCTGAGTAAGCAACCTGAAAGGGATGTTACATCATCACAGTATAGGATGATGTTGTGTGATTGTATGGATGTGATGCCAGGACAAAATGAAATGTAAAACACTGCAACTTGAAGCTGCCTATGTTTAAACTTACAATGTCAAATTAAAATAGAAAATAATATTATGGATGTCTCTGCTGAGATGTCAAGGCTTGGATGCAGATATTGGAAAACAAATAAACTAACTCCCACGCATCCAAATGTTTGCATTAAAATAAAGTTTGCAGTGGGAAGAAATGTAAGGCCATGAAGATTAGAAAACAGATCTTTACATATAAGAAGATTTTTGTTAAAAATAAGACAATTAAACCTAGCTGACACAGTCCTTTTAATTAGGTCATTCCATACCTGCATCCTTGAATGCTTAAATAAGGAGTCACACAACTGGCGACAATAATAGAGATATCTTTTGGAGCTGATGTGGTGAATAAATGTAAATACACTAGGCCAAATGATGTTCTCAGACTGGTGCAACTCTGGGGTCCCTCTTGTGACTTCAATATATAAACAGTCCCAATTACTTAACTCCACCTAATGATTTCCACAATGAATGAATTTTTGCCTACCTGCGCAAAGTGGGAGAGGCCACATCAGGGTACTTGGTTCCTTGCTGGTGGGTACTTTGAGCTCCACTAGAAGCAGTCTGTGATGCAGGGTTCACTTTAACAGAATTACATGAGGCCACGCTTTCGTTGTCAGACGAGATCCCTTTCTCTTTATCTGTCTGGTTGATTAATCCTGGCAAAGAGCTTCCAAGAACTACCTTAACAGGCTCTCTGATTTTAGGGGCAGGTAAACCAGCTGACTTGCTGCTAATGTTGGAGTCTATGCTACTGGTACTAGACCTATTACCAGCTCCACTTCTGCTGCTGGATTTACTAGGCCGAGGTAAACTACGATACTGAAGATTAGTTCGAGCACTAAGTGCTAGGTAACCATCATCCTGGTTCTGTGAGCCATCAACACTAGTCTTCCGACCAGTGGATCTACCCATGAGTCCAGATGATTTAGGGATTTTGCCCAGTGTGGCTGATCTGCTGGTGATAGTTGCCCCACTAGCAGTAATCATAGTCATGCCTACAGCTGACCCACTTTGTTTCTTAAATCCAAATGTGTTTGTATTAGCAGCAGCTGTCCTAGAGTTACTTGTGGGAGGCTTTTTGGATTCATCACCACTACTGCGTCCTGCATCTGATGGGGAACGTTTAACATGTCCAGCTTTAGGAGAAAGTCTACCCTTTTCTGATACCTTGGCGTCATCAGTTTTCCCTACAAAAATAGAAAAAGAATTCTACTATTTAATGACTTGAAAACATTAAGCAAATGGTGAAAATCAAAGAAGCATGAAAAGCAAAAGCATGTTAGCCACAAGAGAGTGGTTAGGAGTATGATCCAGTCTGCACTGAACTAAAATGTCACTCTAAATGAGCTATTCATGTAGATTTGCCACAGAGAGTATCTGATGTGTCTGCCCTTGAGAATATGAAAAATAGTGGACAGATTGTTAGGTAAAGTGTCAGATAAGTAAGCGGGTTCTTTAAACTTTGTAACTAGAATAGTTTGTGCCATTGTAGTATTAAAGAAAAGATGTGGGAAGGCAACATTCTAACTTTTAAAAAGGCTTTAGAAAGAATGCCTACTACATGGTAAGGACTATATTTTCAAAACAGACATGCACGGCTGTGTACAGAATCAATCAGGAGTAAAAGGATAATAAATTAATTTGTGTGTGCAAATTCTATTAATAAGCACGCACATTTGCATGTGCTTAGAGTTCTGAGGAGATCCATTTGGAAATCTGGTACTGAATAATACTCTATTATAAAATTAAGTGCATATTCTATTTTAGTTGTGTGAAACCTTTTTTTCACAAAATTCTCCTGAGCAGTTTCTCAGTTATTCTTAAGCAGGGAATAAAAACTGGAATTCTATTTAATGAATTTTAATGAGCCTTACATGAAAGATACTGCACTGCAAAAACTGGCTGTGTATACACATTCAAATGATCTGGGAGAATTCTCCCAGGTTTGCTCTCCTGGTACAAAAACTTACCCAGAGACATCTGAACAGACATTTGATGCTGAGCTCCTTAAGACCAGATATCTTGCAGCACAGATGCTGCACAGCCAGGGGCCCTATGTGCACACACCTTAGTGTACTCTGTAGGCTCCCTTAGTCTGCCTGGAGACAGGATGGCAGCAGTGCATAGGGCAGCCCTGACAAGCTAACTCAAACTGCTCAGGGTCAGCCTGTGTTTCTTTTCAGCACAATGTGGGGATTGTGAAGATTTAATTCTGTTCTCTGCGTGGCTGGAGCAATAGCGTCCAGTGGTCAACACACTGTCTTCCAAGGGGAAAGAGAGAGAGTGAAGCACCTTGGTGCTGGAAGACAGCTGTGGCTTGTCTCAGAAAACAATGTGCACTGCCATTTGCCCTCCCATCAGAAACCCTCCAGGGAGTAATATAACCCTTGTTGCTCCCACATTATTTTTTCCTGGAGTGACCATTTTTGCTAAACATGTGTACACTAGTGGTTTCTACTGGGAGAATAGAAACTCTGCCAGGAAAAACTGAATGTCTGTGTGTGGCCACTGCATTCAATAAATAGTATAATTAAGAATTAGTCCTATCTTAAAGACATTATTGAAAGTATGCTAGTACACGCATCATATTTATAATTAACAAACCCATAAAACAAATGCAGAAATACAGTATGCTGTATACTGAATCCCCCCTTCCCACAGTTATAAAATAAAATACATAGAGCTATTTCAAGTTGAGACTAGAAAACTGAAGCATTATTTTCTACAGCATAAACTGTCGGCTTGTCTGCATGTTACATTTTTCCTCACCTGTTCCAGGTGTCTTTAATGTGCCTGAAGTGGCTGAAGATTTAGTCCTTGGTGTAGTAATGCCAACCTGAGCTGACATGCCCCGTCTCCAGGAACCAGTCTGTGAAATAACAGTGTTCTTCCTACCAGAAGTGCTTTTATCAGATTCATCAGACACATCAGAGGGATTCCGCCTCCACTTAGATCCAGGCTCCATTTTTATGCCGCTATCTGATCCTCCATCTGATTTCTTAACTTCGTCACCAGACCACAGGGAATTCCGCTCAACCTGAGAATGCTTTTCTGCATCAGTCTAAGGGAAAGAGCAAATTGTAGCAGAATCTCCACTGTCAATTCCTGTTTCAAACATTACTTTCTTTAGGTTCAAAATCTGGACCCCGCTACCTGACTTATAAATTCACTAATCATTTCTGGTTACACAAACATTTTGCCAAAAAAAATATCCATGATAAAAAAAATAAACTTAACAACCGCTTATACTTCCTGCTGCACTGGAGAAACAATCACTAAATAGTTAAAATTAAAATAACACACAAAGCACCAAACACCTGATTTACCATGGAAAGAAGCCAAGTATTCAGTTCCCTGCTATTTACAATCTTCCTCCTTGATTTCATGTGAATCTTTTTCTTGTAATGTATAAAAAAATTTCAAATGGGCACTGTTCATTTTTTTGTTTTTGCTGCTTTATTATCTATTGTCTGTCAATTTGATATCTAGAACAAGATGAGACAGACTATTTTGAAACCCACAATGAACCTTTCTAAAAATATTAAAATCAAGTGTAAATACACAAAGCAAAGCCATTCTTAATTGTCACTGAAATATCATCCTTGCCTTTTCCAAATTTACAGATTCTACTGTATATTCAGTTCATAAAATCAGACACCTTATTTGCCTGGTGGAAAATTCAACAACAGCTGTTGTCAAGGAGAGATTTTTCTCTTTGCCAAACCACAGTAAAAGTCTGGATATCTTTATCAAAAATATTATGCTGTCCAGTACTTTTCCTCTTCTTCCCATTCTGTCATTATGATTGAAACATGCCTATTACAATTATTTTACTGAATTAAGCTTTTCCTGCCAACTAAATTGGTGAAAAGCAATCACAAATTTGTAATACCACAACCAGGTAGAAAAGCTGGCTGCTAGATACATTTTAAAGTATTTCAACTCCAGATCAGGACCAAAATTTGATGGCTAACCTTAGCCTCTAATGGCGACACCATTCTGAAGCAACTGAGAGCCTCCTCACACAGAACACTTAGCAAGTGGTTTATTTAGATTGTAGTAAGCATTACTGTGGGGGAGGAAGGGAGCAGGGGGTCCCTGGAACCCCACCACCCGGAAATAACCCATCCGGGTTACGCCCCCCGGCCCAAATTGCCCAGCCGGGCACCCTCACGCTCCACAGGTGCGGCCGGGGAAGAAGCCTCGAGGCAGTTCCGGTCCCTATTAAAGGGACACCGGAGGCAGCTGGCGAGGAAAACCCGGAAGGCGACGGTGGCAGCGGCGACGAAGAAGAGGGAGCCGTCGGGAGCACCCGTGCGGGGGGGAGAGACAGCTGGCCGGCGTGGGAGGACCTTCTGGGGCCGGGGGAAACCCCAAGGGGACCCGGGAGCTGAGGAGCAGCGGCCACACCGCGGATACAGACGGCGCGGAGAATGGCTCGGCTCAGGGAGAGCCAGTGAGCCGTATTCTTTTGAATAGAGGGGCACTCACAGCAAAGACAGCGAGATAGCCGTGTCCGAGAGGGGCTCGGGGACTGTGCAAGCCCAGGACCAGATCTGGCGGTGAGTACAGCCGGAACTGGGGGAGGTCTCCCCACGCCGGACAGGGAAAGACCGGAGAAGCCGGTAAAAGGGATAGATAACCTTTGGGCTCCGCAAATCCCTGGCCGGGAGCATTCAGTTGTTTTGTTTTCTCTTTGATTTCTGCACCTCGGACGTGCCCTTGGTGACGAGAGGGACGCAGGCGGCCGAGAGACTGGGAGGTATGGGCAAGGGTGTAGGGGCGGCGGAGCCCTCGACAACGTGGGACCCCTGAGGGATCGGAGTCTCATTTGTGGACTGGTACGCCCCCGGATTTATAGCACTGAACCAGTAGATCATCAAAGTCGTGGCAGGCGGTTCAGAGGAAACCAGCCCACAAACGAGCCGAGGGAGGAGGAACACCTCGGGGACGGTCCTTTACCAAGAGGGGCGGAGGCGTCGGCACGGAGGGAAGTGACCGGCACAGCGCTACCCTTGGACAATTACCAAGCCATATTAAAAGTTAGAACATATTCTGAGCAGTCTCACAATAATGTTTTCTATTATCTCAGCCTGTTGTGGATGGCGCTGGAACTAGCAGTACTCTCCCTCCAACCCTCCCCCCCCCCAACACTGATCTTGGCACTGGACTCACACATATGCTTGTGAGAACAAGCAACCTTGATGCCCCAAGCCCGAGTCATCCCTAAGACCTGCCCAGCACTGCCTAGCCAGAAAACACCTGCCTCTAGGTTGAGCTGGGTCATTGGTAGTCTTGAACCAGCTCCAGTGCAGTGCTAGGACTGGGATTGACAATCAGCTGATTGTCAGCACCAGGTCCCACATAACACAAGAGTCTTGAACAGGCTCTGGTGTGGTGCTGGAGTTGACTGCTTGTCCAGACCTTGTACCGCACTGGAATCCTGATCACGCATTATCTCCACGGAGCACTCTGATGACAGCTGAACATGTTGCAATGTGGAGATACTCCTCCTGTGAAAAGTTGTAACTTTGCTGTGATACAATCACACTTAGGATGTGTTAGCAACACTTAAAATGTGAGCCTCCATGTGGTCAAGCAGCAAAACATGCTAAGTGTAACGTTTAACAAGACCCTGAATCTCTACCACCTGACTGGGTATGACTGAATTAACTGCCCAGGAGGAGGCAGGACAGACTTCTGCAACATTATGAACATGGTCACTTACAAATGACTTCAACAGGAGTGTAGAGCACTCAGCATTTTTCAACAGACAAAGTGCAGTAGCACCCTGAAGGATCTGGTTTTAAATGACTCAAGAGCTTTTTTAAAAAATACCCTTGCATATTTGACTAATCAACAAAGTGGGGAAAGGAAATAAAGAGAAAAGTTCAGGACAATTTAATATGCTTTCAGGAAAATATTACATTTTGTTTTAAAATCTCTTGTCTCCCTGAGTGTGTCTGCGGTTTTATAATTTCTTTTCTCACTAGGTTAAATCTTCAATATTAAATGAGCATAAGGTTTTTGTGGTTTAATTTCCTTTGCCTTTTGCTGTGGTATTTTAAAAAGAAGATGAAAAATAGTCAAAGTGTTCAGTAATGAAAGCTGACACTACACATTGTATTGTTTTTTTCCCCTTTAGAGTCATATAAAAGAGTTCAGGACTCATTTTTCTTGCTGTTGACTCATTTAACTATAAAGCATTCAAGAATCTACCACTGAATTGTGGATTCAGAGACTTTTTTTTTGTTGGCATGTTCAACCTGACATTCAAATACAAAGTTTCTCTTCTTTTCTGCTTAAAGAAAGGTGGTCTTGGCTTCATTATCTATCTCCTGTTTTCATCTATCTCCTAAAGAGGCCACATAATCAAATATGAGATAACATCCTCATCAATTAGCAAAGAGTCAGAGGAAGGGCACTCTGAAGTGCTCTGGGTTAGAATACAAGGCAGTCGAGGGGAAAGAGATTTAACGGTGGGGGTCTACTACAGGCCACCCAACCAAGGGGAAGAGCTAGACCAGGAATTCTTAAGTCAGCTCATGGAGGTAGTTAGGTCAAAGGTCATCATGGGTGACCTGAACTTTCCAGACATCTGCTGGGAAGAGCAGTCAGCCAGGTCTGACCGCTCACATAGGTTCCTAGCCCAAATGCAGGACCTCCATCTAACCCAGGAGGGGCACAGCCCCACCAGGGGAGACACCTTGTTGCACCTGGTGCTGGCCACCAGCGACAACCTGATGAGGGGGCTGCGGGTGCTCAACCACCTGGGTGACAGATCATCACCTGCTGGAATTCACCATCCAGTGCAAGGTGGCAAAGGCCGACAGCAAGGCAGCAGCCCTAGATTTCAGGAGGATAGACTTCAATGAGCTAAGGAGAATAGTCAGGGAAGCACTGAGGTCCTGGAGGGGAGGGAAGCCAGGTGTCCAAGAAGAGTGGTCGCTCCTTAAGGAGACAATCCTCCAAGCCCAAAGGGAGGTAATCCCAACACAGATCAAAGGGGGCAGGAGGGCGCAAAAGCCCCCATGGCTCACCAAAAGCATCCGAGAAAGTCTCCTGGCTAAAAGGGAGGCATACACCCAAAGGAAGGGAGGGGCCATCACCAGGGAGGATTATACTGCAGTTGCTCGGGGGGGCAGTCAGGAAGGCCAAGGCAGAGATGGAACTGGGACTAGCTTCCCAGATCAAGGACAACAAGAAGTCCTTTTTTAAATACATAGGGGGCAAAAAGAAGGTTCCGGGTAATGTGGGGCCCCTGAAAGACACGCTAGGA
This sequence comes from Gavialis gangeticus, assembly GCF_001723915.1. Classification (NCBI taxonomy): domain Eukaryota; kingdom Metazoa; phylum Chordata; order Crocodylia; family Gavialidae; genus Gavialis; species Gavialis gangeticus. The sequence goes on along the minus strand of NW_017729025.1, from coordinate 116,034,911 downwards.
AATTTGGTTGTCACACCAGACAACAAAACTAACCTATTTAACGATTTCTTTGCCTCCATTTTCCTGAGCAGGGACCG
>NW_017729025.1:115991061-116034055 GCF_001723915.1 Gavialis gangeticus | reverse complement strand
ATCATTTGACCCCAGTACTTTTTCCTGCCATGGCAGGGGGTCGGACTCAATGATCTGTTCAGGTCCCTTCCGACCCTACTAACTATGAAACTATGAAACCTGTTCTAAAAATCATCATTTGGTCACAACCTTCCCTGGCACTTTCGAACAGCAGAGATCATGCCGAAAAAAAGGGGTGGGGGTGTAGCTGTCTATGTGAAAGTGAACTACACATCCCTATAGCTGAGATTGGCACCCGAGGGGGATGACTGAAGATCCTCTAGGTTAGAATACGAGGGGAACGTAGTGAAGGGGATACAATGGTAGGAGTCTACTACAGATCTCCAAACCAGGAACAGGTGCTTGACCTAGAATTTGCATGGGAACTGGCCAAGACTGCACACTCTCAGCGCATGGTCATCATGGAAGACTTCAACTATCCGGACACCTATGGGATGAGCACTTGGCCAAATCCAATCAGTCACAAAGTTTCCTTACATGCGTGGATGAGCTCTACATGTCCCAAGAAGTTTATGGGCCGACAAGAGGCAAGGTGCTGCTGGACCTGGTATGGCCAAGGGGAATGATCTAATCAGCAACTTAAGAATCAAAGGGAAGCTGGGGGACAGTGACCACGAGTTGATCACTTTCACTATCCATCACAAAGCTGGCAAGTCAGCCAGCAATGCAGTAGTCCTTGATTTTTGGAAAGCTGACTTTCATAAGCTCAGGAGGCTTATTCTTGAGGCCCTGAGAGGCCATGATTTCTCATGGAGGGGAGTTCATGATGAATGTTTGCTCCGTAAGAAAGCAATCCTAGAAGCACAAGAAGAGTCCATCTCCACCCATAGGAAAGGTGGTAAAAGGGCTCAACAACCCCCTTGGCTCAACGGGGAACTCAAGGACATACTTCATCTAAAAATAGAGGTGTATAATGGATGGAGGACAGGAAACACCACTAAGGAGGAGTATACTGCACTGGTCTGCACCTGCAGGTAGCAAACGCGAAAAGCCAAGGCTGCAACTGAACTCCATCTGGCTACACGAAGCAAGGACAACAAAATATGTGGGGAGTTGAAAGATGTGGGGAATTGAAAGAAAAACAAGGGCAATATTGGACCCCTGCTAAACATCTGGGGCAGCTGACTATTGACACCCAGAAAAAAGCCAATCTGATTAATGATTACTTTGCGTTGGTTTTTCACCAGCCCAAAGGGACCACCTTGCCTATCATGATGTGGGATGACCAGGGTAAAGATGAATATATGCCCACCACTGGCATGGATCATGTGAGGGAGCATCTTGAGAGGCTAGACTCCCATAAATCAGCTGGTCTGGATAGGTTGCACCCAAGAGTACTAAAGGAACTGGCAGACATCATAGCACAGCCACTGGCAAGGATACTTGAGAACTTGTGGAGCTCAGGCGAAGTACCTGAAGATTGAAAGAGAGCCAATGTGGTGCCCATCTTCAAGAAAGGGAGAAAAGAAGACCTGGGAAACCACAGGCCAATCAGTTTGACCTCAATCTCTGGGAAGATTTGGAAAAAATGATCAAAGAAACCATTCTTGACATGTTAACAGAAGGCAACATTCTGAGGGATAGCCAGCATGGGTTTGTTGCGGATAGGTCTTGCTTGACCAATCTCATTTCCTTCTATGACCAGGTGACATATCACCTGGACAAAAGGGAAGAGGTTGATGTCATATATTTGGACTTTAAAAAAGCCTTTGTGTCCCATAATGTCCTCATTGGACTACTCTATAGTCCAATGGCTGGGGAACTGGCTCTGAGGTCAGACCCAGAGAGTAGTAGATGACAGAACCAAATCAACATGGTGCCTGGTGACTAGAGGCATCCCCCCAAGTCTCCATTCTCAGACCTGTACTCTTTAATGTCTTTATAAACAATCTAGACACTGGTGTCAAAAGCAGACTGGCCAAGTTTGCTGATGACACTAAAATTTGAGGAAAAGTGTCAACACTTGAGGATAGGCTGGTGATCCAGGCCAACCTTGATAGGCTTGCAAGATGGATGGATGAAAACCTGATGGCATTCAATATGGAGAAATGCAAGGTGCTCCACCTCAGGAATAAAAACTTGCATCACACTTATAGTCGCGGCAATGCTACACTCGCTAGCACCATGACCAAAAGAGACTTGGGGGGTCACGATTGACCACAAGATGAACAAAAGCCACCAATGTGATACTGCATCTGGCAAAGCAAACAAAACTCTGGCTTGCATCTACTGATGCATCTCGAGCAAGACCCAGGATGTCATCCTCCTACTGTAATCGGCCTTGGTGAGGCCGCAGCTGGAGTACTGCATCCAATTCTGGGCTCCACAATTTAGGAAGAATGTGGAGAAGCTTGAGAGACTCCAGAAGGGAGCTATGCACATGATCCGAGGGCAAGAGAACAAGCCTTATGATGAGAGGCTGTGAGCTATAGGACTCTTCAGCCTGGAGAAGCGCAGGCTCAGGGGTGACTTGGGGGCAACCTATAAGTACATACGGGGTGTGTATCAAGATCTGGGGGAACACCTGTTCACCAGAGCACCCCAAGGGATGACAAGCTCCAATGGTCACAAACTCCTGCAAAACCACTTTAGGCTGGACATAAAGAAAAACTTCTTTACTGTCCAAGCCCCCAAGGCCTGGAATAGACCCCTCCCCAGAGGTGGTGCAAGCACCTACCCTGGACACTTTCAAGAAACATTTGGACATTTATCTTGCCAGGATCCTTTGAACCTAGCTGACTTTCTGCCCCTTGGGGAGGGGGCTGAACCAGATGATCTTACGATGTCCTTTCCAGCCCTAATGTCTATGAAATCTTGCAAGTCCACTCTTGAAGCAGCTTAGCTATATAAATCGTTGATGCTAGGGAATAAGAACACCACAGAAACAGGGGTAGGGGGCAGGGAAAAAGAGACTTGCCATTACAGCAGTAGCTAAAAATCCACTCCATCTGAAGAATCATTAAATTGGATGAAATAGGAAATCTTGTAAAAGTCTAACAGAGGTCATCCTAAGCTACACAGTTTGCTGACTGAACTAGAAGCAATCTTAACTGAAGAACTGAACTCTTAAAGCTTCAAGAACAGTCTCAGAAATCAGATGAATTTGAATGGCTCTGCTGCCTTCTTAAAGTAGCTTATAATTTAATGCTGCTGTTACTGAAGCTGAGGATCTGTTTTTTCTTATGACCTATTTTAGCATGTGGAGGTGGATCACAAGCTGAATATAGGTCACCAAACCAGCACCATATTGTGACTTATTAACAGAAGTGTCATATGCAAGTCATGGGAAGGGATTCTTCTACCCTCTTCAGTACTGATGAACTGTGTCCAGTAGAGAAAGGTCAATGTGGAAAGCCAAAAGCCTTACTACATGGATCAAGGCAAAGAATACAAGAGAAGAAGGGAAACAGTGGACCATAAGGAATATTTTCCTTACTAGGTTCATTATTAGCTATAGCTGTTAGTTTTGCTACTTACGAATCCAACTCCAATGTAAGCATGCTTTCCACAGTCCAAGCTTATTTACTTTCTTTTCTCTTGTTAATATTACCTTTCAGTTTTTAAGAAAAAAAGTATTTTATGAATAACCAATTGCAGTTAATGAAAACTTTCACTCTACTCTACTCTGGGTGGACATTTTACAGAGATTCATGAGTGCTCACAACATTCTGAGCTAGTGCACAACACAATTTCCTGACACAGGCATATCTATATGCTGTTCAGCACGTTGTAAAATAGAGGTGTTTTTGAAGCTAACGATTGTGCAGGAAAATGTAGGTTCCCTGCGTAACTTTTTTTGCAACATGTTGGAAGAAAAGCACTTCAATGACCTTACCTTCTCTCATTAATTTGGTGAAGGACTTGCATTAGCATTTTCATACGCACATGACGTCACTGACACACAACCAGAGGCTAAATCTTTAATATAGGCTCAAATACGCACTTCATGGCAAGGGAACAAAGACCAATATACACTTGCAACACAATACTTCAGGCAGCACAACACTTCACAGCAACCACATTGCTACATTAAAACAGCTATTAAAAACAGATTCAAGTTCCAGTCCAAAAAGAAAGAAAGAAATCACGTCAACCTCTTTTTGCAAAGCTGCATCTGCTACAAAACTGAAACAACATACTCTGCTGTGGTACTACAGTACCACTTTGGTCCACAAAGCAGTTATAAGGACCAAGGATGTACTTTTCAGTGCTGCAAGTTTCATAACAAAATTAGCATCAATATAAAATGAAGACTGCTTCTTGTATTATTGCAACACATTATAATGAAAAATATAAATAAAACTGATGGGTATCATCAACATCCAGCTATATTTGGATGTGTAGTGTAGAAGCATGGAAAGCTGTGTTTGTGCTGCCTCTGGATATAAATTTATTTTCCTATGTATTACTGCCAAAAATAGAAAGCCTGCAATAACATGCAGTCCTGGAAGCTTAAAATAATATATTTTATTAGCTAACGTATGTTTACTTTTCCGTTGAAAGTGCAATAATCTTTAAACTTCCATGTCGATTTAATTAAATGTTGTTCTTTTATAAATTGTATAGAACACTTTCTAGTACTGAAGAAAAATCACATCTGCTATTTATAATGCTGCATGTAAAGTGGTACCAATAAAAAATTAATACTTAATTGTTCTACGTTGGTAGCAGATATGCCACAGATTCCACACATAAGAGAAATATTGTGGTAATCTCACACACCACAGTGTGGTAACCATTGGTAAACACCACCCTTTTAACAATAACCATTGTATTTGGGGTCGTGGAAGAAGATTACTGTTGACTATCTTGGTTATTCATAGACTGATTTTCAGAGGGGATGGGCTCCTGCAGCTTCTGTGAATCCCAGATGGAGTTTCTTATGCCACTAGTTGTAATATATACATATTAATTGAAGTAGAACTAATGGTGTTGAAAGTCCCAAAGTTTTGATAGGTTCTGGCACCTGCAACTCCCAGCCTCTCTAAGGATCAGCCTCACTTCAAAAAAAATACAGCTGACAGATTATTTCTCTGCTTCTGGTTAAATTTCCAACTCTTTCAGCCTGACTTGTTGCATGGCTGTAAAGGTAGCCAAAGATTGAGCCCAGGATTACTATATAAAAGAAAAATACATAAGTGGTTCATTATTTCAAGAAAGTGTTGAGCTTTCAGAAGGACGAAGTCATTCCACCCCAGAGCCTTGTATCTGTTGCTTAAAAGAAACAACTCTTCAGTGCTACCAGTTGTCCAAAATGAAACAGAAACCTTACCTGTGCATCCAAATTTTTACGGGAAGAGGCAGGTGTGTTGGCATAGGAGCTGATGGAGGAGCTGGTGTTAATATCATCGGTGCTAAGGTTGTCTATGGTGTCACTGATCCCACTGCTGACAGAGCTGCTGTCATCCCAGCTGGGGAAAGAAGCACACAATTTAAACCCAACACTTGGGCTACTAAAGAACCAATACACAAAAGAAGTTCAAAATGGGAAATATTATTCATAGAGGCTATATCCTATCTGAGCTGCAGACACAGGACTGCTCTCTTTGACGTTTATATGGCACAAGGCAATGTCATGCAGAGGTGTCCTGTATGGGCAGATTAGATCTGCAAAGCTAACGTGCACATCAAGCACATCAGCACTGTGCTGCCTTGAGCGGTGTGGGTACACCCTTAGATATCAAGTTTGATGTTATATAAAGAGTCATTTGCATGACTGCCATAACTGTCTATTCTCTATTAGGAATAAGATCCTGTTACAAATAAAGCCTTTTTTCATATTGACTCTATTCAAAATTTGCAAATGAGTATAAAGTTTTAATTCATCACCATCTAGTCCCCCAAGAAAAAGATAAGCTCAGGGAGATACTTCTGAGAGAGAAAACAGGACCATGCTGATCCATAAGCAGGAATGGGAACTTAAACTCCCTGTAAAAAACAATCTATGAGAAAGTTTCTAAACTCATTTTACGTACTTGGCCCCACAACTACATAAGCACCCACTTCTACTGTTCAGTTCCCAAAAGGCAAAAAAGGGCCAGAATCGTATTCAGAAACTGCTTGTTGTTTCTAGTTTTTAAAGGTTTAATGAAGGGATGTCTCTGTTAAGACAACTACTGTAACTACTCTCATACACTCATATCTCTACCACTCAGGTAAAACAACACCTTACTACTAAGAATAGTTTCTTCCAGCAAATGATAGCTTCATTTTTTATCAACAAATATTTAAGTAATGGCTAACTGGAATCTTAACACAAAGGGCATTTATACACATACCTTTTTGTGCTGTGATGTACCAGAGATCCAGGACATCAGAGCAGACTTAATTAATCGAGCCTGCTCCGCTTGCGAGCTGACGTGCCCAGCGCTGTGTCGCATGCATTTGTATAAAGAGCGAAATATGCGTCAGCGCTGGGAAAATGGCATTGGTGCGCTTATGTGTTCCAAAGTGTGCCACTGCCATTTTCTCAGTGCTGATGCACCCCTTGCCATTTATACAAATGCACGTGACACAGTGCCAGGGGCTTTCAAAAGCACCTGGCACTGTGTCGCACACACACGTCTAAAAATGCCCAAAGTAACCATATATTTACGTTGACTTGAAGGCCATAACAAACAAAACAAAAGAAATTCAAAGGGTAAGGCCTCACTCCAAAGTAAACCCTTTGAAGTTTACTTAGGAGTATGTGCTCCTAAGTAAACTTCATAAGTAAAGATTTACAAACTAGCAAGTACGGAAAGGCTTTTTCTCCAAGGGAAATAAACCCACATTTGAACAATGTCCTACAGATAGCCTACTGGAAAATACATATTTCAGAAAGCATTTAAACATGGATAAGAAGCCCATGTGTTTCAGGTGTTGATACTATCGCTTTTTTAAAACATGGATCATGGATTTAAGAGAAATCCAGTCCTGAAACTTCTTCCAAACTTTCATAGTCCTGAATAACCCAAGATCACAGAGGGTTATTGGACCAGAGTTTGGAAGCCACATACAAACTTGATACACAAGATACATACTACATATTTTAAAAAATTAGCTATTTATAAAAACAAGGGACAATGGGTTCCAGAGGTTAGAATTAAGGGAATTAGATTCAGGTTTCACTGGCTGAATTCACAGATCTACCACTAACTTGCTGAACAACCTTTTCTCTCCATTTTTCCCACTTGCATTTACAACAATAGTAATTTATAGGGACTGCAACAGAGTTTAAAGTGATAGAAAAAAGAATGATAATAGGACAAAATAAGCAGAAGGACTTTAAACAACAATTTTAGTTCAGTTGCTGTTTTCCACTATCCCATATAATACAACACTGTTCATCAGTTTGACCACTCATTATCCTCATATTCTCCCAGTTCATCAAAGTACATAAGTGAATAGCTAACAATGCTCTGAGTAGCCCTATAGCTAGTAGTCAATTCCATGCTACTTAAGAGTTAGACTTAAACATTTTGTTGAATTAAGACATACTGAGTGTGTGTACATATGTATTTACATGCACCTAAACTTAACGCACCTTTGCTGAAGGCACATTAAGGCAATTTAGGCATGCGTCTACACATGGATGCGCTAATGCGCATTAAGGTGCATTAAATTTAGGCATGACTAGCTTAGCAACATTAGCCCACATGCAGACGCGTAAATGCACATTAAGCGTCTACATGTGGGCTAATGCGATTTAGCTATTCATGCCTAAATGTAATACTTGTCCCTTAATATGCCTTAAAAATGGAGATTTTAGGTTAATCCCATTTAAAAGAGGTACGTGTAGACATGCCCATTGACTATGGAGAAAATCAGAAACATGCATCTGAAGATATGGGTTGTTATGGCATTGAAAGGGATTTTACGGAGTGTTCTAGTTTAAATATTTCTTGTACTTTAGTCTAATGGAGAAAAGTAACCATATAAAAACTTTATATTTTAAAACCTACTACATTACCACAAAAAAAAGAACAGCCATATCTCTGGGACCCACAGCTAGAATGCCTAGTATTTTGCCTGCTAGCAGCTAACAAATAATACTAGTATTCTTGCAGTTATGCTGAGGACACCAATAAATGATACTGATGCAAGCTGTTTTGACAAGATGCCAAAGCTGCCAAGCTGTTTTGACAAGATAAGATGCTGTGTAAGCTAAAAAGAGCCATATCAATTGCAGCTTTATTCTGAAGCACATCCGAGTGGGGAGGAAATCAGTCTTTAACAATAAGAGGAATGGATAAAATGGACAGGAAAGGAAAGTCTGCCCAATTAAAAGGAGTTTAAAGATTGTGTTAATTGGTACTGTCCATTCAAGCAAGACCCTTGACTTTATTTTAAAACCGGTTTTATTCATTCTTGTTCACTGGACTCTGCTATGCTGCTAATGCTAAGCCTTCCAGAAGCAAACACTGCATAACACATACATCTCAGGACAAAAATAGAAGCATTTCTGTAACCATTAAAATACATGTACACTCTTAACTTCTCTTTTTTTATAAATTCAGTAATGAAAAATTATTAATCTTGTAAAGATTACAGCATTTCTACAGAGAAAATATACAGCAGGTAGCACACATTATATACTGAAAGCTTTATATTATATTCAATCACATAGGGTCATAAAAATCAGAGCTATAAAAATGTCTTAGATGCATCTCTTGCAAGCATAAGCAACGATTTCCCAAGAAAGGTGACAGATAATCAGTTACCAAACTCACATGGCTATTTCATATTATCTCTTAAAATGGCCCCAACCCCCTCACAAAAATTAGTTCACATTTTTACCTTGATTCAGTGTCCTGATGGTTAAAGTCAAAAGAGAAGAAGCAGAATGGGAAATCTAACAACCCTCATAATTACAGCATTCCTGGCTCTCTGAGCCATGATAACATCTTTGTAATTTAGCTGGTGCAATTAATAATTTCTGATGTCAGCAAAAATCTACTGAGCCATAACCCGAAGCTGGAACATTCGGGCTTTTCTTCCTCCACTTGATCAATCAACCAAAACCCTACTTTGATTACTGGAAATTACATGAATTCTTAGAAGTGTATTCATTTCAACCTCTTACCTTATATGTATAGAAATTGTACCACAACCCTCTCAAAGGACATCACCACAACTGAAAACATATCTGATTGCAAATAGCTTCAAGATATAGGGATTTCAGGTACTATTACACTTGAACAAATGAGAGACATCCAAAGGGCATAGTAAAACCTCAAAAATGCATACACACTGAGAAGTCTGGTGCACCAACATCTCTCTTAATTGAATCAGACTGCAGGTACTACCCTCTCAATTCTCTGCCTAGCCCTAGAGGAGACCTACAGCACTGCTGAGTAGACTATACTACTTTAGGCTATATTTGATCAGCCTTAAATGTAAAGCATCATTCCCTAAGCATCTCAGAAGTTTTCTGATGCTTTAAATTTTAAATACAGCTTAAGAAATGGAAACTGAGTAGAGGCAAAACTGCTCTCAGATTTCTAAAAGCCTAAACAGGTACAACTGAGCATCAACTTGAAGATATTCATCTGTAACATAATATCTAATAACTTTATTGTCCTACTTTTGTCTACCCCTCTTTGATCCAAAATGAGGCCTGTGGTTTCAACTACTCACTAAGTGACTATTACTTATTGTACTCTGCTCCTCCCATGTCAAAGCTACCTTTATGCTCTCTGCCAAGGACTGCACACTCACAACAGCCAGCCACAGGAATACAATCTCTTCCAGAGCTGCAGTCCCTCTGAAGTGATGCTTTAAGAGCAGTGTGGAAACACTTCTCTCCCTGACTTTATTCTTCTCACCCAAAAGTGACTGAGAACAGTACTCCTGTTAGTCTCCCACATAAAAGCACCAGGACCAGATCAGCTACTCAGACCTACTTTTTGAAATAGTCAGAACTGCAAACTGGTCAAGCATTCAGTCTTGCAGTTTTCTACAGTCTGTTAATATTCTCCAATAGAGCGTGATTTTTTTTTTTTTTACACATAAAGGTGGCTACTGCAAGGGGGTATGAATACACCCGTGGAATCCTTGGACATCATTTCAATTCAGAACTTCTCCATATTCACATGCTCTAAGCAAAACAATATTTAAAACATTACTAAATAATACCATTAACAAAGGGCAAAATGCATCACTATCTTGTTGGGTATACACTTCAATTTCTCTGTGGAATAGCACAATGAAAATTACAATAAATTGTCAAAGACATAAAGGCATGGTACACCTCCAATATTCCACTGGAAACACGGCAATTATCCTTTTTCATCTAAAACTTTCACTGTTTATTTGCTTATTGAAAGAGGAAAAAAAATCATCTGATAAATTAATACATACCTCATAAAGTATTCCAAGAAAAAAAAAAGACTCACAAAATATGCTATCAAGCAAAATACTGAATATTTAAACTTCCATTATTTTCCGCTGGGATTCTACAAGATACTGACATGGTTATAATAGGAATTCAAGAAGCCAAATAGAGTCACTTGCACAGGGTCTTCCACCCAAAATATTATATTAATATGCCAAATATATGTCTTCATAAGACTTGGTGAACAGAAAATCTAGCAAAAGTAACAGAGTTTAATGAAAATACAGCAATTGTATACAGATTGTCTACTTTCCATGTCTTCAGAAAGTCTCCTTTGTCATAATTCAATGTATTAATTCAATTTTAAATTGAAACAATTGTGTTGCAACCGCATTTGGAGTTCAGTGCTAATTTACACACTTCTGAAAAGTAAGATTGCCAAAACAGTTAAGGAAAAGCAAAACATGAAGGGCCTCACCATCATATAGTCACTTCCAGCTGTTCTTCTTGAGGCAGAAACTAATCATTTTAATGATTCATATCAGATTGCATAACTAAACCATCACACATCTCCTGAAGCTGTTTGGTCCATTTTAATTTTTAGTGAATATTCAGTTTACATTTCATAAACTGTTAGGTTCTGTTTCACTAATTCCATTTAGCATCACTGTGGCCGAGCAAACTGTGTTAGAAAACGAGTAAGTTTTGAAGGTTATATTTTAAAAGACTAGCAATTATTAAGAGATAATATTACTTAGTCAAGGGAAATATTTGAAAAAAGATTCGTAAAAGCCAAAATATTACAGGCGCTCTCTTTATTTTAGTCCTTCTTCAGTCCCTAATCACAGCTCTGTTATCAGCGATGAAGAACAAGCCATTTCTTTTTGTCTGCTCCTTTAACATTTGAACAAGACTAGCCACTGTCAAACTTCCAGTAAGCACAATCAAGCACACAGCACCTCAGGGATTATCACCTTATTTTAGCATGGTATAGGGAACCTACCATCTGATTCATTCTGAAGAATCACAAGGAAAAAAAAGTTTCTGCAAGAACTAATAATCTCATGCTGAAAAGCATAAATTTTAAGTGTAACATCACCCTTTACCTGCTTGCATTCTGAATTTATACTCAAAGAATCATCAGTTAGTCACTATATATAACCACTAAACCCTGCAGCCAGACAGCTGTATTAAGTTGCAAACGCTTGACTGGTGGAACTTGTTTTTTGGCCATTGTTCAAAACAATAGTTCCTGTTGAAACTACACTGCCTCCAGGGCTAAAAGATAAATCAGTATGAGTTAGTGTGTCTGACCCAAATGTAGGATTAGCACTAACCCATAGCAATGTGAAAGGAATCCTGTAAAATGCTTTCAGCCAGGCCTTAACTCTTGTATGCTGGAGTTGCACTCCAGAATTCAAATGTTAAATGGTTTTTCTATTGAAATGTTTACATGACTTGAGTTACAAAGTAGTTGTCTCCCTAAGATGTTTATAAATAAGGGACTGATCTTACAATTCGTGCACAGGAGCAGTCCCATGTCTCTACTGAAACTGAGTAGACTCCAAAGGGGTCTGTGCCCAGACAGTTGTATAGGGTTGCCAACCCTCCCGGATTGGGTGTGAGTCTACCAGAATAAGCATCGATCTCCCGGTGACTACTGAAAGCAATCCAGGAGGTTTTAATAGGATATTTTAAGAAAATGAAATTAATTACTTTACATCATGTTGGGGGAAAAAATCTTCCAGAATAGCTTCAGTCAGAGTTGGCAACCCTACAGTTGCAGGATCAGTACCTTTATTTAGACATTGGTTGAAGGCCCCAGGATAATTCCAACCCTACACCAGTTTTGTACAACTCCACCGACTTTAATTGAATTAGCCCTGGTTTATATCAATGAAAGCTAAAAGGACGATCATGGCCCTTGCATCATTGCTGAGATCACTTAAGTTCTACCAATTCTACTAGTGATAAAAATTCCTATAAATATAAATTATACAAGCTTTCTGTTTTCTTACCAAATAGGTCCTTTGCTTTCATAACAGTAAAAACAACATTATGAAGGGTATACATCACACAGTGCTTATTTACACACATACAAAACCACACACCCCTCCTTGAATAAAGTAAACTTTGATTCAGTATATAGCTGGTGGGTTGTGAACTAAGGAAATCCGCAAAGATGAAATCACTGCTGCAGTGGTCCCTGCAACTTTTGTGTCCCCACCACCATTGCAAATGCTCTCATGTTTGTGCTCCTTACAACTGATCTCTTTTGGTATTCTGCTGAGGGGCAGTTGTAGGCTTTCCCCATGGATTTCCAGAGGGGTTCTGCACCTGGACCACAATTAGGATATAACTTTTTTCCCCTGTTAAATGTTATTCTCTTCTTAATAACCACTGAAATAGCACAGCTAAACATACAGAGGACATTTATATGGACTTGGGCAAAGGAGGCAAGGTTAGAAATGTGCTCCTGGGTGACGGAGCAGAGCAATTCCCACGGGGACAAAAACTGCTAGAGCCAAATGTTTATAAATAAGAGATGTTATTGTGTGTGAATGTCAGGGTATTGGGGGCTTTTTGTAGCTGCCGTTGCCAAATAATTTACTTTTTCTCATCCAGAGGCTGACAACTTCAGGATTGCAGTGTTATTATAAATAATAAGTTGAAGAAGAGACTGCCACTTATTGAAACACCAGTACTAATTCCTGACCAGTTGCTTTCTACATAGTCTCCTATCTAAGAATTAACTCAGGACCTTATTCAGCTTGTGAGATCCAAGGGAATCACATCAGAGAAAGCTACAGTTCCAGGAAATTCTGTTCACAAAAATAAGCAAAGAATAGGAGATTCTCAATTCTTATACAGTATAAAAATACTATCTAATACAAAGGGGTAAGACAAAATGAGCTGGACTCTCGTAGTTTTGATGTAATTAAGATGTGAGGAAAAAAGAACATATAATAGTAAAGAAAGAAAAACACCCTGAAATGCAAGAAGGACTCAGATTTTGCTGTGCTGGGTGGTCCAGAAATTTTCAAGGAAAGAATTCCCACTAGAAGAGTAATGTACTCTGAATCTTAACATCCTTACTGACACTCCACTAGATCAACTTAATATGCGTGTGAATGTCCAAGACAACAAGCTCGCTAAATGAGAGTCCCAAAAGAAAAATGCAAGGAAAGCCATCATTATATCTGTTATTTAACTTGGGCTGCACTTGTTTCTTCCCTAGACTTGAAATAAAGGTACTTTGTGCCTGAAAGCTTGCCTAACATCTCTCCCATGTTTACAGCTGGTTAAATAAAACATCACAAAAAAAATCCCTTTGCTTCTCTCTTACTTCTTGGACCATCAGAGCTACAACAACACTCCTACCAAAAAAAAGGATAGTCACTAAGTGCTCACAAAACTAAAACCCACCAGTAGGTGGTCTGGCACAGTGTAGCCTTTTCTCTCCCAGCCACCCTTTCCCTCTCCCCCGCTCCTGCTTGTACAGCGCTTTATAATGGTAGTATTATACAAAACTTCTCAGTTTTTCAGGAGTGCAAGCTGTTAGCCCCAGCAGGAAACTCAGGGAGAAAGCAAGGAACTCATAAGTGCCAAAAACTGAAGTAATTTCCAGTCATTGTGGAAGGTCTTAATTATTTATAAGGTGCCATAAAGGTGCTATACAAAATAATTAAGGCACAAATCTTGCCTAATTGGTATAGAGTCAAATGCAGGTTTTTCACATTTGTAGCACCTCAGAAATCTTGTTCCATATAACACTGCTTATCATCGGCTGAATGAATACACATGGACACAAAGATAAAGTCTGTACTCATTGGGTTCCTACCAAAAATTAAAAAAATGAAGATAGTGGAGTATTAAGTTGTTAAAGTATTAGAACTTACAAACATTGTGAATGAATCTAATTTGGCAGTACCTTGATCAACAGGAGTTGCTCTGTCCCAGGAAGCTAACCCAGTGAAGAGCGACTACTCATATCATGCCATGACTTAAAAGAACAGACAAAATCAATAGTAAGCACTTCCCTTAATAATTTAGACTCATCTGTGCCAATGATGGTTTTTATGAGCAGCACAGTGAATTGTTTGGTTTCTTATGGAACTGCAACATTTTAACTAGCATCAGTAAGTGCAATTTTGTGGAATCCCTTTAAATTAGATTAATTTGTAAGAAATTGCAAAAATTGTAAAAGATCCTATACTTTAATAAGGCAAGCACAGGGGCCACTATAACTTTGTAAATGAGTAAGAAACACTTGCAAAAAACAGGACTGACTATCAAGTGTTAAAGTGCAAGTGCACTCGTCTCTGTGATAATGGTGTGACAACAGCCCCACAAGCTATTGTTATGTTACAATGCAGAGTGAGCTTATTCTCATAAAGATCAGGTCCTTTCTTTCTAAAGAAAGCACACTAAGAGTGTCAGAATATTACAAAATCCTTAGCACAAGTTCTGTAATAGGAACTGAAGATCTGTTACTTGAATGGGAAAAATATCTAATTCAATTAGGCAGCAGTAATCTATGAACAACTTCATGCTGCTACTTAATCTGTAAATATACTCATGGTGGGCTAAAACAAAGCCAGTAAAAAGCTATACTATCATCTATGCTATACCAGTTAAATTTCCTGTTATTTTTAAAATATATATCATTAAAAAATAAAATGAGGATTTAATTTATTCTGCAATTAAATTGGAAAAGAAAGTGAAGAGAGAAAAGAAGTTCTGAGATTTACTGCATAATACATTTGTCACAAAATCTGCTTTCAGGCTGCTATCAGTTTTAAAACTGAAACTCTTTAAACAATGCTTTAATACACTATAAAGCCCAGACTTTTGAAAGTGTAGAAAACGTCCTACCTTGTAATATTCTTAGGCCAAAGCATTTCTCCACTTTGTTGCCCATGAAGAATT
Organism: Gavialis gangeticus; assembly: GCF_001723915.1. Lineage (NCBI taxonomy): Eukaryota > Metazoa > Chordata > Crocodylia > Gavialidae > Gavialis > Gavialis gangeticus. The sequence goes on along the minus strand of NW_017729025.1, from coordinate 116,018,811 downwards.
CCAGAAAAAGGGCTTAGATTGATTTTACAGGTTGATACCTTCATCAGACTACCATCAAGCACCCTGCTAAAAAAACAGCTTGTACTTTGAATATAATGAGTGATATTTTTAAAAGTTGGCAAGGTTGTTTTTACTAGAGAACTCTGCACTCAGCAGCTCTGAAAGACTGGAAAGTAAGGTCTAGCTAGAAGGTGATGATCATCATAAACTTCCCAGTAAAGAAATCTGATCCCTCAACAAAATTAACCTCTGAAGTGCTGAAGGAGCGAGAGGTCAAGACTTTCTGCTAGTACTAGGTCATCTGTGAAAAGTTGTAATGTGTGGGCAGTGAAACAGGCAGCTTGAGCACAACCCTCCAGATCAGATACCATAACATATAGAATAAAAGCTCAGCTCAGCAAAACACACCCTGTTTGCTCAAGAAACTGTGTAGCTTGCTGATAACTAGCAGCTTATAATCTAAAAGGCTAGGTAATCTGTTTTTTACCACGTTAAAAAATTAGACTGACATTTTTCCTAAATTTCCCTTTTTAACATTCTCACAAATAGCATCCTTGATAACATTGCATAAACACATTTGTGGTTTTTTGTATTTACTTTATTTACATAAGAGTTTAGCAAAAGGATGAGAAGATGAGACATTCCAGTTATTTTATCACAATATATTTGCAATGTAGATAAAAATTAAATGTCATAAATCCAATTCTTAATGACCTTCTGTATTTTCAATACAAAGCCTCTGACACCTCCACAAGTAATTATGGTATTGGATACAGTGTGTGGATATTGTTCGAAAAGTGATTGAATCAACTAATCTGCATTTACAACTGTAAAATAAGGGATGCATTACATCTCTTCACTTTAAGTAAAACAGACATAGATATGTTTATAAACACAGAATAGATGAAAGAATGGATGTTACAGTTGTTAACATCGAAAAGAATTCTTTCAGCCTGACAGAATTCTCCCCCAAACTCTGCAATCTGCTTAATGCAAGTGACATTTAAATGACAGTATAGGAAATTCTGTTGTTGTTATTTACTGTATCTTATACTCAAGCCCAGAGACGCCAGTCAGGATTGTGCAGGGTGCTGCACAAAAAAACCTGCAAATCTCTGAGGTAGTAACTCTCTCTTCGGCTAGGGACAGAAGTTACACAAACTAGTTTAAGTGATCAAGAACTGGTTTCAACCTGTAACAGAACAGAAGTTCAGTACACTTAAACTACTTTCAAAATGGCTGAAACTCATTTAAAATAAACCTGGATGGTTGTACCATCAGGCTTAACTGATTTATGTCAGACCAGTTTATGGAACTTCTGTTTCAGATACCCTCCCAATTCAACTTAATTCACAGTCCTCCAGCATCCCAGGATGCTGTGCAGCGTAGGCTGCACTCTCTGCTCCAGCAGAGCAGGGCAGTCCTGCCTCCAGTTATAAGGGTGGGCTTTTCCATTCTGGGCAGCCAGGAACTGGGTTGATTCCCCAGCCCTGGCCCCTCCTTGGCTGGGGAATCTGCCTGGCTCCCGGCTGGGGCTGGGGGAGCAAAGCTCCCATTGAGGGCTTCTCCACATGCTAGGCCAAGCCCAGCTGGGTGTTCAGGACTAGGGGGAAGTGATTTTCCCCCGATTCCCTCCTCAGCTGGTCTTCCATCCAGGGAGGGGGTGTAGACAGGTGATTGCCCTGGCTCCCTTCTTGGGTGGGGGGAGTAAAAACCCCACTGCAGGCTCCACCCCTGTGCCAGGTACATCCCTGCTAGGGGTCTGGAATGGGGGGATGAGGGGGAAGGGGAGGTTGGCTGTTCCACCCGAACCAACTCCTTCCTCAGCCTGCCCACTGGTGGGGGTGTGGCCATTTGACTGTCCTGGCGCCTGGCTTGAGAGGGGGGAGTAAACCCCCCACTATGGCCTTCCCTGCAGCCAGGGGCCAGAGTGATCACCTGGCCATGCCCCTTCCCAGGCCAGCGGGCCAGCTGAGAAGGGAGTGAGGGTTGGAAAAGGGGCCCCCCAGCACTCAGCTCTGGATCCCCAGCCAGGCTGTGCCTAGCACAGGGCAGGGAAGCCCACAGTGGAGCCATTTTACCTCCCAATCCCTTCTCAGGCAGCCTGCCAGACAAAGAAGAAACATGACCAGAAGATCACCCTAGCTCCCAGAAGCAGGGAAGCTCATGGAGGGGGGGGAAGGGGGCTCTACTCCCTGTGCCCATGCCAGAAGCCAAGCCAATCACCCAGCCATGCCCCATCCTTGACCAGAAAGCCAGCTGAAGAGGGAGTGAGGAGGGTTAAACAGCTCCCACTGTGAGCTTCCCACCTGTCCCCCATACTAGGCACAGCCCAGCCAAGGGTTCGGAGCTGGGCGGGAGGAAGAATGTTTCCCCCCTGCACTCCCTCCTCAGCTGGCCACCTGAGGAAGGTGCATGGCCAGGTGATCACCTTGGCTTCCAGCTTCAGGGAAGCCCACAGTGGGGACTTTACTCACCCTGCCCAAGCAGAAAGCTGGGGCCATCACCCAGGCATGCCCCCTTCTTGACCAGCAGGCTGGTTAAGGAAAGAGTGGGGGAGGGAAGGGCTTGTACTGCAGGCATCTCTCCCCCATGCATCCAGCACAGCCTAACTGGGGATCTGGATCTGGGGGGGGCGGGCATCCCCCCCCCCACACATACTCCCTCTTCAGGCAGCCAGCTAGCAAAGGAGGGGGCATGGCTGGGTGACTGGCCTGGGTCCCAGCTCTGGGTGCCAGGGAGTGTGGGTGGGAAAAGAGGGAGAAACCCCCCACTGGGGCTCCCCCACACTCCCTCCTCAACCAGCTGGGACTGAGGAGCAGGGTGTGGCTAAGGGGACCAGATTCAGGCACAGGGGGAGGAAGATAGGCTCGGCTGGGGGTTCCCGCCTTGCCCCCAGAGCTGGGGAGACCCTGGCTGGGGGCCAAGTGGGAGGCATTGTCTCCCATGGCTGGCTGCCTCCTCAGCTGGCTGGAGGCTGAAGAGGAGGCATGGCTGGGGGAGTTGCCCATCTCGCAGCTCGCTGCGGTGCCTGGCAGGCTGGGAAGTATGCTCTAGCACTCCCTGGCTCCTGATATGAGGCACTGCAGAGGTCTGGCTACCTTTCCAGATTGAAAAGTGAACATTAGTTCATTTTCTTATCGGTTCAATCTAGGCAGTTTACAGAAACCTGTAATGATTGAAATGATTCAGCCTCAGGCTTTCTGACCGTCTGTACTTAGCCTTCAGGTCCAGATTCTTGCAGTTCAATTCATGTGTGCAACCCCTGAAGGAAATCCTGTACACACTAATAGACCCACTGTTTATCTGCCTACAGGTATGAAAGAAAACTCAATACATAGGTACAATAAGGAGAAAGAGAAGAGACAATAGCACCAGTGATAGTAAAACAAGTTTATACACATTAGTCTTAGATAAGGGACTGATCCAAAGCTCATTAAAGTCAATGGAAAAAATTCCTTTTGGTTTCAGTAGGTGCTGGGTCGGACTGTAACTAGGTGGTTCACAACCTTTTTGCACTCATTAAACCCAAAGCAGTTCTCAAAAAATGCTGGTTGTTAGCTTTAACTTGTTTCCTGACTACATAAAAATAATAGAGGAATTTTTCTGTTGCAAAGCATTCAGAAAGGCCATAACAGTTCAGAATATTTTTGGCACTCTGGATTTCTATAAGAAATATCTGAGTGTATCTTGTGAATCATGTGTAGATGCTTGCAGACCTAAATAGTACTAATATTGTGAAGCAGCCCATGGCAGCCTTAAGGGCTAAATTCAGATATTCAAAAAGCCTGAGTCTGAATTGATTCAATCTTTGCAGGTTAGTCTAAGCTGCATACATTGAACCAAGAAGCAAGGGAACAGACATTCACTTTTGGTTCTGGAAATGCAGCCACATGCCTGCAGTGGCTCAGGCTAGAAGCTGGGGGGCACTAGAAGAAGCCCTCCCTTCCCTTTGGCAGTGGCCAGAAGGCTGGAGGGAAGCTGGGAGAGAAGACTTCCAGGCTTTTCTCCCCTCCCTACTTGACCTAAGAGGGGTGGGGGTGGGGGCATGGCCAGGTCCAGCAGGCCTGTTGGGTATGATTGGGGTGTTAAACTCCCTTCCCTCCCCTCCACCTGAGTGCGCTGGCTTGGGGCCAGTGTCTGGCCATGCCTCTGCCTGCTCTGCTCATGTGGCTAGCAGGAAAAAGCCTGGCAGGGGCTGCTGTGCCCTTGCCAGGCAGGCCCTGGTTGGAGGCCTGCACCAGTGGGAGAGGGGCTTTAAACCCTTAGCATGCTGGCCCAGGGCTGGTGTCTGACCACATCCCCACCTCCTTCACTCAAGCAGGAAGTGGGGGAAAAGCCAGTAAGTGGCTGCTCCACCCCCACTAGGCAGACTCTGCTGTAGGCCTGAGTAGGACTTCCCACTCCATCCCTACCTCCACCCTCACCCCCTTTTCAGCCAGCTGGAGTAGTGGCAGTGCTCTGGCTGGGGAGCAGATGGGTGGGGCCAACCCTGCTCTGCAGACATTACAGCCCAGCCCAGGGCTGCAAAGCATGCTGGGATCCTGGGGGACTGTGATTTAATTTGAACCACGAAGGGGTCTGGGACAGAAGTTCCATAAACCAGTTTGATATAAATCAGGTCTGATACAAAATTCACCCAGGTTTATCTTAAACCAGTTTCAGTCATTTTGAAAGCCATTTATGTGCACTGAACTTCTGTTCTGTTACAGGTTTAAAATAGTTTATGAGCATTGAAACCAGTTTATGTGTAACTTCTGTCCCTAGCCAAGAAGATCTCGGAGTACTCTAGGGTATATGTACACTTGTAAATTTACAGCATGAAGGGTATCCAGTCATTTTTGTTGCTGTTTTATAAAAGGCAAGTGAACAAGAGATATTAATAGAAACTACCTGTTTTAGAGCCAAGGAGGATAACAAGTTGCTGGTTCCTAAATTTTTTAAGTGTAACCAGTGCCTGCCTGATTAGTGCTTCAGGATGTGCAGTGAGGCTGGCAGCACAACCCTATTATTAAGGTTGACTGACATTTCTCTTTATAAGATCCTGTGTGTTCTGTTCTTTTTACCTTTGCTGAACTTTAACTGTTGGGGATGGCAGTGTTGTGGTGATGTTGCAGCCACATTGGTCTAGGAAAAATACAAGAGGCAAGGATTCCTGTGAGTGTTATCTTTTATTAGACAAACTGTATTGTTGGGAGGGTAACACAAGCTTTTCTGTGCCACAGAAACCTAAGGAAGAGACCTGAGGAAAAGCTTGTCTGTGACCCTCCCAATGATACAGCTGGTCCAATAAATAGGGTAACCATAATTATTATAGGGAAATCCAGGATGGTGTGGAGGGTTCCAGGACATGCATGCTCACACACCCGCACATGCACCGGTGCCGTGTATGGCAGCAAGCAGGGCTGCAGCAGCTGTCATCAGAACAGGTCAGGGACAGGGTGCTGTGTGAGCTCTGTCTGACTCACAGGTCCAGCACCATCCCAGCATGTGCAGCCACATCCTGACCATGTGCCCCTGGGCTGAATGCGTGCACCCAGCCTCAGCCTGACACCTCCCTCCCTAGTTAGAGTAGGGTGTGGCCAGGCCTGATTGGGCTCTACATGTCGGGTCTGCAACGTGGGTGACCAGGAAGGCCTGGCAGCACATGGCCAAATTGCAACTGCAGGTGTGAGGATGGCGCTGGAGCTCTGAGTCAGCACGGGACAGATAGACCCTATATAATGCCCTCAGCCCCATCACACACACACACAAACACACACACACACACACACACACACACACACCCAACCCCATGGTTCCCAGTTTCTTGCCAATCTGGGACTTTTGCTTACAATGGCCAGGATACTGCGACAGCCTATAAAATCTGGGGCTGCCCCGGCCAATCTGGGACATATGATCACCCAACCAGTAAAATACATGACCCCCAAACATCCTTAACTCTTAGGAATGACATGTACCATTGCAAACTCTGTAAAATTCTTAAGATTAGGCCTGGAGGTAGGTAAGAGATAAAATATAAGTGAGAGCTGAAGGCAGAGATTGAGACTGGTTGGGCAGGAAGACTGAGAGCCATGTGGGGAGGAATGAAAAGCTGGAATTGGTTGGGTGGAGAGGCTTGGTCTGGGAACATGATGGGGTGATGCTAACTGGCCAATAACCAGAGCAGTGAGAAAAAACAAGGACAGATTGGAGCTAATTGGCTGAGTGGTGACCAGGGTAAAAGAGGGGCAGATAAGAGGGGCTGAGACTGACAACCAGTTTATGTGGAGGAAATAGCAGCAGCTGGGAAGATGGATACATCTGGCATGGAATTGCAGCACAGAGGGGATAACTAGAACCAGCTGGACAAAGAGATGAGGAAGAGGAACTGGTCTGGGGAGACAGACTGGATACAGAGCCTGGGAGGGGAGATGGAGATGGGAAGTCTTGGTGGGGGAAGGTGGGGACTGACAGGAATGACAAAGATATATCAGGCATGATGCCAGCAAGAGAAAGTAGGAAAGGGTGGACAATGAGACTGGTTGAGGAGCTAGAAACAGAGGGAGAGTCATTTTTTTTTCAGTCTGAGATCACATAATTAAAGATTACAGGATACCACTTCTGCACCAGGAGGCATACTAAGGTTGCAAATGAATAAGGCTTTTAATGTTGTTTGTTGCATCACCTCTAAATAATAAAATAACTCTTTTTACAGCTTACACTCTTACTATTGACCTGCAAAACACTGGCTTCCAGCCTTAAGACTACAGAGAAACCATTCCTTTTTACAGGAAGACTTAATCCCCAGGCTTGGAGCTACGCTAGATTTCTGATCTAACCAGGTTAGATCTCTATTGTTCAGGTTACTGATGAATGATTGTGTCATGGAAGGGAGATGGGTAGCCTTTCAGATGACGGAAGTGGGGAGGACAATACTGTGCTGTATTCTTAGCTTCAAAAGCCAAAGGGAACAGAGCAAAAGGACAGAAAAGTCAGATGTCTACCACAAAGGAACATTAACCCTTTAGAAACTGGGTATCTTGGTGCAAATAATGTACACCTCTTTTTTAGTATTATGATGTAGTTTTGATTCAAATGGTTAAAATGGAAGTGTTCAAAAGTTTATAAAATACAGACCTTAGGAGATAAATTCTCTTGCCAAAACATCCAAATAACCGAGTCAAAGCCCAAACTTGCCTTTCTATTCTGGAGCCTATATTTTAGTGGCTGCCATGTCACTATAGCAACATAGAAGACTGGTGATTTAGAGGATGGAGGATGTGACAATTTGCTATTTAGAAAGAATACAAATAATTAAAGCCACTTGGAAAAGCATCATTTAACCTAAGCATTTGGATTTTAGAAGGGAAAAGTGAGGCTGCTGATTTAAATCCTTTCTGCAACTGAGCCACTATCTGCATTAAACTAGATTAGTGAAGAGTAAAAGCAAGGAGCACCAGTCTTTTGTTTTTAATGCATCTCCAACTTGGAGCACAGTCACCCATTCTTTCATTGAATCTTTGGCTAATGACAAGGCTAAAGGCTTCATTAGCTTGTTGAGGATTAGGTACAACCAATATTAACATTGTTAGAGAATGTGGTGCTTTAAGCAAAATGTGCATTATCCATAACAAATGCAAGACTAAGAGACTAATGTGACATTTCTGACCTCTTCCTGCCTCTGCTGAAGTCAGCTGGAAACAGTCCTTTATGAACGCATCTCATGCTTTATTTTTCATTCATTAATTTGACCAAACAGAAGTTATAACACCAGATATCAAAACTGAAAAGGTATATTTTTTTTTGTAATTGGTAATTTAAAAAAAAAAATCTATTACCTGCCTACAGAAAGTTCTTTAGAAATGTTATAGAACATTTTAACCTTTCCTTAGATTTTCAGAACCAACCCATAAAATGTAATAGACATTTTTAAACCTGCTTTAGAATTTTATCGGTTTGAAAATCTTACAGAGTATATTGGTCTCCATTCAATTCACTGGGTCTGATTCTCCATTCTACAATAGGTTAGCACAATGTCATTGGAACAAGCATATTATGAAATGCAATGGAGTAGAGATACAGATCCTAACCATTTTAGAGTAGTTTATGTAGAATCCTTTTGAATTTATTTTTAATCTACTGACTTTTTGAGGGCTCTGTATACATAGTAGAAAAAAAGACGGTACTGATTTTCTTTTACTTTGAAAATCTATATAGCAGAATTAGCATATTTAGTATAAATCAAAGTCATTAAACCACTTAAAATAGGGATTTTAAAACCTTTGCCAGAGTACTACAAACATGTAAAATTCTATCAAATATTCTTAGTGTAAATACTGCAGAGACCAATCATGATGTAAGATTACAATGTTATGCCCAGCCTTTATTTAAAAAAAAGAAACAAACCGCCTCAGTCTACACTCATAGGAAATAATGGGGTACTTCAGGAAATGTCCTTCAATGTGAATCAAATCAGAAAATACAGGGTAGCAAATAAAAATTCATAGCATCCGTTTTGTCAAGTCCAAATAAAACAAAAGGAGAGCCTGTAGGAATTCTGACATCTTCCATATTTAAAGATACAGCCTCAGCATCTTTATTTACCTACCCATCGTAAAATTATAAGGAATATATATTAGAAAAATGAGAAGGATTTTGCAACATATGTGAATAATACCAAAGATGCACAGAGGGACATTTCAAGTCTGGTTTTACATTTAGTAATAATCACAGTTTAACAGATCAGGAAGTTTAGAAGATTAGCGTGTTGTGGCTGAAACTTATAAAGGTAGCTTTGTTCAAGCTTTCAAATAGCAATCTGGTGAGATAAGCTATGAGCAGCTTTACATTAAGTTTTTTTACAGTAGTTAAAGTTTGAGTGAAGTAAAGAGACCCCAGGTATTAATTTACCTAAAGAACAGCTGCTCAGAAAACACTGCAGTATGTCATGCATACCCAGTGTAATAAAATCACAGAAAAATAAGCCTGAGAGAAACCCATTTGGGAGAATAGCTACTCTCCCAAGCTTGTGTATCAATCCCATTAACATAATGAAATTAACATCCATGGACTGGAAGGAGATAAAACTGTATGCGACTTCATGCCAGCATATTAAAAAAATATGTGTTTTCTGCCTCTTTTGAGAAGTGTTAGACTTTAAAACCTCAAATACGTGTTCACATTCTAAACATGAGAGGAAAATAATGCATAACGTAGCCTCAGCTTAAATGCTTCCTTAGAGAGCAGTATAATGCTTGGAAATTGAGTTTTATTGTGATATACTACCTCTCTGTCCATTTTATTCTCATTATCTAAGATGCATCACACAGAGGCTTATAAAGCATCTGAATCTGAGGATTACAGTGGAGGTGAGATAAATGGCAGCCTGCCTTGTTGCAAGCAATGTAGACTGTAAAGACATCAGGCTTCACATCCCAGCCTTTAAATTGTTATAAAGTACTGCTGTGTGCTGTTTAGTGCAGCACTTCTCTCCAGAGAAAAACTGTGGTTCAGTGCTGGATAAGCTAATCACTTTAAATAATCTGCATATTCATGTGTTATGTTTTTTAAGAGACATTTAGGACTTGTCCAGACAAGCTCAGATGTTTGGTTCCCCAGGGACAAGTAGCAGCAGAACACCTTGCACCACAGCTACTTGTTCCTGGGGAACACTCATGCCACGCTCACTTTGGTGCGTGGCAGGTTACCCCAGGAGTGGTAGGGGAGGCTGAGGCCAGCACTGGCCTGGCCCCAGCAGCCTTACCTGGGATCCTGGAGGCCTCCTGCCGGGTGGAGGCTGTCTGGCAGCCACAGCATGGCTCTGGGCGGCCCAGCTCCGCTTTTCAGCAGTGTGCTCTGCCTGAGCGTGTGCTGCTCTGTTTTCCGCCCCCACAGTTTTTTTTGACCCCCTGGATATCCAGGGGGTCAAAAAAACCCACAGGAAAAAAGGGGGAGCAATGCATGCATGGGCAGCGTGCCCTTGCAGCACGGAGAACACCAGACAGCATAGTAAGTGGTGTTGCAGACGCGTTTGCGGTGCCACATACCGCATGGCCTGGCTTGTCTGGACATTTGTTCAACACAGATATTCTGAGCAGACTTGAATAAATGTCCAATTACTTTTCTATGAGCCATGTGTTAGTTTATTAGAAATCAGAGTAACATTAGATTATTATTAATCATTTGTTAACAGCTACCAGAGTGCTCATGATTATTATATGAAAATAATAAAAATGTGGCCAAGTTTCTTGCTGTCACAGGTCAAATTGAAAAAGGTAAGATTCCACTTATCAACACAAAATAAACGGTTGATTTTCTTAAGATAACAGCACATTTTTAATTTGCTCCTTTTCTAAATTCATAAAATATTTAAACCATGTGAAACAGAAGCAAATTTCAAATTGGATTCTTGTAAATAGGACTGTCTGATCTTCCTTACATTGACACAAATGTAAATCAGGAGTGAAATCAGGAGTGCTACATGGTATGAGTGATACAAGACTCAGGCCAGATATTTCTAATGAAATGAGGGGAAAGAGAACCAGCATAGTTTTACTGTACAATATTCAGACAGGGAGCCTGTCTGCTGGGGACCAGTGGCAACAACTGTACAAGCTTTTGGCAAATATCTTTAGGGTAAATGTAAGGTAAGGAGCTTAATTTATATAATTAAATATACAAGTTGTAATGATTTTCAGCTGTTCTGAGTATTGGTCCAGGTAATTTTATACAGGCAGAAAATAGGAACCACTGTTACATGCCGGTGCATTATAACAGCTAAGAACTAACTAGCCATGCATAGGGTTAGAGTTCTAATGTAGGAAGAAAAATGAAAATTGGCCAGCACTGAGACAGATTTCATGGAATGCCATGAGCGAACCACCCCAATCCTAAACCTATTTGCCATCTTCTTTAAGAAACCCTGGAGATGCTGTCAATCTCATGCCCTAGGGAAGTCACTAATGTGGATCCTATCCAATCCTCTTAAGCAGGGATTGGCAACCCACTGCCCATGAGTGAGATCCAGCCCATGAATAGATTGGATCCCACCTATGGCAATTAAGGGAATCAGCAGCATGCTCCAGCCACAGCAGTAGAGAAGGCATGCTAAGGGTCCTAGTACCTGCCTTTTTCTATCTGTTCCCTTTGCAGCATCTAATGATCACTGGAGGGTGAGGGGCTGTGTATCATGGCTGGGATTGGGTCATAAGCAGTGGCTCACAGCATAAAAAAATGTTGCCAACCTCTGCTCTTAAGCAAGGAGCAAAGTATCTTTACATGCAGGTACTATATGCGGTAAAAAAAACACAAAGGCAAAACTTTAGCTTTGCCAAAGCAACAAAGGTATTTCTATAACAATGGAATCCTGGAGTGCAATTTTACATCCACTGAACTTAAAGGTAGCATTTCCATTGACTCTCACAGGACAAAATTTCAGCACTAAGAGAATGGCTACACACAGAAAACTGAGTATGTCTGGAATAAGAACAGGTGCCTTAGGGGCAAAATGTAAGAGAGATTCAGTGTCTAAATCCCTGGGATTTCCTTCCCCTGATCAAACTATTTGTTCAAGACAACAAATAACCCTGACAACAGGACACGCTTGCCTAATATAGAAGAAAAGCCTGTTTGCACAGAATCATGAGAGAAATTGTTCAATAACACTTTATCTTTATGTAAAAGATGGACCCCACAATGCTGCCAAACTTGCATTGTCAGCTACTAAATCAACAGACACATTTTTCACTGATGCACCTCAGTGAAAAAAGCATGACAGATCTTCAGCCAGCATGTAAATGGTTAACTTTCTGCACGGAGTGAGGAGTGGGAAAGATACTTTGTCTGAGAAAGGGAGCTGAGTAAAAGTACCATTTTAATACAGTCCCTCTCATTGTAATACAGTCATTTATACCAAATAAATCCCAACAATTCCGACAGTGCTATTCACACAGGTAAAGGAAACAACTTTTGTCCCAAAGTCTTAAAACATCATCAGATGCCAAACTCCTTGAGGAAGGGCCCTGGTCTTTTTTATATTTATATTAGCCAATTGCCCATCAAGAATGATGGGGGGGAGGGGCAGGGGTTGGGGAGATGCTGTGCTGCCAGCCAACACTCTGCACTGGCACTGCTCTTCCTCTGGCCCCATGGTGCCCCTCCCACCCTGCCAACATGCGTCGCCCACCCACTCTGGCCCCTCAGTCCCTGTTGTCATGGGGGGTAGGGGGGACGGGCAGGGACAGAGCCCCGCATTCAGCCCCACCCCAGCTTCTTGTCTGGCCCTGTTCCCCTCACTCCCCCCTCCACCCCTGCCTAGTCAGGCCTGGGCCCGTTTCCTGGGCCTGGGCCGCCCCCCGCCATCCCTCTCTGCCTCTAAGGAGAAGGGCCGGGGAGGCAGGGCAAGGTCAGAACTGCTGGCCTCACCCCCACCCCTCTCTGGCCCTGCTGTGGGACAACGGGGTTGGTGCTGCCATGACAGCGGGGATGGAGGGGCCAGAGTGGGGGTGCAAAGCCAGCAGTGCTGGCCTCACCCCCCTCCCCACTGCAGGAGGATGGTACTGCCACGACAGTGGGGACTGAGAGGCAGGGGGACAAAGCCAGCTCTGTTCCCCCCCATCCCTGCTCCCTCCTCCCCCCTGCTGCATCAGGTCCAGGCCCATTTCCACCACCCCCGCTTCTTTCCCCCTCCGTCTCCAAGGAGCAGGACGGGAGGGGGGAGGGACAGTCCCCACTGACATGGTCGCTCTGTTGCTGCTGCCTGCAGGGAACAGAGCTGGGAGAAGCAAGGCCAGCACTGCTGGCCTCACCCCCCTGCTCTGTCTCTGCCATCATGGCAGTACTCCACTGCCGCCTCCTGTCCAGAACGCTGTTGGAGCACTCTGATTTGTTGTTTCAGACAACCAGTCACAGTGTGTATAAAGTGTTACAGACAGACAGACTGGCGAAGGCTTTTATATGATTAGAATTATGATGGGGAGAGAGAGACAGACAAACAGAGACAGAGAGTGCGGCGTTCCGTGCACTTTAATGTGCAGTAGCCTATTCTACTGAACATTAAAGCAGCACATAAAAAACCATACTAATACTCTAGTGCCCAGTAGAATAGGCTACTGTGCATTAAGCATCACCTAAAAAGTGTGTGCTTGCGCTACTGTGCATTAGTGCAGCCTAATGTGCATATATTTAGTACCTCATACTGGAGGCACTAAATCTAATATGCATTAGTAAAAGTGCATTAATGCATGTGTAGATGCGCCCAGAGAGACAGAGTGAGAGAGAGAGAACGAGAGTGTAAAGGGTTTTGCACATATATGCCATATGTAGATCAGGTAAATTGAATGAGATTGTTCATGAAGCAAGGCAAATATTTACTTAGAAAAAAGTGTTCATATAAAAAGGGAAAGAAATTGTAATAACCTCCTAAAATGCAAACAATCTTTCCATTAAAGGCAAAATCATTTTTAGTTTCAGTTTCATTCACTGCAGCTTTTTTCCCTCAGTTTAGTTTCCCAAATCTTACTAATTCATTTCTTCTCTTAAAAGAATACAACATTGTGAATGACAGAGCCCATTCACAGTAGAAGGAAAATCCCATTCTTCCACTTTAATTTGCTGCACAGTACGTTGTTTTACAACTTTAATGCTACAGGCTTCCTTGTCTTTAGCTTCTTTAAAGATTTTAACATGATCTCTGAAGTATAGAGCAGTAATGAAAATAGTGCTAATGGAAATATTCTCTTACCAGGAGACTGAAGAAAAGATTTGGGATAGATATGGTAGTTATATTTGTATTCATGATTTAGACGTTTGCTTTCTGTTTCTGAGCCTAGCAACATAATTTCTTCATCAGTAAATGCAATGTGGTATGGAAGGAAAAAACAAAATATGAAGATTGTTATTAAAAAAGCAGAAGTCAAGTGGCAATGTTTAATACAGCCAGAGAGATAGCAAAGAGTAGCTGAAGTTTTAATACTTTTACTGTTTTAACTTTCAGGTGATTATGAAAAAGGATGCATTCAGTGACTGCAGAAATTTGGGAACGTTCAGGTAACTGTGTACATTTATTAAGAAATACCCTGAGTCGCTATTGAACAGTTCTGTGCATTGATAATGCTTTTTTAAGATGTCATATAAGAGACCTTAACTACTGATGGACATTAAAAGAAACCTAACGGTACCTTTTTTTGCAAGAGCAGGGATATTAATTATATTCTGCTTAAATCTTCATTCTAGTAGAGCCATTATGATCTGCCCCTCTAAATTACTGTATTATTTACAATCAGATACTGCTCTGAAGTGTAGTGGGTTGTTAGAAATCTTATATATTCCACTTTCTTTTCCTTAAGGAGGACTATTAAATCAAGTGATCATCAGATCATCTTGATTTTAAACATACAGGATTTTAACAGGTTAGCAAATGGCTCTAAAACAAGTGCAAATTCCCCATAGTCCCAAGAAATCCCTAAAAGATTAAATGTGCCATGATCAAAGAAACATGAACTATCACACATATATAAACGTGACTTTCCCATACAAATCCACAAACACATACATTTCAAAAGCTCATCCACATTCTTCAAACAAAAACAAATTATCCATTTTACCTGCACAGCAGATGAACACGCTGAAGTGCATATCTGAAACAAAATCAAGCTTCCTGTTCAGATTGTTTTGTAAAATCTTTCCATGACTTTTGAGCATCCTTTCCCTTGTGAATTGTTCTTTCCTTCACTTGCTATTACCAGCCTGTCAATTCTACTATTGTTCCATTTCCATATTCTTGAACAGAATATTAATGCAACTAAGTGAAAATTTCAGATTAATTTTTTCCATGGCTACAATTTTCACTCATGTCTCAGCAAGAAGGGCTCTGAGTTCTCTTTCGAATTACAATTTTCCACAATAAAAGGCAATTTATTCAAAATCTGATATGCATTATCTATCTACCACAGTGACACTCACTTGTGAGTCCATTTAAACAAAAGCCAGTTCTAATTTTCCTGACATTTATTGTTAAACCTTTTGTAACTAATATAAAAATTCTATGGAGACTATGTTCCTAAATTCTTAATGAAGTCATAATACAAGTTTAAGCTCTCCAAATAAGTACTGCATTTAAAATAATATTTGAAAATGTGGCTGATTAGAAATATGCCATATATGAAGCTCCTTTATTATCCCATAAACATCTGGTGAAATCCACACTTCCATATACAAACTTCTGACCGTTACAAAGAGAACTAAATAGTTTTAATACTCCCAGTAAAGGACTTTTGAACATTTGAGAATTATTGATGATCCTTCACAGCACAGTTTTTTGCAGAACAAGCTTTTAGGTAGTTAAATGCATCAGTTTTAAGGAAATATATGAAAGAACTCTCATCCTATAGAATTGTTATGATCATAACGCTGCCATTTTAACTTAAATTGTTTGGAACTGAAAATTTATTTCCCAACATTTACTTATAATTATCTGCTAAGGGGGCAAACACTCTGTCCTCTGCAGGTGCAAAAATCTTCAGGGGCAGAACTGGCCTGGTTTGATTCCGTAAAGGCATGTGCAGAAGTCACAGAGATGCTGTGTAGCACAGATTTTTGTTCTGTGGTAGCTGCCTATGCAGCAGTGCACAAGTTCAACGCATGTGAATTTTCCTTATCTTCACAGATGACAGTGCATTAAGAGCTGTGAAACCTATTGCAGTAGCCAGCCAGCAGTAGTGGCCATCATCTAATAGGCATGTGGAATCCTCCTCCTCTGCCAACATGCTCAGTATGCAATGAAACCGAGGACTGTGCAAATCCTGTTAATTTCTTCCAAAACAGAGACGAAAACTACCAAAAACACAGTGACACAATATAGTTAGACTGCAAAAAGGTGCAAGTTCAGGGGAGCAAAGGAACTACAGTGTTTAATGGTTAGGTAAGTGGCCTGACCTAGCAATAGTTTTCACTCCAGTGCCTATCAATGCACAGCTACCATAGATGGCAAGCACAGTAAAAGGGCCTCAACAAAACAGAATCTCTGTGTAATCAGTTTAGAGCTTTCTCTTTGCACTTGGGTACAAATACAAGATGTTGTGGGGTGAAGCAAGCTGCACACATGTGGATCATCTCCCAGCCATTCCCACTAGGCATCATGCTGATGAGGAGTAGCCAAGACTAAATCAGTAGCTGCAGAGTGATTCCAGCCATGCCACATCAACTAAGAAGGGGAGGAAGTCATCATCCCTTTTTCTGGGGTTCCACACAGTCATACTGCACAACAGATTTGGTACTTACACATTACAAATGATCAAAATGTGGGTTTTTCTGCAGAGTGCATCATTTTAACTAATAAAAGTATTGCCATGAAATCAATATGCAATTGTTTTATGAATATCTTGTACTGTAAAGGGAGGTGTAGACACACAGGGCAGTAACAGCAACTCAAGCATCTAGCAAGATAGCACATTTAACAAACTGTATTTTCTCTTGTAACAGAATTACTTTGGAATCTCTGATTCTTTTACAGTTATTTGCACCATTTTTTTCTACCCAGCAGGGCTATAATTGTTACTTGATACCTAAGAAGCTAATCTGATGAAGACTTGTAAAAATTTTTCTCTCAGTTGCCTATAAAGTAAATATTTCCATTATATGCTTTATAAACGATGTTAAATATTTAGTCTAGAGGGCCAGATGACAGATCTCAGATCTCTTCCCAAGATATTTTTTATTATTATTTAATTGTAATCATTATCTCCTTTAAGCGATGAGCTGTTGAACAGAGGATCAGAAAGCAGGGCGCAAAAAAGTAACATTACGATCCGAGAAACCTGTTTTCCTGAATGTGAATAAATATTTAGACACCAATGTTGATATGAATGTCACTCACATGGCTAGGGACAGAAATGACACCAACTAGTATACGTGATCAAAAGCCAGTTCAAATCTGTAACACAACTGAAGTTCAGTGCACATGAACTACTTTCAAAACGGACAAAACTGGTTTAAGAAAAAGCTGAAAGGATGTAGTATCAGACTTAATTGATTTAACCTAAATCAGTTTATTGAACTTCTGTCCCAGTTCCCCTCCAGATTCAGGTTAACTCACAGGCCCCAGCATCCCAGGATCCCATAACATCCTCCCACCCCCCTTCACAGGGTGGGCAACTTAGGCTTGGCCCAAGCTGTCTGCTCCAGCCAAGCAAGGAGGCATGCTCTAGTGCCCCCTGGCTTTTGCAGACATGCAGCTTCATTTCTGGAATCAAAAGTGTATGTCTGGTCACTTGGTTGTTGGTTCAATCTACATGTTTTAGACTAATCTGCAAAGATTAAATCGAAGCAAGCCTCAGGCTTTTTGACTGTCTGTACTTAGCCATTAAATTCAAGCAGGGGGAAATCAGTATTCATACTTCTACAGATATATGTATTTTTATGGGAGAACAGACCAAACTTTGTGCCAGAATCTCCCCATATAGAAGTCACATAAATGAGACAAGTTAATTTGAAGAATTATGTATCTTTAAAGTTGTTGTTGATATACTTGTTTCCACACTAACAACCCCCTCTACACATGTAGGTAAAAGTGCAATTGGACCGAATGCATGATCCACACTATCATGCCTCCTGCCATGCCATGGAAGGAGGGGCAATTGTGGGATTGTGTGTTAGATCCAGTCAGGGACGACCTTATTGTTGGTGTAAAAGAAGCCTGATCCTGGGCTCCCCTTCCATAGACAAGAAGCAAACTCCCACAGCTGATGGAGAATAGGTTTAGAGCTGATGGAGAATAGGTTTAGGTTATAGATCAGAAAGCAATATTTTACAGTTGGGGTGGCCAAAATCTGGAACCAACTTCCCAGGGAAGTGGTCCTCGCCCCTACCTTGGGCAAATTCAAGAGGAGGTTGAATGATCACCTGTCCGGGGTCTTGTGAACCCAGCATTCATTCCTGCCTGTGGCAGGGGGTCAGGCTAGATGATCTGTTCAGGTCCCTCCTGACCCAAGCTACCATGAAGCTTGGAGTCCCTTGTGGGGCCCATGCAGATGGGACTGAGTCCTGCACCTGATGGAGCTCTCTGTCCTGGCTTCATGTGTGGCACAGCTAGGACCAAGAGTGCCACCAGGTGGAGGATTCTTGGTCCTGTCTATGCATGTGGGCCCAGGGGTTTCATGCACCCTGAGCCTTGGGGATCATGGCCCAGACCATGGGGTTTTATGCTGGGCATGGTGCACGCATGTGGCTGGGAGCCCTGTCATCCGATGAGGCTCCAAGCTGCAGGGGAGACACTGCTACATGTACAAATTAGAGCTCAATAGGAACAAGCTATAAAGTTAGTAAACATTTTTGACATCTGACTTGATAGCTGGTTGGAGCTTTTTATCATGTGATAAGTACTTTGCATGTGTAATTGGTCTTGAGGGCTAGAGACAGAAGTTACACATAAATTGGTTTAAGTGATCAGAAACTGGTTTAAACCTGTAACAGAACAAAAGTTCAGTGTACATAAGCCAGTTTCAAAATGACTAAAACTGGTTTAAGATAAACCTGGCTGAATGTAGCATCAGACTTAACTGATTTAGGTCAAACCGGTTTATGGAACTTCTGTCCAAGACTCCTTCCTGGTTCAAGTTATATCACAGTCCCTCAGGATCCTTTGGCCCTGCCCCTCTGACTGACAAGGGGGTGGGGGTAGAAAACCCATCTGAAGATGTAGCCTGGTCTGCCTGGTGAGGGCGGAGCAGCTCCTGCCAGACTTTTCACCGCTGGAATGCAGGAGGCAAGGGCATAGGCCAGCAGGCTCAGGCAGAAGGTAAGGAAGAGGGTTTAAACCTTCTCCATGCCCCATGAGACCCCAGCCTGGATCTGCATGGGGAGGCTGCCACCTTTTTGCCCCCCACCCCCACTCCAGCAGAAAGAAAGAAGTGTGGCCACACCCCAGCTAGGGCACACAGGGTGAGGCAGGGAAGCAGGGTTTAATCGCCACTCTCCTCCACTGGTCTATCCAGCTTTTCTCCCTACTGGCTGCTTAAACTGAGTGGGGCATGGCCAGATGGTAGGCAGCTTAGGCAGCACCTCAGTTGAAGTGGGGAAAGCATGGAGATTAAACCCCGCTACTTCTCCTCTCCCACCAAACATGGGACCCCAGTTGGGGTCTGCCCAGCTTTCCCCCTCTGCTCGCCACTTGAGTGGCAGGGGCTTGGCCAGATGGCTAGGTCGGTATTAAGCCCCCACTGATGGAGCAGCCAGTCGGGGGAAATGCTGGGCAGACCCTGGCTGGGATCCCATGCCAGTGGTAGAGAGCAGGCATGGGGAGTTTAATCCCCCTCTCCTGCCCCCTCTCCCGAGGCACTGCCTGGCTGGGTCTAGCCATGCCTCCCACTGCTCAGGAACAAACTTGGGAAGAGCTGCTTCCCCCTTCCTCCTCCAGACACATCCTGATTGGGATCCCTGCAGGCCAGGTTGAGGGTTTAAACCCCTCCCCAACCATACTCAGTGGCCTGCTAGGGCCTGGTCATGCCCCCCTCCCTTGGCTCAGCTTCCCTCCAGCCTTCCAGCCACTGCCGAAGGGGAAGAAGGGCTTGCTTTAGTGTCCCCAGCTTCTAGCCTGAGCCACTGCAGGCATGTGGCTGCATTTCCAGAAACAAAGGTAAATGTCTATTCATTTGCTTCTCAATTCAATCCCTGCAGTTTAGACTAACCTGCAAAGATTGAATCAATTCAGGCTCAGGCTTTTTGAATGTCTGTACTTAGCCAAGGTAACTGCACAATTAACCAGTTAATTGTGCAATACCTGTGATGTATGAAGGGGGCCACAGAGAAAACAGTTAATAGAGAAGGTAGAAAAGGAGACCTGAACTAAAGAATAGTGGATATGTTATACCTACAGGCAGTTCTGAGAAAGATTTCCACATGAAACATTCCATAAATCACTTGCCAAACTCACCACACAAAGGCAGGAGAGATTCAACCCTTATTGTGTAGCTAAATGTAAAGGGTTTTGTTTTGTTTTTGCCCTTTGCACTAGAGTGGATGTCATCATTAAGACACTTACCATCAAATGACTCTCACTACCCACAGGTAGGCTTTATGGCTAGGGACAGACAATTAAAAAGCCTGATCCTGAACTGTTTCAATCTTTGCAGGTTAGTCTAACGTGACTAGGCTAAATCAGTTTGTAGCTACACAGAAATCACAGACATGCAGGCACATGCCTGCGGTGGCTCAGGCTAGAAGCTGGGGGGTGGGGGGCGGGGGAGTGCTAGAGCAGCCCTCCCTCTCTTCTTCAGTGCTGAGCTGAGGGGGGCATGGCCAGGCTCCAGCAGGATGCTCAGATTAGGGAGGGGTTCCCCCACCCACTTCTGACCAGCCCAGCAGGGAATTGATAACACAGTGTTTATCACCCCTACCTCAGTGTTTATCAGCCCATTAAGAAAACAACAGAGGGACATTACCAGGTACCTGTCTGCCACAGCAAGGACTATAGCCACCATGTGGTCTGCTAGTTAATACACAGACACCCTCTCAGCAAGGGAGAGCGGAGGAGGGAATTCCTGCTTAGCAGGGAGTGGAGAGGGGGAGGAGGGGGAGCAGCCTACAGTCTCTGCCAGAGATGCAGCCACGGAGTAGAGGGGAGGGGCCAACTCTGCTGCAGAGCAGAGGGCCCTGCCCAGCCCAGAGATCATGCCAGGATGCTGGAGGAGTCTGGTTTAACTTAAACCAGCAAGGGGTCTGGGACAGTCATTGCATAAACCGGTTTGAGCCAAACCAGTTAAGTCTGATACTATATTCAACCTGGTTTCAAATTGGTTTATGTGCACTGAACATCTGTCCTGTTACAGATTTAAATTAATTTCTGGTCACTTAAACCGGTTTATGTGTAATGTCTGTCTCTAGCCTATGTGGTCCATCTTGTGAGATGACATTTTATACTCCCATTCTTCAGTTACTGTCATTGTTGTTTTCATTGTTGTTGTTGTTACATATTTATAGAGCACAACTGGCATCCTATGCACTTTTTTTAATCCAGTTAAGAAAACATGGTTTGTGCCACTGACTAGACACTTGCAATATATGGGCCATTTTTTATTTAGCGTAGTCAGTGCAGTCACTACAGGAAGACCATGAACAGGAGTAAACTATCAACAAGAAATCATTAAATAACAACGGATAAAAGTGTAAAAGATGCTAGAGAAAAGCAGGGAGATAAACAAAAAAAAAGAAAGAATAGCTGCCCTAGGAGAAAACTATCACCCCGGATTAGGTCAATTACAATAACAAATCAGTCATGGTTGTAGACATTGTTTTCTGGTTTTTATGTTCCATTTAGTTTCATTTAATTTTCATTTTAATCAGGTACAACAGTGGATGTAGTCAGTGCCAGAGTGAAACTAAACACAGACTTGTTCATAAGTTTTTCTGATGTGTTACTTTAACATCAGCATGATTTTATCTCAGAAAACCACAATTCATGGTGTGACCTATGCTTTCACAAGCTAAAATATCACATGCTGTTTTTTAAATAAAAAATGCTAAGGACAAGACATTAGTAAGGACAAAACTAGCATCTATATTGTTTGTTAAGTGCACGGTTTAATGAATACACGTATCATCTGTAGGCAAACCACGTCACTGAACATAGGACCATTAACATGACAAGTGCTTATTATTTACTGGGATGCAACTCAAGCAGACATCCTGCTGAGGTCTAATCTCCTTCTTTTAAACAACACCATCCTTTATTTCTTCTCCTACTCATTCTTTTCTTCTCTTGATGATTAACAGCACATAAAACAGGGAGACTCCCTTCTGTGCCTTTGTTTAAAGTGAGAATCTTGTGTATTTAATTGCCCTCAAGCATCTGATCCTATTCAAGGGTCAAGGGAATTGCTTCCATGGTACTATATCACACCACTGAACTGTGGACTGCTTAAAGTAACATAATCAGTTTAACATATATGTAAGATCACCTAAATTATATTCTTGCTTTCCTTCTAAACTGTTATCATGTTACAGATAGTTGTGTTTCTTTCTTCTTAAATAAAAAAAACTCACCTATGCAAGGTCATAAACCCCTTCTAGATTCTTGCTCCCCTTCTCAGGTTGTACCTCTGATAAATTTAACCATTTATTCACTCCAAAGTTAAATGCTGCTCCTATTTTTAACTTATTTTGTTGGTATATTTGAGCAAACTTTTCGTGTTGTCCCCCTTTATTACGCAGAAGGCAGGGCAGATTTGTACCTTATAGAAGAGATCAGGGATGTACAGCATACGTTTTTGTGAGCTCAAGCTCACTGAACAGCTACTCCTCCCATCTCTTCTCCAGCCTGTGGTGACCCTGATCTATGGAAGGCATAGGTGCCTTTTCCCTCAGTTCTACTCCTCCTGGTCACCATGAGTACTTAAGCCACTGGAAAGAATGTAGACATTTGTTCTCCTAGCAGAAGCTCTGCCAGGAGGGACTTTTGCCTGGTTGGAGTTGGGTTGTTTTTCTCCCAAAATGGTCATTTTTGCTCCAGGAGAAAAAGTGGAATATCACTAATCATGGTTTCTCCCAGGAGAATTGCAATTCTCTTGGTAAAAATGGAACAGAACATTGGTAATGTTCAGCCTGAGATTTGTACGGGACTCCCAGAATGAGATATTAGGGCTGGCTGTTTGAAGACTGAAAGTCTGAATCCTGAGAAATGGAGACCAGGACTGGAATGAAGCACTGGGGAAGAGAAGAAATAGAACTGGGAAAAAGAGGTTAGAAACGAAATGCCAGATTTAAAAGTACCTGTGCAACCTATATCCATTTCCATTATTTATGTGTATTCTGATAGTCTTTAATTACATGCTATGTTTTTGCCATAGGACACTTCAGTGCACAAGGCAGACCTTCTCTAGGGATGAATGAATAGATTTGTAAGTGAATGTTGTTTGTGGAACCCCTAATTATTTTGGAAGCTGTCTGGTAGATGAAGCTGGGGAAAGAGGAAAGAAAAAAGATGATTAAGGCAGTGTACATTTTGCCATGGATCCTACCTACACCACTGTGTTTCTCTGCAATGCTTAATATGTCACTTAAAATCAAACACATCACCAATGGTCACTGTAAGGTGAAATACAAATATATGAGACTGAATTCACTGTGCATAAGCAAATTTTATAATGTTTTAATGCTTCACTTTGTATCATTAGTTTTTTAACATGGGTTTTCATCTGTAGCATAAGTACAGGGTCAACTTGACCACTACATAGTTATTTTGCTATATAAGCCTACAAAATCTGTTAGCTTAATTCCATAATACTAACACCCCGTTACACTGCTGTGGAAGCATAAAGGACTCAGGATATATGCAGACATTACACTTAGGTCAGCCTAACCAGTGTATATCTATACATATGTTCAGGGAGCTTAGACCACACAAAAATGGCTAACCTAATCTAACTTAATTCATCTGAATAGGTGCACTAAATTAGACCGGGCACAAGTTAGCTTGACTTACCGAAAGTCTATACAGAAAGCATTTGGAGCCCAGCCCAGCCACTCACTACATTTGTCCTAGCCCCCTGCCCCTCCCACTCTAATTGGGCTATTTTTAGTCCCAACATGACTCCACTTTCCCCACGGATCCCCTTCCCACCAGTGCCCCCCAGACCCACCAAGTACCTCTGCAGACCCACTAGCCTCCCCATGATCCCACCCACCCTTTTCCCACTCCAGCTTACTTAGATGGCAGTCCTGGCATGGCAAATGTCTGCACAAAAAGGACCCCATCTGCAATCATGTGCCTTAAAGTAAGCTGCATGATCATAGATCAGGTCCAAGGAACAGTTTACTAATTTGCACATGTGCTTAGGTCTCTTTACATTATGAGAATGGCTTTCCCTTTGCTTTTCAAAAGGGCAGGGGAGACCCATGAAAGGGTTTTTTTCCCCCAGTGTGAAAGGGCAAAACTTTTGAAACCACTATTTTTTATTAGACGGGAAAACAATTTCCTACTCAACTACAGTGTTCTGCCTTCTCTGTCCCATCTCAATGAGAGCTGAACACATCCATTCTCCTGACACTGGGCTGAGAAATATCATTTCACCTGTTGCTGTAGAACTGGCATAAACTAATGCTGACAAAGTCAGCATTTATAGGGTTATATGGAAAGGTTGCTCAATATCTTAGATTTACAGAAGTTTAGGGCTGGAAGGGACCTTGTGAAATCATCATGGCCAGTCCCCCTGCTCTGGGCAGGAAAGACTGCTGGGGTCAAAACCCCAGCAAGGTGTGCATCTGTAAAGAGTGACCATCTCTTCAGCTCTCTCCTCTAACTCTGGGGCCCAAGCTCTAATGGAAAAGATAGAAGCTCTCTGTCTAAGCACTTTGAGACTCTTTAGAAGGAATGATGTTGTATAAATTACAGCTCATAATTAAAATGCTTCCCTTGAAATTGAAAAGCAAGCTTTAAAGATGAAATGCTACTCCTTTCAAGTCCTGCAAATACTTGTTACCTGTCTTCCAGATACCAGCACATAGGTGTGATCTCACTTTTTTCACAGCCTATTTTTAGACATCTCCTATATAACTTAGGTGCTAAATAAGAGTGTCAACAGATTTATTTTGATCCAACTGGAACACAGTGCTAATGCTTTACACTTCAACACTACAAACGGAATGCACCAGCTATTGGAAACAGTTCTTTCTGGGCATGAAGGCAACCCCCAAAATGGTGGAAAAAAACATACTGCAACATCTTAAAACTCACACTTTGTCAACTGTACTAAATGCTGTATTGGAAGCAGTTAGAGATTATTATACAATTTGTATCATACTCAAAATATGTGCCCAGGATTAGCAAAATATTTTATCCTATCAAATAGCACAGCAATTTAATAGACCATAATAATTATCAAATCACATATGCTGGACTTGGAAAACATCTTTGCTTATGCACTCCTCTTTCCTGTCAGTGTATTGCCTAGTATTTTGTTTCATGTAGATTTAAAAGTGCCAAAAGAAGAATCTTCTACCTCCCATTTTGAGAGAGATTATTCCATGAGCCAAAACAGGGTTTTTTTTTAAATGTTCAATCTAAATTTTCCCTGTCTGGATCTGATTCCATTACTCTTGTTCATAGCTATGAGAAACTACACTAAATATTGCATTGATATTATAGTGTCCTTTAAATATCTGTAGACAACTACACCATCCTCCCACCATTCCACCCATTCTTGCTTGGCCAACTTATAAATTGTTTGACTCATTTAATCATGACTTGAGCCTCAAAAACATTTTGATAATACATTTACTACACTGCATTTTTCAGCAGGTTAATTTTCAATATGGAACGGATGCTTACTCGAAAGTCTGTAAAGCTATAGACCCAATCAGAGACTGATATTATTAAGCAAGAAAAAAGCATGTAAAAAGTGGACTGGGACCATTACATTCAAACATTTAAAAGGTGAGATTTCAGGGACTTCATGGAGGTGAAGACAAAAGCATCTTGGTATCCATTAGCAATTGGCTTAAGTGTTCCAAAGCACGATGGGCTACAGGGAAGGTGTCAAGGTAGAAGGAAAAGGGGACTGAAGTAGCCAGCATGGATAGAAATGATATTGGAAATGCTGAAATAACTGGTTTAAACAAGGATGGAATTGTAGTGGGGAGGGGCAGGGGGAGAGGAAATACTGGAAAGATTTACAGAAAATGAAGAGTTTTGAAGCAACTGCATGTTGATTTAACTGCAAAAAATGTATGAGCAGAACATGTAGCATGGAAAGGACAGAAACTAACAGAGGATAAATCAAGAAAACATCAGAAGCCTTTGCAGAAACTAAACTGTCAACAACTCTGGGCACAAACTGGAATAGAATCATAGACAATTGGAGTTGGAAGGGTCCTCAGGAGGTCATCTAGTCCAACCCCCTGCTCAAAGCAGGACCATCCCCGACTAGATCATCCTAGCCAAAGCTTTGTCTAGACAGGTCTTGAAAACTTCTAATGATGGAGATTGCACCACCTCTCTGGGGAACCTAGTCCAGTGTTTTACTACCCTCCTACTGAGAATATTCTTCCTAATATCTAAGCTAAACTTCCCTTGGTGCAACTTGAGACCATTGCTTCTTGGTCTGTCATTTGACACTACTGAGAACAGTCTAGCTCCATCCTCTTTTGAACTCCCTTCAGGCAGTTGAAGGCTGCTATTAAATCCCCTCTCAGTCTTCTCGTCTCCAGACTAAATAATTCCAGTTCCCTCAGCTTCTCTCATAAGTGTGTGTCCCAGCCCCCGCAACATTTTTGTTGCCCTCCACTGGACTCCGGGGGCCCAAAACTGAACATAGTACTCCAGATGTGGCCTCACCAGTGCTGAATAGAGGAGAATAATCACTTCCCTTGACCTGCTGGCAACACTCCTACTAATGCAGCCCAGTACACCGTTAGCGTTTTTGGCTCATATTCAGCTAATTGTTCACTGTCACCCCCCAGGTCCTTTCATACAGAGCTGCTGCCCAGCCAGTTAGCCCTCAGCTGTACTGGTGCATGGGATTGTTCCATCCTAAGTGCAGGACTTTGCACTTGTCCTTGTTGAACTTAATGAGATTTCTTTCAGCTCAGTCCTTCAATCTGTCTAGGTCACTCTGAATCCTAGCCATACCCTGCAGCATATATACTACTCCCACCAGCTTGGTGTCATCTGCAAACTTGCTGAGGGTGTACTCTATGCCATCTTCCAGGTCATTGAAGACATTGAACAAAACTGGTGCCAGGACTGATCTCTGGGGCATTCCACTTGATATCGGCTGCCAACTAGATATCGAGCCATTGATTACTGCTCTCTGAGCCCGATACTCCAGCCAGTTGACTTACAGTCCATTCATCCAGCCCATACTTCCTTAGCTTGCCTGTGAGAACGTTGTGGGAGACTATATCAAAAGCCTTGCTAAAATCAAGGTACACCACATCCATGGCTTCCCCACATCCACAGAGCCAGCTATTTCATCATAGAAGGCAATCAGGTTGGTCAGGCATGACTTACCCTTGGTGAATTCATGCTGATTGTTCCTAATCACCTTTTTCTCCTCTAAATGTTTAAAAATGAATTGCTTGAGGATCTGCTCTGTGATTTTTTCAGGGACTGAGGGGAGGTTGCTGGTCTGTAGTTCCCTGGACCCTCCTTTTTCCCTTTAAATATGGGCACTATATTTGCCCTTTTCCAATCATCCAGGACCTCTCCTGATCACCCTGAGTGTTCAAAGATGATGACCAGTGGTTCTGCAATCACATCAGCCAACTCCCTTCAGCATTCTTGGGTGCATCCCACCTGGCCCCATGTACTTGTACATGTCCAGCTTTTCTAAATAGTCCCTAACCTGTTCTTTCACCACTGAGGGCTGCTCACCTCCTCCCCAAACTGTGCTGCCAGGTTCAGTAGTTTGGGAGCTGACCTTGCCTGTGAAGACTGAGGCAAAAAAGGTATTGAGCACTTCAGCCTTTTTTGCATCCTCTGTCACAAGGTTGCCTCCCCCATTCATTAAGGGACCCAAACTTTCCCTGATCCTCCTCTTGTTACTGACATACTTGCAGCAACCCTTCTTGTTACCCTTCACATCCCTTGCTAGCTGCAACTCCAGCTGCACTTTGGCCTCCCTGACTTCATCCCCGCATACCTGAGCAATGCATTTATATTCTTCCCTAATTATTTGCCCAAGTTTTCACTTCTTACAAGCTACCTTTTTGTGATTTAGTTTACTGAAGAACATGAATGACATGTGCCCCTGGAGGCTGGCAGGGCACGGCAGCTGCCCA
>NW_017729025.1:115975497-115986061 GCF_001723915.1 Gavialis gangeticus | reverse complement strand
GGGGGGGGGGGGGGCACGGAGGCAGCAAGCTCCCACAGGTGGCCACCTGCAGACACTGTTGGCTGTGTCAGTGGTGAGAGGGAGGGGCGCGAGCAGCAACCGCCCGCAGGCACCATTGGCAGCGTCAGCAGCGCTTCTGTCAGGGGATGTACCGCCAATCTCAGGGGGGTGCATGTGCACCAGTGTGCACCCCCTGTGCATCACCAATGCTGAAGAGTTCCCTGCTAAGCCAAGCTGGTCTTCTGGCATACTTGCTAGTCTTCCTGCACATCAGGATGGTTTGTTCCTGCACTCTCAGTAAGACTTCTTTAAAGTACAGCCAGCTCTTCTGGACTTCTCTCCACCTCAGACTGGCTTTCCAGGGGAGGTCCCTGAGCCAGTCGAAGTCTGCTTTTCTGAAGTCCAGGGTCCTTACTCTGCTGCTCTCCATCCTTCCACTCCTCAGCATCCTGAACTTTATCATCTCGTGGTCACTGCTTTCTATATTCCCCAACAATTCTTCCCTGTTTGTGAGCAGCAGATTAAGAAGAGCACAGCCACAAGAGCAAGAAGATAAAGTTCAGGGTCCTGAGGAATGGAAGGATGGAGAGCAGCAGAGTGGAGAGCAGCAGAGTTGGCTGCTCCAGCACTTGCACCAGGAACACTCTCTGAAACTGTCTTAGATGCCTGTGCACTGCTGTATTGCCCTCCCAGCAGATATCAGGGTGATTGAAGATCCCCATGAGAACCAGAGCCTGTGATCAGGAAACTTGCACTAGCTGTTTGAAGAAAGCCTCATCCACCACTTCCTCCTGGTCTGGTGGTCTATAGCAGCCCCCACCACGACATCACCCCTATTGCTTTCCCCTCTGACCCTAACCCAGGACTCTCAACAGACCTATCTCTAGCTTCATACTGGAGCTCTGACCAATCATATGGCTTTTACATAAAGCACAACTCCTCCTCCTCCTCTTCTCCCCTGCCTGTCCTTCCTGAACAGCTTGAATCCATCCATGACCGTGCTCCAGTCATGTGAGCTCCCACCAAGTCTCTGTTATTCCAATCACGTCATAGTTCTGTGACTGTGCAAAGACTTCCAGTTCTTCCTGCTTCCTTCCCAGACTCCATGCATTCATGTACAAGTGCCTGAGGTAACTAGTTGATTGCTCCAATTTCTCAGGAAGTATGAAAACACCTCCCCCTGATGCCCCCTCCTTCTTCTCTTCCTCCAAGTCTCCCACTTCCCCACTTACCTCAGGACTTTGGTCTCCATCCCCTGGCAAACCTAGTTTAAAGCCCTCCTCACTAGGTTAGTGAGCCTGTCTGTGAAGACATCTCAGTATCCATTTTTGGACCTAAAGGCTGATGGAAAATATAGCTCTCCTCTGCAGTAGCGCAGAATGCAGATTGCAACAGTTAGGCACTGTTATCCTAAAGCAAAAATGTTCTGCTGTAGACTTAAAAACAAGCAAGCAAGCAAACAAACAAACCTCGGAAGTGGAATGTTTGCCACCATGAGATCTCAAATACTGGTAATCCACAAAACTAACACTTGTGTCCTAAGGAGCAGTATATGCTCACCCTTCTATAATTTAAAAGCAGTAGTAGCATGTGAATGCTTTTTCCATTGTTTTGCACATGCAGTTACACCACCGGCTCTGTATAAAAGCAGATGCATAGCTCCTATCTTAAACCATGACATTCCTGTGTGCTTTATACTGTGCGGAAGGAACTCAACAGTTCAAAGTGCTGCAGACATAGGTGTAGCTAGTAATGCTACTAGCTGGAGATACTCCCTAAAGCATATTTTGTAGTAGGGTTGGAGTGTTTTAGTTTTTTTTGTGGGTCGGAGCGTTTTTTGTGGCATCATTGTGGTCCCAACAAAAGTCTGAAGTAGCCTTCTCTTGCCCCTCTCTTCCTGGTGATGTTCACAGGTGAATCTCAACCAGAATGAGGATGTGGATAACTGTTTATTCATAATTCTTGCTCTTTTGTGATTTTACTTGCTTCTTTCTATCTAGCTCTCTGATTAAACATAAGCAGTCTTGGTCCTGCATGTCTTGGGTCTCCAAAACACCCACAGACCATCAGGCCTGCATGTACATGAAATGTAGTATTGCACCTCTATTTTGTCATCTCTGAAAATTAAAAATATATCTTTCCATAAGTAATGGGGGTGAAAGACAGAAATGTACACATGTAAATCAGATATTACCTGTTAAGTATGAAGCATTTCAAACAGATGTCTGAAACATTAAGGAATGTTGCTACAACATTGTTCAATGCAAGAACAAATCACACACTCGGTAGAACTTGAAAGAGAAAAAAAAAGAGCAAAGATCCATTTTGAACATTCAGAGCAGTTCTCATTTCCCCTAAAACAAAATCAGAGTGGTGTAAATTAAGGCCACAGCAAACTTAGTGAAGATGAAATTGAGAGTTTAAATTGGATATAAAAGATAAAACAAATTGCTTTAGACAACATACAAGCTGGTAACCACAGCACCAGCTAAGTTAAACCTGTCAGTTAAGACGGGAAAAGTTATTCAGATAAAATGCTTTAACATCAAGCCTTGGGCTTTGCTCAAAGGTCAGAGTTCCAATGTGCATTTGTGACTTTCTGGATACTTATTAGCCATTCATATCCTGACACACAAGAGTGTGACCTCCAGTAATAAGATAATTCTCTAGAGCTCATTTGAGCTACCTCTCCACTTGCCTATTTTACACCAGTGCAATTCTATTTACGTCAAAATCAGGTGCCTTTAAACTTACCAAACAGCATAAACTTCTAATAAAAAAAAATGCAACCTTAGTAATATGCACCTCAGAGAGCTGTAGTTCTTAGAATTTCTAGTATACCATTTATAATTATATAACAAATATTTAACTGCATATACTTAAGCTACATACCCATAGTTACTGGTTGAAATAGTACCATATTTATTTGAATACCACATGCACCTTCCCACCCCTCCCAAATCAGGGGGGCAGTGGGAGCACAGAGCTCAGCTGGGGAGGGTGTGGGTGTGTGGGGTAGGAGGGAGGGTAGGAAGGTGTGGGGACCCCTTCACACACTCCCCCCTGCCCATGGCACACAGCCCACACCAGCAGCAGCAGCAGCAGCAGCAGGAGGAGGTGGGCCCTCAGAGTGCTTGTGGCCTGTGTGGGCACTGATGGCCAGCGGTGCAAGGTTCCAACCAGTTCTGGGAGCTGTATGTAGTAGCAAAGAGCAAAGCCGGGCCAGCCCACCTCTATAGCACAGGGCTCCCTGCAGTGCACTTGCAGCTCCCAGCACTTGTGCGCCACTGGGGGGGAAGCCCCAGGTGATGGAGCCAGCGGCCTTCCCGCTCCCTGCTGCCAGCTTCATCATGCAGGGTTTCCTGCTGGTGACACATGAGTGCCAGGAGCTGCATGTGTGCTGTGGGGAGCCCCACACAATAGAAGCGGGCTGGACTGGCTAAGCTCCTTGCTGCCATGTGCAGTTCCCAGAACTGGCCGGAGCCATATTCCACCAAGTGGCAGTGCCTGCATAGGCCATGAGCACTCCAAGGGCCTGCTGCCTGATGATGCTGCTGCTGGCAGCAGAGGCTGTGCTCCATGGGAGGCAGGGATGTGCAAAGCTTCGGTCCCTGATTCGATTCAGCAGAGATTTGTTGGCCGAAACTCCAAATCCAAATCCAATCAGGATACCCTTTAATCTCTCCAAATTGAATCAGAAACCCCCAATTCAATTCAATTTGGAGACATTTGGAAAAATTTGGTGATTCGGCCACAGACACAGCTTTAAATGTTTTTTCTGCATACCTCTAGGCACCAGGCGGCTCGTGAATGCTGTGATGCTGGGGCGGACGAAGCATCCCATGGGAACGTGGGGGGCTCCCTAGCACACTCAGCAGCAGACCCAGAAGTGGCTGGCGACTGGTGTCTCCTGGGTCTGGGGTGGGAGGGGCACCCGGGGTCCCTCCGCAGCCAACAGCTGAGCTGGGAGGATGCAGGGCTGGGGAGCATCAGACCCAGCGGACCCAGAAGTGGACCAGAAGTACTTCTCGTCCACTTCTGGGTTCACCAGCGAGCATGCAGGGGGGACCCCCCGTGCTCCTGTGAGAGACTTCATCTGCTCCATCCGCATCACAGCATTCATGAGCTGTGCCTGGTATCTTGAGGTATGTAGAAAAAACATTTAAAGCTGTGTCTATGTCCGAATCGCTGATTTGCCAAATCACCATCAAACCTTCAGATTCAGACTTGGCCAAATCAAATCAGGGACACTGATTCGATTTGTTAATTCGGATCATTGTCCCTGATTCGGGTTGAATCTGAATTGAATGCAGCCTGTTTCACACACCCGTAATGGGAGGGAGTATGGTCAGGGCGGGGGGTCCCTACACCCCCCCACCCTCATGCGCCAGAAACCCCACACACCCACACCCTGCCCCCACAGCTCCACCACATATATACACACCCAACATACCCTACACCCCTACAAACACAACTATACCCCCTCACAAACCCCACACAAACACACACATGCACCACACCCCACTGTACACACACAGCCATACTACTTCATGCACTCCCCCATACACAATACACAAAAGTACAACTGTATTTTTCAGGTATTGTGTAATCATCTCCTATATACACTACAAAAACACAAATCATGACAAAATTTAGACAGCTTATGTCCTGATCTAATGTTGCCTAGTTTTTGTTCAAAGAACTGAAGCACTTAAATAAGGCTCATCTCTCTTTACATTCACTTTATGGCCCTAGCAAACCTTCAAGGTAGTCAGACAATCCAACACATGAATCTGCTTTTTGGAGTTTGAAAACTGACTGTTCTTAGTTTTATCTAGCCAATTTCCAAATCCCAAGATCAGAGGTTACTGAAGTATGTCATTCCTGAGACTATGTTTACACTGTTGCTATTAGACATGAAAACTAAATAACAGGGCCTGCTCCATGTCAGCAAGGATTTCAGGTTCTTTTGTTTGTCATGCAAAAACCAAAGATCATGATACAGTCTAAAATGACCTTTGTATAGGCAATCTTGTTTACTCTTGGAACACAGGGCTGAGTTTCTTCATGGCCAAAGCATTTTTAAAAGTCGCTGCATGTAACTGAGAAGGAATTCTAATCCTAGGGAGTGGCACTAGAAAAACCAAAGGTTTCAGCATAATCTCTAAATCTGCATGTACCCTGTCATTATACTTACATGCACAAAACGTGCTTTTGGAAAATCTAGCTCTCTGGGGACAGGCCCATAAGATGTGCTATACTGGATCAGTTGACTGGTCAATACGGACTCATGTTTGTGCCAGTAGATGCCAACACCTGACCCTTTGGAGAAAGCAGAAGCCTAATATACTTAGTTAAAATAGTGCAATTCAGTAAGTGAAGAAACAATCCTTTTACAACCATTCAGTATAATAAGAATAAATGTAAGAGTGGGGAATGTTGAAGATTCCTGTGTAACTTATCAATGGGCATGTAAAAATAAGTTGCTAGATTTTTGCTTTCTGCTATTTGTTGTTTAATACCATAATTATATCATTTAGACCTAAAAAGCATGGGGATGTAACTTGTACAAAGATACTCTAGAAAGTAAAGCTACTGCTGTTGCTATTGCAGGAGATTCTAATCAGCTGATTAGTGAAGCTTTTTGGCTTTGGGATCTTGTAACACAGAAGCCTAATGAGATTTTTTTTTCTTGCTATGCTATCTGATTTCCAAGATAAACATGGCATCTTTTCAAAGG
Organism: Gavialis gangeticus; assembly: GCF_001723915.1. Classification (NCBI taxonomy): domain Eukaryota; kingdom Metazoa; phylum Chordata; order Crocodylia; family Gavialidae; genus Gavialis; species Gavialis gangeticus. Next base: position 115,980,321 of record NW_017729025.1, on the reverse strand, counting down.
CTATGGGATGGTTATCTTTATGCACCAAAGTACAACTTACATCTTTAGGAGCAGGGCTCCTTTTTTAGCCTCCTGATAAAATGCAAGCAGGCAATGCAGCTGCGTACAAGTTCTGGTGGGTGTTAATATCCGAGTGACCCTTTGATTTTTCTATTAAGCAACCATACAAGGATTTATACTTAGAGTTTGCGAGTTTTATGACACAGCTACAGTCTCCTTAGAGGCTCAGGGCATTAACATGGATAGTTTCTGATCAATTTTTAATCAACAAGATTTATGACTTCTTTCTGCATTTTCTGTGAACCTGCACTTTACATAGTATACTGGAATCTTATTTAACAATGTCTTGCTACTCTCCCTTTCCATCCCCTAAAATAAAGGGAAAAGAGGCATTTATGATATCTTGAATTATAACTACCACATGAATCCATGGGTGCAAGATGTGTTGATGAGGTGAAATACAAGAGATGTAAGTATGGTATCAATTGTAGCATCTCTCTAGTTGCAACCCCTTATACTATTGTAAGAACAACTGCTCTTTTGGGCTAGGGACAGACATTACACATAACCCAAATTAAGTGATCAGAAACTCGTTTAAACCTGTAACAGAACAGACATTCAGTGCACATAAGCCAGTTTCAAAATGGCCAAAACAGGTTTGAGATAAACCTGGTTTAATGTAGTATCAGACTTAACTGATTTGGCTCAAACTGGTTTATGCAATGTCTGTCCCATACCCCTTGCTGGTTTAAGATAAATCAGACTCCCCCAGCATCCCAGCATGCTCTCTGGGCTGGGTGGGACTCTGCTCCGGCTGCAGGGCTGATCCTGCCCCTCTGCTCTCCAGCCAGAGCAGGGACCAGCCCTAGAGGAGATACATGCTGGCATGGCCCCGTTAAGGCACAGTGGGGCAGGGAGGAGGTTAATTCTTCCATTCTTCTTCTCTTCCCCCACTGCAGCTGGGGTCAGACTGTCTGCCAGGGAGCAGAGGGGAGAGGGCTGCAGTGGTGGCCTCTGGAGCTGGCAGACCCTGGCTGCAGGGATGGGATGGAGTGAGGAATTAACCCTTCCCCCTGCCCCCTTCACTGTAATGGGGCCATGCTGGGTTGGCTGTCCTGCAGAGTGAGGAGCGGGGGCTCTGTTTTGTGCTGGGGGGGACTCTTCCCCTTCCTCTTCCTTCTCCCAGGGTGGGGAGGGAAACTCACTGCATAGGGACTTTTCCTCATCCTCCCCTTCCCCCCCCTGCCACTGTGGGGCTGGGAGGATGGGGAACTCCATGAGATGCTGCCCGCCCCTAGAGCAGGGGCTGGGGGGAACTCTTCCCCCTCCTCCTCCTCCCACCAGAGGGGCAGTGGGAGCACAGAGCTCAGCTGGGCTGGGTGTGGGTGTGTGGGGTGTGAGGGAGTGTGGGGGTGTAGGGACCCCTACACATACACCCCATGGCATGCAGCCCTCACTGCCTGGCAGCAGGAGCAGGTGAGGATGTCAGGGTGCTCATGCCCGGCACAGGCATGGCTCCAACCAGGACTGCACAGAGGGAGGGAGCAGAGCCTGCCTCATCTCTGCAGCTCTGCTCCCTGAGCTGCTTCCCCCACTCCCTCCCACACAGTTCCCACACCCAGCTGGGAGTGCAAGGAGCTCTGCCCTTTACTTCTCCGCACAGTCCAGTGCAGGGCTTCCCTGCTGCGAGTTTAGAGTTGAAGGCACGGAGCCCCAGGGACAGAAGCAGGCTGCACAGGGCTGTGCTCCTCACCTCCAGCATAGCTCCGGCTGCCTCTATCATGGCTCCGTGCCATGAGCCCGCAGCTCTGCACCCACATTGGACTCTGCAGGGGAGCAGGGGGCCGGGCTCCCTCCACTCCTAGCAGAGTGCGGGGACTGTGCAGAAGGAGATGGGGGAAGCAGTTGGTTCTAGTGCGGGGCTTCCCTCACTGCGAGGGCTGGAGCTTCAGGCTCAGGGAGCAGAGCCCAGGGGATAAGGCAAGCTCTGCTCCCTCCTCTGTGCAGCACTGGCCAGAGCCGCGCCTGCTTTGGACATGGGCACCCTGACCTCCCCACCTGCTGCTGCTGCCAGGCAGTGGGGCCTGCACACCATGGAGAAGAGTGTGCTGGGGGTCCCTGCACCCCCACCCTCCCTCACACCTATACCCTACCCAACTGAGCTCTGCACTCCTGCTGCAACTCTGTGGGAAGAAGGGAAAAGATTGCCTCCCAGCATGGAACAGATGTCCCCCCTTCCCTAAGGGGGGAGGTGTGGGGGAAAGAGTTCCCCCCTGGGGCTAAGCAGCCTCACAGAGCTCCCCCTCCCCACCCCACTGCAGGGGGGGAGAGAAGGAAGGAGAAGAGTCCCCCCCAGCACTAAACGGGGTCTCCCTCCCAGCCCCAGGGCAGTGGGGGAGAGGGAGAAGGGGGAAGAGTTCCTCTCTGGGGCTGGGCAGCCCTGGGACTCCCTGCTGGAGCCTGGCCATGCCCCACACTCCCAAGCTCAGCTTCCCTGTGGGGCTGAGCTGTTCTAGCACCCCTGGACTTCTGGCTTGAGCCACTGCAGGCATGTGCTGAATGTCTATCCACTTGCAAACCAGTTCACTTTCTGCAGGTTAGACTAACCTGCAAAGACTGAATCAATTTAGGCTCAGGCTTTTTGAATGTCTGTCCCTAGTCCTGCAGTGTGGTAGAGGCAGTGATTAACTCCCATCACTCTAGTCAGACAAAAATTAGGTCATTCTTATGTGAACTACAAGACATTGGATTTAATTTCACAATTTAGATTATAAAAAATGCAATAAAATAAAATGCCTGTTGACATATAGTATTAGCATGTGTTAATGTAGGAGCACATACAAAATTAACTGCAGAAGACCAAGACCTCTGTCCGAAACAAAGCTAAAAATATATTGAGATAGTTTTACCTGCATGTTAACTGTTGGTTTGCAGCTGCTTCTGCTCTAGCGTTCTAAGCAAAGACAACTTGAAGGTCAAAGGGTTAAAGTACAACTGGCTACATTTTAGGATAAAAACTGCCTTGGATTTCCTTCTCAATAGGTACCCCACTTTATAAAAAAGATAGCAATGTACTGCTGTGCTTTGTTAAATAGCAAAATTATATATACAACTGAAGCCAAGATAAGATAAGCATGCTTATTCTGGTGGTCTCTAGTGGTCTTAAAAGTGCTGCCATTTTACAACTGTCATTTGCAATTAATATTAGCATGAGATTTAAAGTAGAATAGGGCAGCAGGGGTATTTGTTTGTGAATGACAACATTTTTAGGCTGAGCACCGTAAAAATGTCACTGCATAAAAGAGGAAGATTCTATTTAGCTTCTTATCAAACCTACCATCGCAGCATCTGGGTAACTGTAATATTATTCTCACCCCTCCCTTCTCAGCCTGCTCCTGTCTCCCTATAAAAAAGGAATGTATTGCCTTTAAATTGATGACATGCTACAATTTTTTCTGAAACTTTTCAAGTGTATTCCTTATTCCCCTGAGTACCAGAATACTAAAACCACATCTACCCTCTCTATCAGAACTCAAACACTAACTTAACAGTCTTGCTGTATTAAAGCAATATAACCTTGGCACACTTCAATAAGGTAACTCCCAGCTTGGCAGTAAAAGTATCTTAGAGCCTACAGTTTTTACACAACAAATAGATGAGCATAGTTTCATGGTCAGAGTCATGAAAGAATAAGGCACCTGCATGTTTTAGCATCACAGACCTGCACAACAATGTTAGGAAAGTGCCTTAATTTTTTCTTGATCTCCATCTGTAAAATGTGAATAGTACTGACCAACTTCATAAACGCTTGAAGATATGTGAATAATAAGAACAAAGTGTTACTAAAGTCAGTATATGCTTTTCCTATTTCTCTTGTATTTGTTCAAATCTCACACAAACATAAAATAGAAGATTTCTTGCTAAGACTTACAAAGTGGACTTTTGTCTTGATAGACAGTACCCTTCAAAAACAGGGGCAATTTCTGCCGAACGAATTGCTCTGCATTTGTTTGAAAAGTGTTAACATAAATATTGTATATTATTAATGGGTACTATTTTTCTTACAGAGAAAAAAGGGCAGAGCAAAAACTAAACATATCAGACATAAACAAGAGCCTCTCTCTACACACTGGAAAATATTAATACCTTGTGTTTTATATAAGAGGCAAGGATTTCTTTGGATGATATATTTTATTGGACCAACTACACAGCTGGGATATAATTAGACAAGCTTTTGAAAGCAGGATGCTCTTCTTCAGGGCTCTGTTTTATGTAATTCCTTGCTTTTAGTTTTTATGGACCAGCATTTTCCCTCTGAAATCTGCTGTGTTTATGAAAAGTCTTATTAAACAAATGAATCAAGACCTTATAAACAATAATCTAACTATAATCTTTTAGCTGAATTAGACATAAATTGATCTGTGGCAACTGTACTACATTGTCACGAGAGGAAAAAACAGGGTTCTCCAGTTATGTCAAAGGCCTCTTCAATAGCCAAATTTAACACCAATTTAATAAAGGCTCTGGTATAACATCAATTCATGTTCAGTTGCATGGATCAAAGGATGGCAGGACATAGCCCCTTCCCATAAACAATGATAGGTCTGCAGTCAGCTATTTATTATCTATCACTGGTGGGTCAGTGAAATTTTCTTCCCTGTGGTTCCATCAGTGGTTCTCAACCTTTTTCCTACTCGGATCCATTTGCAAAGATCCATGGCCTGTCCCGACCTACACCTCCCCGGCCCTGCCAGTGTCCAACCCCCCAGTCCCCTGTTCCCCCCAGGAACACCATGCTGGTGTCCCTCACACCCAACCTGCAGC
>NW_017729025.1:115957081-115970497 GCF_001723915.1 Gavialis gangeticus | reverse complement strand
GTGAAATTTTCTTCCCTGTGGTTCCATCAGTGGTTCTCAACCTTTTTCCTACTCGGATCCATTTGCAAAGATCCATGGCCTGTCCCGACCTACACCTCCCCGGCCCTGCCAGTGTCCAACCCCCCAGTCCCCTGTTCCCCCCAGGAACACCATGCTGGTGTCCCTCACACCCAACCTGCAGCCCCCTAGCCCCCCCAGCCACCCCCATCCCACTCAGGCCGAGTGGAGTGGCTCCAGCAGTTCCGGCTCATGCAGGCAACAGCAGACCGAGTCTGGTCCTGGCATGGGCAGGAGGGAGGACGAGGAGAGGCCTGTACACTCCTCCTGCCGTAGGCTGGGGTTGCTGCACTGCACCACGCACTCTGGTCATGGCCCCTGCTGCCCCCCCCCCCGAGCAGCATCTCCTGGCTGCCCCACCCCTGCAGGCATGGCACCAGCCACAGTGCCACCAGCCCAGCCACCTACCCTCTTCCCCTGCTGGAAGGGGCAGATGCCTTCCCGCTGTCCCTCTGTCCTGCTGCAGCTCACGACCCTTTGAAATATTCTTGCAACTCACTTTTGGGTCATGACCCATGGGTTGAGAAATGCTGCCATACATCATTGCCTGGCTAAAATTTTCTACTTTTCACAACTTGCCCTGTCTTCTTCCACCATCATCTAGCATTGTCAGTAGGGCTCCAATTTTCACTCTTATGTTTACCTTTTGGCTTGTGTCTTTATCTTGCAACAAACCATAAAATTGATGCCTAGTTTTCTTTAGCATTAGCCACAGGTGTTAGCTCATGTAAAGTTTCTATTTCAGTTTTTAATATGGAGTTACAGTGGATAGGAAAGTCCATAGGCTTATTTTCTCTCTCACATTAGTATAAATTAGGTGTAAATCCACTTAAATTAATTGAGTTACATTAGTACAAATAAGAAGAATTAAGCTGGTCCTAGCAAAATTAAATTAATGCATTTATGAATTATGCATATGCATGTATTAAAAATACATTAGAGGTAAGTGCATTACAATCAAATTTCTCTTAATTTACTGACATTCATCTAACTTTATTCTGATTTTTTTTCTTTTCTTCATCTCATCTCATGCCCATGGTCTGTAAACACCACAGAATTATCTGAGAATCCTACCAATGCTACAGAATGCTACTGGGATACCAGGAGACAGTTACAGTTTGGCATATTTCTCTGGCACAGTGAAATGCCATGTGGTCTTGTTATACAGACTGAAATGAATCATGTTTTCACACTATTCCTAATCTGTGCTCTAACCTTGGTAATTGAAGGTGAGCTGAAGCATGATTCAGAAATATGGTGAAAACACATTTTGATCCTATCTAAGCTGACAGGTTGAGCTATATTTTAGCTATAGTTCACATCCCAGTAGCTTTTCATTGTATGAAGAGGATGTAATTTGAATTTAAGTGAGGTTTCACTTCCTGGAATAGTTGGAGGAACCCATTCAAGAGAAAACGTTGGGAAAAGCCATATAGGAGGCTTTGTTAATCCTTTTATCAGGTTTATTTTTTAATTTGTATAGTTATGCAATCACAAAGTAAATTGTACAAGTGAAATGATCCAAGTCAATCATACTCAGACATAGTAACCTAAGCATTCATTCACTGAAGTGTGAAAAAAAGACATTGAATGATATGCCTTTATCATATATATCAGAATATCCTTAAAATTGTGTTTGGTGAAGTCCCATATACTAACACAGTCTACTGAGCTATTCAGGAAAAAGGCTTCTCTCTTACTTTATCAACATAGAAAGAATTAAGTAACTCTATTAAATCCTTTCAAAAGTTGACCCTGTATATATGTACACTGAAGGGCCTGAGAGCTGTATACATGGACTATAATGGCAGAATTTAGCCCCAGACAAGCAGCTGTCTGACAGTGTAAAATGAATTTAAATAACCAGATGGTCTGTACCAGCCCATACACATGGAAGAGATGGAACCATAGGTGGTTAATTTACAACCTTTAAAAAAAATCACAAACTAAATAAAAGAGGCATTAAAAATGCCATCTATTCTACACACACACACAAATTGCCTTGAAGTGAGTAAATAAGCTCAGCTGTGCTGCGTGATGAGTCCATTAACCTTGCGATAAAGCATTAAATTAAAACCGCCTAGTTCAAATTTCTTCTCTGCTACAAGGGAAAATGTACCTTCCAAGGTTTTTGTTTTATGCTAATAGAGCTATTGTGGGAAAACTTCCCAGCCAGACATCTACAATTAATAAAATAAGAAGCAAAACAAATAAGCAAATTACAAAAACTCCTCTGACAGTACTTTAATAATTGACCTTTTAATTTTGGTTTGGTATTCTCCGACTCTGGTTTCTCCCACAGAATTCAGCTTACAGCTGTTAGGGTAATCAATTTAATCTTCATTTTTTTTTCTAGGCAAATTATATGGGCAGCACAGAACTATCACTTGCCTCGGTTCATAGAAGAGAAAAGACTTTGTTGTATCATTTCATGAAGCTACCTTTCATTTGCTCTATTTTCACAGACACCACAGCTTCATTGATCCAAACGGTAAATTTAATCTGTTTATCATCTGGCAAATCACTTAACTTCTGTTTAGGGCAAATATGGTTGTATTCTAATCAGAAAAGATTAAACCAAACTATTTGTGATAAAGATACCATACCTGGCACTAAGTGTAATCCATCTAGTGCCCAGAACTCACTTTTTGGTCTTAGTCAGCAGCATGGCTGTAGCCTTCAGGCCTGTAAGACCTCCTCTTCTCATTTGAATTAGAAGATTCATTTCCATAACAACCTTCATTCTCTTCTCCCCCTTCCCCCCCACCTTTTCTTTGGTGGCTAATTACAAGGACAATGAAAAGCTATTTCACCAAACATAATCTATGGGGAGTTTTTTCTGAAATAATATTGCTACTAGTTATAACTGCATTTTTTCTTGGAAAGAGGACCAATTCTTTTCTAAGCAGAAGTTTTTTCACACAGAAATAAAGCACTTTGGTGGCACAAAACACATACACATATACAGAGACTGAATTTCAGGCAAGTGATTTAATACATATGAAACATTTCCACATCAAAAGAAAGTGTCACAAGAGATGTAAACATTAGAGTAAAAAGGAATCAACATATTACGTAGTCCCAAGTCCACAAAATATTTTAGTGATTTAAAAAATAGAAATTAAAATACTATTCTTGTGTTGTGATAGTATCTTCAAAGTCATGGTCAGTGACCTACGCTAATAATCTAGTTGTCTTGCTGATTAGCAATACCCAAGCTCTGTCACTCACTGATAGTTAATATCATTTCTAATTGGTGAAAATGTGACTAAGGCTGGGTCTGATCTGCAAATTAAACAGGAGCTCCTAAAAAAATGCATGTTTTCTGATCCTGGCAGTTCCAGTTTACAGTGATAATGATTGGAATTGAACTTTTTAATCATGCTTGGGCATTTAAATTCAGGCTTTTTGTTTTGCCCTTTTTCTAGTATCAGTGGAGCACCAGAAAAATCTAGTCCTGTTTTTTCTTTAAACAAAAAAAGGATGACACAATTCTCCTACACTTATATATAGGGACCTACTTAAATCGCAGTTTCACAATTTTTGTGGAAACCTCAAAAAAACAACAATTTCCATGATCACCATGAAAAATGGCATTTCCCATGATTTTGCATGGAACTGCCTAAAAAAGAAATAAAAGCTTACCAGAATACAAAGAAAGTGCAGCAATCCCTGCAGCCAGAGAGCACGTGGTTTGAGAGAGAGCTACTGAGAGCTAGTAACAGCCAGTGACTCAGTGAAGGCACCAGTCAGGAAAACAAAAGGGTTTTGGCACCATGTCTTAAGAAGCCAGATACAATGCTGCAGCAATGAAGATGAGTGATTGGCCTCTCAGCCAATCAGTAGTGAAGCACAGGGCCACTGGGGCCCCTCAGCCAACCAGCAATGGGGGGAGGGGGTCACCACGAAAAGACCATGAAATCGGCTCCACACACTTGAGGACCCCGCGAAAATTCCTTTGCTCGCTGCGATTTAGGTAGGTCCCTGCTTATATACCTTTATTAATCTAGCCATTTTTAGCAAGAGGGCATCAGTCACCACGAATAAAAACTTACAGTATATTCCAAGAAAAGTTTATTGTTAGCATGGAGGTGAAGTCGATTGGAGACACGAAAAAAAAAGATGTTAAGCTGAAGGTTTGTTTCAAAGATGCAAGTTGCAAAATTTAGCAAGCACTGCATTTGGAAGGGGTGGGTATAAGTCATTACAAACAGCTACTGTTACAAAGCAGAAGCACTCTGTTCCCCCCATCCCTCACAACTGTAGCCATTCTCTATTCCTTTTTTGTTAAGACATTTTAGATCCCCTTCTCTCTAGTGAATCATATTTCTTTAATAACCTGACAAAGACTTTATGGGAGGCCATGGACTCAATTCTCCCCACTAAAAGCAGCAGTCACACCAATGGAAAGAGAATTAAGCACTACGCATTTTCAAGTCCTTAATATAAAAATAGGGTTTTTTTTATTTCTTTGGCTTTTTCAGCTCTGAAAACCCTACTTGAGAAACCAACATGACAATCAGATGATTTTTCTAGTGTTTGTACTTTGGCCCTACCTCCTTTTTACCAACACATAAAATGGTATACAGCATTGGCAGCCCTTATAACTATATAGCTAACTGCTGAAATCCCAATACAGAGCCATTATTTGAGTTTCAATATGTATCAACACCTACAATTTACACAACTATAAAAAAAGCACAATCTAACCAGGCATTTGCTTGATATAAGCCTACCTGTCAGCATCTCCTAGTCCCAGTGAAGTGTTACGCTGAAGTGTCTCCCTCACTGCAGCCATACCGTCAGGCAGACGATTTAATCTTCGAGTATAGAGGCCCAATCCACCATCAGTCATGTATCTTCAAAACAGAAAAAGATATACTTAAACACATATTTTTAGTTAAATGATTTGTAGAAAATAAATGTCATAAGCACTTTTATGCTTTTGGGCATATTTGTGTATCCAGTTTACCTAAACTTTTGTAGAATACTCAAATATAAAAGCAGTAAAACTTTGCACTTGGTTATGGAGCCAACCATGATCCTTTTCTTTCTTTTCCTCTCTTCTTTCTGCAAACCATCTTATCCCTTTTACAAGCATAATGAGACCATAACAAGAGTATGAAAAAGGAAAAAATATTCACTGGTCCATTAAGAATTCCCATGACTCCTAGATGCCTTGCAACTTTCCTTTAGTGTGTCTGAATCATTTAGAGAAAGAAAGAATAAGGTCTACTCACTCTGTAGACATTTTTTATCCTCAAAAATGCTGTAGGTAAAATTTTTAGCCCTCATGACATTAAGGGCAAAACTTCAATGGGGCCAGGATTTTGCCCAAGCTCGTACCTGCTGTACATGGGCATCCCAAATACTAGGACATACATTGTGAGACTGGGGTTTTGTACCATTGCATCAAATGTTGCCCTCATTCCAATTTTGTGCACTATGCTATATGCTGGCTGTTTTTAATTATCATCTTAATGTCAGATGTTGTTGACTTTCAATTGTGTCATCATAAAATACTTAAGCAGCACTGATGTGTATAGGGTGGAAGAACACTGAATCTCGCTGTGGATCCAGATACTTGAGCTGAAGCTTGATTCACTGCCAAAAAGGCAACCCAAGTTGACAATGCACACCTGGTTGGTTGGGCTGAGGAATCAAAAGTAGTGGGATGCTAGATGTATCGTTCCCTTGTGCGTCATTGGCTACAGAAACTGGTATGCCTTACCTACTCTAGCCCAATGGGCCATAAGACAGGACCATGGATTTGCCTTGACCTGACCTAGTGCATATAAGGTGCATAACAGATTAATAAAACAACATTCTTGCTATGAAGCAGTTTTATCTTAATTTAGACAAGAGAAGATTGATGCACAAAATAACAGACGTAGCTATGTAGATAAGTAGGTTTTTTGGAAGGGAAAGATAGTGCTTTGAGGACAAGAATTTGGAAGCACTGTAGTAATCATTCCCAATACATTTGGGACTTGTGGATATCTAGCAACTACACCTCTTTTACACTGATTATTACATATACAGACAGCAATAATTCTAATTACTTAAAGATTTCATTGCATTTCATAATCATTAATAAATTATACCTCATTCCCATAAGAAAGGTAAAATATCCAAATAAGCAGGTGAAGAAGCTGATGTTCAGAGTGGTTAAGAACCCAAAGCTCCCTAAAGTTAATAAAAGGAATTCAAGAAAGGATTGATCTTGGACAAATTCTGATCCCACTCAAATTCTAGGCAACAGGCAGAAAGAGACCTTTTATCTCCAGAACTGCAGTGATGTGCATTAGTCAGAAGATCATCCTTTTCCCCCTTGCTTCCACATGGAAACAGTTTCCTGAACCACTACTAGAAAACTAACAGCTAAATTTTGCAGTTCCCTCTTCCATTGCACTTTCTAAAGTACATAATGTCTGTAGCTGTATAGCTATTGTACAACTCAGTTGGAAAGGAGAATGAAAGGTAACGTTTCTTTTGAAATGCAATAGGATTATTAGTTAATAAACTACTCAAAGCAGAAATTCCCTGAAATTAAAGTTAAAAAAATTAGGAATGCCTGAAATTGGATCACTGAATGACACAAAGTAAGTCTGATTTTTGTTGGATCTTACATGGCCAAAAAGTATATCAGCTATATCAATAAGTATATCAACTATATCAAATATGAAAAAACAACACTAAAAAACTATCTAAGTAGTTCCTTTCCCAAACTGTTTTATAGCTCACTACTTGTAACCGAAGAGAAAAAACTTTAGTTTTACAACTAGGAATAGAATATCTATACTAACTGTATGCAACCTGAAGGCCTGGCTGTAGAAGAGAAAAAAAACCCAGCCTGATTTATGACTGCATCCTAATGTGACATGGTAAAACTGGAACCAATTATATTATAAGCTGGGGTTCAAGGTGCTCAATTTCCTTACAGTTTGCTGTGGCAATGATGGCCAGGTAAAAGCAAATTCATTACCACTTCTATCAATTAACTAAGGGCCCTGAGTGCTGTGCCATAGCAATGAAGTTTAATGCCTGGGGTAAAACCTGTAGTGGCAGCTCACCCTCACCCCGTGCACAGATCCAGGGGGTACATGCCCCTCCATGCTTGCCCAGGAGTGCATGCACCCTTCCTCCATCCCTGTGCCCCCCAAACAAGCCATTTGCAGCTTCATCCTGTACCTCGCCCTGGGTGGGCAGCACTTATTGGCACTCCTTCGCTTTGGCGCTCAGGGCAGTTGTCCCACTCACCCCTGTCCCCTTGCTATAGCACTGCCTGAGTGGTCAAAGTGGGTTGGCTTTGCGTAGGTAAGTATGAAACAGAGGTAGAAAGGGAAGATTTTGGCTGCATACACACATTTCAGTAATCTGGGAAAATTCTCCCAGGTTTGCTGTCTGGGCAGAGAAATTTACCTAGAGCCATATGTACAGACATTTGAATGCTGAGGCCCTGAAGAGTGGAGAGCTTTCACTGCTGACCCTGTGCAGCTGTGGGGAGGAGGGAAAAAGGGAGGAAGGAGGAGTGGCTCTGTGCATACATCTCAGTGTGTTCTGCAGGCTTCCCTAGTCTGCCTGGTGACAGATTGAAGCAGTACATAGGGCAGTCCTGATTGGCCGACCCAGACTGCCCGTGGTTAGCTGTGTTTCCCTGAAGCATAATGTGGGGATTATGAAGGGGGAGTGTTCTGGAACAGTAGAGTCCAGCAAGCAACACACCGTCTCCCTGGGGGGCAGGGAGGATGAGAAGCTGGAGGCCTATGGTCCCTTCTGAGAGAAGCCATGGCATGTGCATATATTCGCTGTCCCAGGAGAAGCTCTCCTAAGAGAGACTTAACTGTGGTTGTTTCCAGATTACTTTTCTTTTGGAGTGCCATTTTTACCCTGGGAGAAAAAGCCTGAGCATCTGTACTCTTGTGGTTTCTCCTGGGAGACCAGTCTGTATGAGGCCTTTCTCCTTCATAGCTCCTGCCACTTGAAGCAATCAGCCTGTTAACAGCTTTCCCTTAACTAATGTGCCTCCACCATTTCCTTCAAGTCTCTCCACAGAACACTCTTCTGTAACTGTTTATCTTGATTACTAGATGATGTCCAACTGGTCACTTGATTCACTGGATTTCATCTCTTATTTTATGACTGAAATGATGTAGGGAAGAGAATTAATAAACAGAGAATACCATATAAATTTTGGATGAAGAATTATTTGTTCCAGAGTATTAACATTCTGTAACATTAATGTTCTCAGGAAGAAATTGGTAAATGCTTGAGTACTTGGAAATGACAAAAAAGAGCATCCTACAAAACAGAAAAGAAAAACTTATACTTTTAAACTGCAAATACATGAATAAATCCATTTTTATTAGCCAGCTCTAGTAATGGAGTTTTTAGATGTATTTTGTATATTTGTATATATAGGTAGGTGAAGAATCTAATTGTACAGTGGCAAAAAATGACCAAATTTATTCCTTATTTTAATAGTACTAGAATGCAAACCCTAAACACATTCATGGAAATTGTGAACTATGTAGTTTTATTAGCTTGAACAAATGAAGCTAGCTTGTATGCACAAATTACCTGTACGGTACTGGGATGAACAAAAATTTCTAGGACTTAAAGCACTACGATTACACAGATACTCTGAAGTAAGCCAGGAAATCCTTAAACTACATACACATTGTTAAAATAGCCACAAAAAAAAAGTTTCTGTGGTCTATTAATAAAAAGACTGATATTCTGCTAAAAAAATGTTCCTTATGTAACACTTCAACTATCTTTACTCTAAATACCCTGACTTCATTAATACCTTGAAACCTTTTTAAAATTATCTGGTGCCTTGTTAAAATAACAAGCAAAGCTCAAACCATCCAAAGAAAACAAAAGACTTTTGTTTTCCCTTTATCACTGCTTCTAAGAGTAAGTCCACACTGCAGCCACAGCTGGGATGGTGAGTCCTATAGACATATTCAAACTAGCTGCAGCAGCAAAAAGCTTGGCCTGGGCTAGCAAACCTACCCCAGAGGCATTTAGTGTGGGGCTGAATTCTGTACTATTAGTTACACTGTACCTTGTGCATGTCTGCATTAAGCTATTTTCACTATGGATACTACCATATAGATATATCCTGAAGTTTTCATATGATTTGTTTAAGAAGCTATAGTCAAATCAATATTGCATATTTGGAGTTGATATCTTTGGCACATGCTTCAATAATTAACATACCTTGCTGAGTTGTGAATACAAGTAGCTGTGTCCTCTCAATTCTTTTGTAAGTCTTGTGGAAATTGTGCCCTCAAACAATTAGATCCAAACAAAAAGGATATCTTCTTCTTTTTTAAAGGATCAATTACTGTTTCTTCTTACTGTCACATATATTTGCTCATGCAAAGAAAAAAAAGCCAATCTAACATAAACCTATACTAACTATGTGCCAGTTGATGGTGGCAGCAGGGAGAGAATCACAATCCAGATAGAATATCCTCCATTTCCACCTTTGCGTATCACTTTTGTCATAAAAGCTGCTGTAACACTTAGTTGACTGTGAAGACTATGTTTCCATAAGATGGGAAGGAGAAAACAAACAAACCAACCAATAAGCCTATACAAGATGTGATTTAGATATTCAAATCTGTTCGGGGCCTGCCCCAGAACAACAGAAGATTCTCCACTGGGACTTCTACAAAGAGGCTGCTAAGCTGGTAAAGCTAGAGACAAGGCTATTCTCAGTTCTCCAGTGCCTATGGGGACAAGATACAATTCTTTTCTTTAAACTGCATAAACAAGGAGGCATGAAAGAATTACAGAGCTTCCACTATAACTTTTAGATTAGGGACTTGGATCAGATTTTCCATTATAAAGTTTCTTTGTCACAAGCATATATAATCCTTAAAATGGAAGGAGAGAATGAAAAAAAGAAAAAAAAAGTGGAAAAGGTAAAAAAACCCCAAAAGTTATACCAGTCTAATTAGTTAAGATTACATCATTAAACAAGTCTTCAACAGTCATTTTTCAGGAACTCGTCTTTGCATGAGCAGATCAGCTTATTTGAACTATTCCTGAACAAATAACATGACTTGATTTGAATCCCAAATGCAGATTTTCTTTTTTTGCATGCCTGCTACATGCGCTTGAAAATGTAGCTGTCAGATCTGCACTTAGACATCATCATTTCCTGGCGTATGACCAATTCTCTCATACAAAATAAAGTTGATTTTTAACTTAAAATTCATACAATCTGAAAATGTGGATATTGTCCAACATAACTTATGAACTATACATTTATTGACATGAACTAATCTTAAAGATGCAGACTCAGAGTAGAACTCAGGCCTCACCAAAGATAATAGAAAAATTCCCTTTGGTCCAGAATTTCATTCCCGGTATACAAGTGCAGCAATGACATATATTAGAATGCTTCTGCATCATTGGAACAAATAATACTTTTCATTTCAGATTCTCAGACAGACTGATCACCTTTAAATAATTTTCAGAACTGTCTTGTTTTAGAAAGCTAACACAAAGGCTACAGACAGTGGCAGGACCAGCTATACTGGGATGTGTACTGGCACAACTGATCCTACTGATTGGCAGAGACACATCTCTTGAAGTGGTTGTCCTCCAGAACTAGGTTCCTGCTGCTCCCAGGGGTTATGGGGAATGCGGGGTTATGCTGGGATGTGTATCTGCAAGTGTGGAGTGGGGAGTGCATGGGTTTCCCAGAGCCCCCCCAGAGATGGGAACAAGCACCCAGGGCCATTGTCCTACAGGACCAGGCCCCTGAAGCTTCAGGAGAACCTGTTTGGGGTATCTGGAGAGCACCATCAGCCCTAGGCTGCCTGCATTCTCGTGCCATAAATGAACAGTTGTCTGCCACAAAAAGGTGGCACAAACTATTACTAGGAATCATTGCACTACCATTTTGGGGCATTTGGACTGTGGCAAGGGGCAGAGATGTCTGTTCACTTTGCTTTTGTGCCACCATAAACAATTTTATGGTGGCACAATAGTGACATCTGTTTGTAGCCATAGTAAAATGGATATATGCAAACTGAGATCTTTTGCTAGCTGCAAGATAACTAGTCTTTCTTGATTCTATAATAAATTGCAATTAGGGTAAATTTCTTAAATATTAGATAAAGATAAGAGTTTTTACATTCTAAATAGGCAGTGACACTTTTTAAAATATCAAATGGAAAGTTTATATCAGTAAGCTTGTTATCCTTATATGTTCTCTATCCAAGAAGATTCTCCACCATGTCAATGGGGGTGCATGTGTAAAGGAACATTTGGTTGTGCTAGAAGCAATGATGCCCCAACTCCTGGATGATGGCACAAAGTACCAGTGCAAACCCCGTATCCTGCACAAAGAAGTGTACATAAAGGAGAAGTTTCTATGCCTCCCATTAGACAACTGGGAGAATAGAAGTATAATGGAGCCAGTTGGCTACAATGAGTCTCCTTCCCATTCAATTTAAAAGCAGCTTTGCTTTTGGGAGCCATCTTGCCTTTATGGTTGCAGAGTGCTTGCAGTGACAGATTTGTTTTATGACAAATATTTTGCAAGTATGGCTATATGAGAAAGAAAACTCAAAAAGGGATATTTTTATAGAGACAATCATTTGAGTTTTTTCTCCTAGCTTAATAAAAGAAAGCACTATTTACTGTATATACATAAAGACTTATTCTTTTTTTTTTCTTCACAAGTCTTTACACACTAATATAACTACTGAGTGGTATAAAACTATATGTTTTTCAAATACAATTAAGGTATTGAAAGTGGTAAGTATTTATTGTGGTTTGCCGCCAAAGTACAGTAACTGTGCCAGAAGGGTACAATGATGAACAAAGAGTTTATTTTAAATATGCTTTCAACTGTCACTGAAGGAAAGGTGTTAGGGAAACCAAGAAGAAAGCCAGGCCTCCAAAATGTTCTTATGAAGTATAAATATCACTAAGGACCTAATTCTGCCAATACTTACTACTAATTGTACTGCTTGCTATCATAATTTAGAGCCCCAACCTACACCTTATTACTACCATACTATTAAGTAATGCTTCTGCACTACTGAGTAATATTACTAAGTAACTGTTTACAGTGCTTAAGAAAATAATTTTTGTCATTGGCCACTTACAGGGCTGATCAAGGTAGGTGCAGTGCCATGGATGTACTCCTCTTTCAGTTGACCACGACAGGTGAAGCATTAGAATTTCCCCCTCCTTTCTCCTCCATGCTCCCCTCCACCAACCCTGCTCACTGCTGCCACTATCTCTGAATGCACCTGGGGTGAGGTTGGGGGTGGGGGCGGGAGCTCCAGAGATACTCGAGTTCACTCCATCTGGGCTCTGCATGGAGCTGGACTCAGCCAGTGACAGCAGCAGCAGCAGCAGGTAGGTTCTTCCTCCCTGCCTGGTCCCCCCAGTGTTCCCTGACACCCTGGGAGCAGGTGCAGGGGAAGGGAAGATGCCTGTTTCTGCCACTGCTGTCTCTAGCCAAGCCTAGCTACTCATGCAGCCTGGCCGCAGTTGGGCAGGAGCAGTCCTGAGACCTCTGTCCCTGGGCCATCTGGTGACAGTAGCAGGCAGGGATCAGGAGAGTAGGGAATGTGTTGCTGAGCACAGAGGGGAAGTGATGGAGGAGGGAAGATTCTTGCCTGCTTGAGGAAATTTAAAGAAGTCCCTCTCTGCTGCTCCTGAAGCACCATTTGCCCACCCTAGTGTTGGGGGGAAACACACAGAGCTAGGGTGCAGCCACCCTTGGCATGGGTAAGTCACTGCTCCCACACCCTCTTTTCTGAAATCCTGGATCTGCCCATTGTCACTTAGCCTGCAACTCTAAAGATGAGTGATTCTAAAACAAAAATGCTGATGAGACAGGAAAAGGCACACTCTTCCACACACCTGCATTTGCAAAATACCTGCAGTTCCATTAAGATGTTTTCCAGTCGTGTGCAGAGAAAGTTATTAATTTTAAGCCAGTAACAGTTGGGATTTCTGTTAACAAGGGATTCTATTTAATACAATCATGTTATACTGTGACAAGTCATAAATAGTGTGCCTGGAAACAAGGCATAATTATCATCATTTATACTGACAACATGGATCTAAGAGAGGGGGCTTTTATAGTACTTCCTGGGCTAGGGACAGACATTCAAAAAGCCTGAGCCTGAACTGATTCAATCTTTGCAGGTTAGACTAACCTGGCTAGGCTGAATTTTCTGAAACCAGACAGACATTCTCTGTGGACTGAGGAAATTCAAGTGCATACCAGCAGTGGCTCAGGCTAGAAGCCAGGGGGCACTAGACCAGCTCTCCCTTCCCTTTTGCAAGGAGCTGAGCTGAGGGGGGCATGGACAGGCC
>NW_017729025.1:115915220-115952081 GCF_001723915.1 Gavialis gangeticus | reverse complement strand
GGGAGGTCTGTCTGCATGGTCGCAGGCTTTTTGAGTGGCTGCTGGAGTGGGAGGGTGGGAGTGTTGCCAGCCCCCAGCCCCAAGCTAAAACTCTGAGGCAAGGGGCAGAGGGGGGAGGGGCAGTGCATGCATCTGTTGATGATACAGAGCTTTTCAATCTCCCTCCCTGTTTCCTCATACTGTCTGCAGCAAACTGACAGGGAAGCAAGCCAGCTGGGAACTTATAATGATAACAGTCTTTATCACCCAATTGGCAAAACAATGGCCTCCCTCCATTACTTCAAACTTCTTAAACAGCTTACCAGCTGACCTGTTGATTAGCTCCAAACAGACCTAAAAAGTCATTGTTCTGTCTGCCTATCCCAGTGAAACTGGAGAGAGACACACACACACAGACACCTCTTGGGATTAGCTAGCACACCACATGCCCAGGGTCCCTGAGGCTGGGGTCCGTGCTGTGGGAGATGGGAGAGAGGGAGGGGGGATTTCCTGCTTGATCAGTGAGGGGAAGGGGGGAAGCCAGGCAGACCCTGCTATGTCTGCAGTCTCTGCTGGAACCTCACACAGCATTAGCTAGCATACCACATCCTGGCTAAGGTCCGTACTGTGGCAGAGAGGAGGAAAGGATCCTGCTTAAGCAGCGAGTGATGAGGGGAGAGGGGGAGGGGGCATGGGGAAGCCAGAAGACCCTGCTGAGCCTGCACGTCTCTGGCCAGGGAGCAGAGGGGAGGAGCCAGACCTGCTGTGAAGCAGAAGCCCCACCCAGCCCAGAGAGCATGCTGGGATGCTGGGGGACTCTGATTTAACTTAAACCAGCAAGGGGTCTAGGACACACATTGCATAAACCAGTTTGACCCAACTCAGTTAAGTCTGATACTACATTCAGCCAGGTTAATCTCAAACCAGTTTCAGCCATTTTCAGACTGGTTTATGTGCACTGAATGTCTGTTCTGTTACAGGTTTAAACCCATTTCTGATCACATAAACCAGTTTATGTGTAATGTCTGTCCCAAGCCCCAAAGCAAAGGTGCAGGACGCTAGAAAAACCTAACTAATTTTTGTTCACATCATTTGGGATTCTTGTTCCTCATGCAACTCAGATATGTAATTACATGAATTGTGACCTATGAAAGGAGATAGACAGACCCTCTAATTCAGTATCATAAATGTTGTTTGAACATCCTTGTTCAGTGGGGATTAGCAGGTGGTAGTGGCTTCTTTATCCTTAAAAGATATTCATTCATCTTGACACACCTGGAGAGTAACAGCAAATTATCTACAATATTTGCTGTACCCCCGGGGAAAATGTCCCTATTCTCTTGTGATAGCTTGTCTTCTGTGTGGCAACACAGAGTACTTCAGCATATGCACTAGGCCAGATGAAACTTAAATTCTTTAATTTCTTTACCTGTTTGTACAAAAGAAGTTTGATAAACACTATATTAACTGCCTCACTAAGCTCCTGCAACAGAAGTACCAGGCCAGTATATTCACTAATAAATCAAACACTTTTAAGATGTTTTACAAATCATTTCCAGATGAAGAAAAAATTAAATTATATAGGTTAGGAACTTTTATTTTGTTTCAGTACTAGCAACCAGAGCTCCCAAACTATGTGGGTTTTTGTACAGATGTGTAAACTGCAGTTACTGCAGATAATTTAACAGCTAAGTTTTAGCAAGGCTAACAGCAAGCAGATGACTGCCTGTACTCAACTCGGCTATAAAAAGATTTAATGAATGGACAATGAATGTGTCTTTCACAATGCATCTGACTGATTCTCAGTTGCAGGATGCATTTACATGCTTCTCTCTTCAACAACAAAGATATACAATTATTTTTTCACATACTTTTTCCTCTCCCGTATACAGGCTTTGCTTACACAAGAAATCTCAGCTATGTATTAGAAGTATATGAACCAGAAACTAACTGATCCACAATACTTGTAGGCAAAGAATAAAAGTGCCCCTCCTGCCCTGTTTTACTGGCACTAAGCAACTGCCTCTGAGTTCCTGTGGCAAGATGGACTTCTGAATTTCTCTCTTGTTTTGCCAGCTACACCCTTGCAAGTGCCCTTGAAACTTTGTGTGGTGTAGTGAGCCCTTCCAAGTTCAATATTTTTAGGATGTTTCTGATGCCTAAGTGATTTATTTCTCCTTCCCTAAGTACACATGTATAGAAAACAGGTTCAATTTATCCCAGAGATCAGCAAGTCTCATTTTAGCAGGCTAAGTAACTTGATTTCTTTATACTTTCTGTATTCACTCATATACACAGACAGTCAACAGCACACTTATTGTTATGTTATGCAATTTCAATGCTACGTTTGCTCATTTTGGTCAATTTGACACTTTCCAAACAGACAGAAGCTAAGAGCCCTCCTACTGCAGTATCAGGAAAAAGAATGGGTGCTTAAATATCCATCACATAAGAAATGAAACGTATTTAAAGAAAAACTTTAGGGTCTGAAGGATATTCTAAGCCTTAACATATACTCTGACATTCTCAAGATACCTTTTTAGCCTCAGGAATAAAATTAGAAGTCTGAGTCTCAAGTAAATCAGATCCAAAGACTTTTTTTCCCAAGGTTTCTGATCAGGAATCAACTTCACAGGAATTACTTAACACTAAGAGCCAGTGCTGGACCCACCAGTCAATATAGTTATACAAAGACAAAGTGCTTGAGGAATGCTGAATATCAAGATGAATTAAATGTCTGTGTAAACAACACATTTTCATTGCCGGTTTGCAAAGTATGATGGATGTGATCAAAATATGCAACCAGGAAACTGTCTTAAAATGCAACTAAACAAACAATCATTTCTGCTGCTAGAATGACTGAAGGACCACTAGCAACCCAAAACTTTTCAATTTTGTATAATTTGGGTTTGCCTCTTTTGTGCTGACAGCACTCTGGGATCAGACCATATGCTTTTCCCTCACGTTATGCCAAACTTCTGTCAGCTCTTCTTCTTGCCTGACCACTATCCCTTTGCTACTGCCAACCATCAGCACACCACTTTATCTTCCTAACCGGAGGGTGGAACATGCACTCTACCCACAAAGTCTGCCTTCAAATTATAAAAGAAAGAAGGAAAGAAATAACAAGCCAAGAAAGGTCAGCTTGGTTTGGTATCTGGTTTAAATTCAAAGTTTTGATCCATACAAATTTCAACAGCTTAGTGAAAGCATTTAAGAATGGGCACAGGTCCTGAGCTTTACAGCATGGTCCTTCTGTAACAAGGCCAAAATACTCAACATTCAATCCAAATATTTTCTTTCAGGTTCACATCAATTCAAACCCAGTGTTCATTTCATTTTAAATCTAATTAAATTGTGCAATGCAGCTGGACTTTTAAATAAAAAAAGCCTTCTAAGTTGTTTTAAAAACATTCAGGCCCCTAACATGCAATAAAAAACCCAAAATTTTTCTCAAAATTAGCAATCATTGTCAGGACCATGAAGGAAGAGATTTGTCTCCCAAAGACAGGTGGGAAAGGTAAAGCATGATGTAGTTTCTTTTATTAAAAATGTGTATGGATTTCAAAACTTAGTCTGAGAAACCTGGTAACTGCAAAATTTGTGTCACATAGGCAGTGTGGCCCACAACTGGAGCAAATAGGCATTTTGCCCCAAACTCAGGCATTCTGGGGAGCCCAGACTGCTCAAATGTAACTAAAAATACCAATCTTCCTAAATCCACTAGCCACATGGAATATGCATGCATCAGGGAAGTCAGGGTCTTACTTACATTTGAGACAACCCAGACCAGAAAATGTCTGTGGGTGGCACTGAGCGGTGTCAGTAGCAGCTTCCTGACTCTACTCATCCCAGTGTTAGGGGGGGGGAGGAGTTCATTCAAACCTAAGCCATCTCTTCTGGGAAAGTCAAATAATACAGGCTTCTGTGAAACAGATATTCTCCCCTGGGAACTGGACTGGGACTGCCAAACACATTTCATATAAACAATTCAACAGCCATCACATGGTAACAATTTTTGTTTACTGCTGCCTAGGGCTAGGTATATTTCTACTTGCTAGGTCCTGGGCCCATACTTTAGACTTATCTGCTTTGCCTCTGATAACCCACCGTTAGAAGCCCTTTCATTTGCTGAAAGAATGAGGAACCAGCAGAGTGTTCAGTCTAAAGGAACTTGCTTGCTGCCACAACAGCATGGTCTCCAGTACAAGCATCATGCTTTACATACTCTTTCCTTATAAATGCAGTTGCCTATGGAGGGACTAATTCTGTACCACTGAAGCATAGGGCAGTTTTTATATTTATCTCCATAAAGTCCATATTCAAGTCTGTCAGTTTGTCCTGTTCCTGTGGGGCATTTTGGGGGGAGAAGGAGGACTTATTTAAAAACAAACAAAACACAAGCACCACACACATGCTCACACTGCTTGTCCTGGTTTAAAATTCTTGTGTCCTCTTAAAACATTAGCCAGAACATTAAATTATTCAGGTCTAGGAGAGACTTGGCAAACATTAAATTATTCAGGTCTAGGAGAGACTTGGCAAAGGGAGGAGGTATTAGTGTGTGAAATAAGGACACAGGCCTGCAAGGGATCTCCTTTGTCTGGTCCCCTGTTATTCATAGACTGATTCATAGATTGTTAGGGGCTGGAAGGCACCTTGCAGATCATCGGCTCCAGCCCCCCTCCACACACCCCCGGCTCTAGGCAGGAAGACAACTGGGGTTAGGTGACCCCAGCGAGGTGACTGTCTAATCTCTTGAAAACCTCCAGAGTAGGTGACTGCACCACAGTCTCGACACCCTGACTGTGAAGGAGTTTTTCCTGGTATTAAGCCTGAAAGAGGCCTTCCAGGAGTTTGTATCCATTGGTCCTGGTCTTCCCCAGGGGTGCCCTAGTGAACAAGCTCCTGATGCACTCCTCTGATACAGCAGTAAGCTGCTATCGAGTCCCCTCTCAACCTTTTCTTCTATAGGCTAAAAAAGCCCAGGTCCCTCAGCCTTTCCTCGTATGGCTTGCCTTGCAAGTCCTTGTTCATATGGGTGGCTCTTTTCTGGACCCTCTCAAGTTTTTCCACATCCTTATTTAAGTGCAGTGCCCAGAACTGGATGTAGTACTCCAGCTGTGGGCTCAACAGTGCTGAGTATAGTGGGAGTATTACTTCCTTAGTTTTACACAAGATGCATTGGTTGATGCATGCCAGTGTGTTGTTTGCCCTGCTGACCACCGCCTCGCATGGACGGCTTGTATTCATACAATGGTCAATAATTATCCCTACGTCCCTTTTGGCCGTGGTGCAAATCAACCTTGTCACCACCGAGCCTGTATGTACGTTGAGAGTTGTTTGCCCCCAGATGGAGCACCTTACACTTGGAAGTGTTAAACTTCGTCTGGTTCCAGTCTGCCTGGCTCTCAAGCCTGTCCAGGTCCACCTGTATCTGCAACCTATCTTCTGGCATGATCATGCTGCTCCATAACTTGGTGTTGTCCATGAACTTGGCCAGCAAGCTTTTCACTCCCCCATCCAAATCATTGATAAAGATGTTGAAAAGCACCAGTCCAAGCAAGGACTGCTGAGGGACACCACTGGCCACTTCACACCAGGATGACACATCCATTCAAGAGAACTCTCTGAGTCCTACCATGCAGCCAGTTTCCCACCCACTAAACTGTCAAGCAGCTGAGCCCACAATCTTCCAGATTATGGCAGGCACTTAAACTCAATAACCCAAGAGGTAGTTACGAGTCCATATATCCTTCTGTCAGAAACATACAGCCCTCTTTGCTGTAAACTTCTCAATTTGCCTGGTTTAATTTCTCAAGGATTATACAAACTTAAGTCACTTAATCGATTTAAGTCATTTAAATTTATCAATAATCCAAATAAATGAACTGACCTATTTTCCTGTTCTATCTACCCCTCTACTTTTGTTTTTCTCAAGCAGAGAAGCTGCTTTTTTAAGAGACACATTAGAAATGAAGTCCGTGCTGTTTCTTCAAAGACGGGGAAAAAGCAGTCACAATTATGCCATGGAACACTACATTGACACTAGTGTCTAGTTCTTCAATGCAAACAATCTAATTTACAAGACATGTGCTACTGTAATTCTCTGGCCTAGTGCATGTCAATGCCTCTCTTCCTACTGGCTGGCTCCAGAGATTATACAGCCTAGACTGGCTTAGCTCAAATGACAGAAGGAGTTTTGATGCTGAAGGTTCAGGATTTAATCACTACTATACTGTCTGTACCTGTGTGAAGCCAGGAACTAGCAGCAGCAAATAGGAAAGGTGATACTAATTGCCTTTCATTTTCTTTTTCCCCAAGCAACAGCCCACACTACCAAGAGGCACTTTGTCTGACAACTGCAGGTCTCAACTGATGCAAGTAAGCTAGAGGATTGCCTTACCATAAATCACAGGTATTAGCAGTTTCTTCTTCCTCCCACTGCTTTTTTTGTAAATACCGTGTCTCATTTTCTTTTTAACATACAGTCCATAATTATTTGTGTCACTTCATTCATGACGTTGATTTTCCCTTTGGACCGATATTCATTTTTTTCAAGGCTTAAGCACTATAGTAACACACTATGCTCCCCCACTTTATGGCAAGAGGCAGAAGGCAGCCAGTTGTGGGACAGCTGGATGGGTAAGGGTGCACTGAGTTTGGAAAGTGAAGCAGGACACATGAGGAATGGGAAAAGAAGCGTTTCCCATTGCAACATCTACACGAGACATTTACTGCACAGCAGACCAATTAGCTGCGCAGTAAACATCACGCGTCTACACATGCACCCCTATTAGGCTGAAGTAAACTAATTAATTCCACAGTAGCACACATGGAAACGCAGTCCTGGCTGGCTGGGGCATAAGGGTGTTTCAGTACAGGGGCTGCCTGCCAGCTAGCCCAGCACTGAAGCACACTTGCAGCCCAGCCAGCTGCTCTGCGGCATGTTCAGCCAGGGGAGCAGCCCCAGGATGGCAAGCTAATCCCACCCTCCCCATACTCCCTGCCAACTGGGGCTGCTCTGACCCAACTCAATGTGCTGTGGTCCCAGTTGCACGTGCAAATGTGGAATCTGGGAGCAATAAACTCCAGAGCAATAAGCTCCAGAGTTTATTCATGTACATTAATTGCATGTGTAGACATGCCCAGTGACTGTTTAAAAAAAAAAAAGAAATAAGCTTCAGATTACGGGTGGAAATTTTGATACAGTCAACAGTTACTTTCATTCTTCCAAGACAGGGCTATGCCACTAGAATCCACAAAAACATTTCCATCTCAACTGGCAGTATGTATGAAATTCCCTGGGCAAAATACCATTTCTTATCAATTCCAACTGCGCAGTTGTATACTCTATCTTTTATATATAAATTCATCATTTTTTCTTTTTATTTGGCTGATGGTGGCAGAGGTAGTGCACTCTCAAACTGTGACTAAGTGGAGAGACACGAACAGTGGGAGCTACTATTTAGGGCACCCATTACAGCAGCGCATTGATTCCATCTTTTTGCTCTTGATGGCTGCTAGGGCACACCTTGTGTGGAAAAGTTTGGAAACTCAACTGTGTACTCCTACATGTACTGAGGGGAGACAGGACAGGTATTCCCCTCGCAATACCACTCAGATAAGTGCTATGTGATGGGGGCAGCAGGCATACCCATAGCATGGCAGAACAGTCTCTTCAGTCCTGGATTTTGCAACAGCAGGGAAATCTCTAGAATTTTTGCTCCATTTGTGAAATAAGTCCTGCCTGCCTACCTCCAGAAACATGACAGACTCTCAGCTGCCTTTGTTGGCAAATGCACAACATTTCTCAATTCTGTGAACAAAGCCACAGATTTCTTCCCTCAGGAGTGGCAGCTGGTGTCAAGTAGCCACACATGAAACCAAACCAGCTTTAGGAAAGGTAACACAAGGACAGCTGGGGACCTTGGTGAAGTCAGTGAATCCCAGAGTATTGAAGGGAGACAGGTGCTGTTGGGATAGGAGGTAGACTTGGCGTGGGAAAGTCTGACGGTAGGATTGGTGGTATTGGAGGGTGCATGGAGTAACATGGAAAAACAGGTGTACATGAAAGCTGAAGACACCTTGAGACTGTGTTTTGGGGAGCAATGGCAATCCTGGGGGTGGGAGGTTTGCATATCTGGTACATCTAAGAAGTCTCTGCAGCTCTACCTATGCAAAATAGCTATTGCAATGGAGCCCCCTAGTGGAGATGTACCATACACTGATGGAAGCAGTTCTGCATATAGTGGCACTACCTCCTAGGACAAGATAAAGAAAACTGACCAAAAATAGCACTATCTGCATCTACTCCAGGGGCATTACTGGCAGGGCTGTGACATCTGAGAGCTGAGATATTTTTCATCCTCTTAACTGACACAGCTATGTCATAGTGTGTAATGCAGATATGGCCTGAGACAAATTTCCCCTTATACTTCTCAGTGACCAGGCACCAGCAAGAGCTGCAGAGAAAGCAAAAGCACAGATGCCACCTAGTTGCCTGAAGCCATCATGGTCCCTAATGGCCAACAGGAGGAATTGAAAGACTGCAACTAACTTCCTGCTTGCATCCCAGATAAACATGAGGTTAGTTGGGATTGTAGTTGGGATATGGAATGACTATGTACACAGATGCATCAGTATCTCTCAAAATACGTGACTTTTGGCAACCCTGAACCATGATTACACCATGCTGCACAGTGTGATACATCACAGACTTAATGGACTCCTCTACCACTAATACTATGCATGTTTTGGAGAGGGAGGATGGTTCTCCACCTTCCCTGCTGAAAAGCAGAACTCAGAGACACAATCCTTTCAACCTGTTAGGAACCTTAGCAATTTATGGCACCCAGTCTGAATGGCTAGCTGGGATGTGTTAGCCTGGCTAGCCCTGCATGCTGCCTGATTGGCAAAAGGGGTAGTAGGACTTCTCTTTAAATCTACCTGCAGTGATGTGTCTGGGGGACCTGCAGCTTTTGCTTCAAGCCAGTTTCATGGCTCTGTGGTTTTTGTCTCCTGATCCCTGACCTTGGTTCTTGACCATTAGCTTACTTTTTGTTCCTATTTTCAGTCCTAAATCATGGACTAGACTGCCCCACACGCCCTAAATCATGGACCAGACTGCCCCACACGCCCTGGTCTGCAAAAGCCACTGATAACAATTTTATCCATTTATATTTTCATCTCCATCCATTCTGCCCTGCCCACTCCATCCCTGACCTGCCACTTACAGCGACTAAAAGCTGTAGGGCCAGACACAGAGTACACACTGATTCCAGTCCCTCTCCAGCTTGGTAGCTGTGGCAGTGGCAGCTCTAGCACTGTTCCCACTGCAGCCAGGCCAGGAAAGGCCCAGAAGCAGCATGCGCTCTGGGTCTGGGGCCAGAGCCAGAACTCTGGGTAAGTGGCAGCAGAGGGAAAGAAGACGGGGAGGATGGGACAGAGGCAGCACAGAGAAGAGGCAGGGGAGGGAAGGCAGCATAGGGCAGGATAACAGAAGGCAGGAGTGGGGGCAGCAAACCAGTCCCCTTTCACCTTATACTAGAATCCAAGATAAGAGGCTTTTTCCCCATGGTTCCATCATGTTAGAATGATCAAATGTCAGAACAGAAACCTGTTCCAACAAGACGGATGGAAGTTCAAACAAACTACACATTCAGAGAGAGAAGAAAGATAAAATGAACTACATTCTAATGATTATTAGTCATGTTGGAGCACTGAAGCCATATATGGTATACAGTTTTCAATCCTATTCATCATTCATACTTATATCAAGCCAAGAGGTAAGGACAACCATTTAATCTGAAGTGCTAATGAAATGACCAAGCCACTGCAGTTTATTTTCCATCAGTCAAGGCAGGGGGCATGAATACTAGGGAGATTACAAAGTTCAAAATGCACGGAATAGGACACAACATGAGAATCTGGACACTACTGGAAAATTTGGACACTAATGCATATTTAAATTTGGAAGCCCACCTCCTTCAGAGAAGAGAATGGGTGTGGATGAAGGATTTTTGATGACTCCTGCCTTGTTGTTATTGTTGTAGTTGTCTGTTAAGTGCTAGCAATGTGTTCAGCTCTGTAAAAGACACAAGGGAAGAAGATGTGGTTCACACATCTTCTGAATAGTCTAAATGGATATGACATATATGGGAAACAAAACATGCTGAGTAAGGGCCACTGAAGGAAAGACAGCTATTTGTTTCAGCAGAAATTGGATCCTGCCACTCTAGTTTATTTTACATTAGTCAGGGTAGGAGGCATGAATACTAGGAAGCTTACGAAGTTCAAAATACATGGGAAACAACAGAGGCATGGATCCATTGAACTCCCAGTGACAGCAGAAGGGCAATTTAGTGTGCAGTCTTTGCAAAGGTGGCAGGATATGGGAACCACTAAAATTCTGGCCGCAGTTTAAACTGGATCCTTAAAATGTAGGATTTTGTTTTTTAAATAATAAATTGGAAGGATGATGACATTTTTGCTACTGTAATTCAATACTTCAGGCTGTATCAAAGGCGGTGAGTTGTTAGACTTTAGCCCTTTGTACATGTGACAGGGGGGGTTTCCACATTGTCTTAATCTGTCTCCCTTAAAGTGACACAATGAGTGTCAATTTATGCTGTCACTGTTACAGCTGACAGGTCAAAAATCTCCAAATTGCTCCAAGCGCTATTCAAAGTTAAATACGGTAGGGGCGCTGCATAACAATTCAACCCTGCAGACCTCTTAGTACTAAATTACAGCAGGGGGCAGTAAACTACAGCTCACACAGTGTGATATGTGCAGATCAGTGACAGTTGTTTAGTTTTATTAATTGACATATTTTACTTAAGTGTAACGTTCATTACATAGTTCGAGCACCCCAATCTTCAACACATCCTAGCTGTCAGTAGAGTGAATTTGGTGATGACTAACACAAAAAGGATTCTTTTAAACATTTATTTAATTTAATTAATGAACTTGAAAGAAAGGTCAGCAGATTGATCCATGTTGGGCTCTTCAGCTACACCTGGTGCACCGAAACATTTATTACACAAAAAACCTGTGAATTACACTGCAAATTGCCTGAAAGTATACCAGTGAATTGTAGTGATATCTGGTGGGCAAGGAGGCTCAGGTCATGTAATTTGGCAAGTTAACATGTATGTGACATGTACACATGACAGATTTTTTGTCTACAATGGGACAACTTGCCACAATCAAACTAAAATACATCGGAGGTGGTCTATATTACCACACTCCAGGACAGTCAGTCTGACATGACAAAACTTTGTGCACGTCATTATGCTAACCAAATGGTGATTTTTTTGTCAAGTTTCATCACATGTACATGGGCAAGTCGCCATGTGTACAAGTGCCCAAGTGTTCTAATTTGGGATTGACTTTAACCACCATAAAACCTGCTGCAAAATAGAAAGTGAAAAGGGAAAACTTAAGTATAAGCATCAAAATTTTCTATGTGGAATCAATAAAACTGGAACAGGTTTTCATGGAGAATGTCAACACTTTTGCTTCTTTTGCCATTGGGAACTGAAAATTACAGAGATCCCCACACAAAAAACTCCCCAAAAATACTGAGACAGTTGAACTTGAAAAATTTGGAGGCTCTCATTTTCATTTTTACCAGGTCACTTATCCTACTCCTTGTTAATCATTCATTCTTTTAGTATCTACCATTACTACTGCTAACTAAGGCAGCAAGATTTTTCACCATTACTGTTTTCTTGATCTGCAAAAAATATAAAACCTTCTTTTCTTTTTTCAATAAAGCTCTTTGCCTTGACCCTAGTGAAGAACAAAGTCCATGTGCAAATTATTAATAACTTCAGAGTAAAAGAATGTATATGAAAAATCCTAGAACTGGTGGCTTCTAGGCAATATCTAATGAGAGAACTTAATAGGAATAAACAAAGGCACATGTTACTCAACACCCAGGGAAATCGATCCTTTTTCTCATTTCTCTAGCACTGCATACTAATTTGTTGTAGATTTGACACTGATCATTGAAATTCAACTAATGACAAAACTCGTTATCAGTATTTTTCTAAATTTATGTAGTTTACAATATTTTATAGGATCCTGAACCACATGGATAATCTTTAGCTAGAATCTATCCTCAATTTCCCTTTGGTGCCTGACTGTCTCTGGTTAGAAGCCATGGCAAAGACTGACTTTCCAAAAAGTGCCCTACCCTGTGACCTCTTCAGTCTATTTCCACCTCAGTTCTGCATCCTGGCTTTGCAATCCTTTCAGAAAGATTACTAGAAACCCTAAACAAGTGAGAAGGAATCATTCTGCTGGCCATGTGTGCGCATCTGCACACTAACACACATTAAAATAGTTGGGGAGTTCCCATTTCAGGAATGAGAATCTGTCATTGCTTGCAGCAATAGTGCTTGCCCCTAGGCAGATGAGTACAGAGAGTGCTCTGAAAAAGAGACTCTGTGTTACTTTGTGTTGTAAGAGCAAGAGCAACACAGTCAAATGGTTTCTAATGCAGTGCTTTAAAAGAAGAAGAAAACAAATGATATATCAGTGTTAGCACTGGCCAAAATTTCTATTCCTCAGGAAATTCCAAAATTCTAAAAAAAGTTGCTTCCTGTTTGGGGACAAAAAGTAGAAATGTTTGAGCTTCCTGCAGGAGACAATAATTGAAACATTTTGTTTTGGACCACAAGTAGATACAAGGGTCAATGACTCCTCAACTGCATGAAAGCTCCAAAACAAGGAGATTTGGAAATCCCTGTTCCAAATCAGTCTACGCGGTGAGGCTGTCTCCACACTGCCCTCTAGGTGATATGTCAAAAAACCAGGCAGATTTCTGACAGCAACCACTGACCGGTTGTTTGGTTAGAACTTTAACTGAAACAATACATGAAACTTCGGGGCTTGAAACAGGAAACAATTACATCCAAAAAGGTGTAATCAGCCCTTATTAATGCTCACTTTGCTAGGTTTCTCTCTATCTTTTTTCTTGAATTTAACTCACTTTGCCGTATCTCACAAAACATCACTGTCTTGATCACACGACACATGCCCCATTAACAGATGCTGAAGTAAGTGTATTGGGATGCTTTTGGTCAGCCTCCAGCCTCTTGCTTTGGGTGGAGTCACACATTGCTTGCACAGAAGGTCACGGCAACAAGGTCAACACATTAATTCAAATTTTAAATGGTCCATAACCAAGCAGGGCCTCTTTGTACAATTGCTTGGTTGTTTCATGCTATGAGATGATAGAAGGGAAATTAACTCCACATCCTCCACTTGCACCCCCCATTTCCCCTCCCCCCCCCAAAAAAGAAAGATGAATATCCCTAGCAAAAGAGAAATTGGAACAAACTGCCCTTTCCAGACAGTTAAAGTTGACCAAGTTGAAGGAAGGCTTGCCCCTTTCAGCTGTGGGAAAATAAAAAAAACAGGTAGGCTAAAAGATTCCAGTCCCAAGGGATCAGTCTTCCCATCAAAACAGTGCTGGAGTTACTTTAGATCTAGACCAGTAAAATCCTGTGGCCATGCACTCACAGGACATCATAACTTGAGGAGTGTGGTATTCAAGGATCTTGTTTGCTTACTTACTCCTTTGCATGAATCTGAACTCTCTGTGGATTCATTGTTTTGCTGATTTTTTGGCTTCCTGACAAAACATCTTTTCTGGATGGGTTAGCCTTCGGCAGTTCCAACTCTGTGGCCTTCCTCCATCAGTATGGGTTTGGAAGGCTACTGATGTTTTCTGCTGGGTGAGGTCCTAAGAAATGACATTTTTCTATCCTTATGAAATCAGTAGAAAAGTCTGCCAGCACCCTTCTTCAACTGACTTAAAAATAGGCCAAATGGAAATTCCCATGACCCCATACATTTAAGAGAAAGCATCAGGAGTATAGGGCTAAAATAATTTATCTTGGCTATTGGACTTATTTTGGCTATAATAAATATTTTGGCTTCCTTTCCTATCAGTTTGCCAATAAAAACATAGATCCAAGTTTTTTCAAACTGCAGCATTATAGCAATTTTGAAAATGACAAAGTGAAACATATACCACGAATAAAGGGCTATTCATGCTATAAATGCCTTTTTGTGCTGTGTTTTGCATTCTGGACTATAACTTACAAAAATATTGTGCATACTTGCCCAATAGTTTATCTTAAAAAGTCTTTTTTACAGAAAATTACATTACTGTTGTACAAGCTAGCTCTCTCCTATCTAAACTCTATATTGTCCGTGTCTCACTGAGACTTGTCCCACTGAGAATTTCTCTACCCCATTTTTGTTATTGTGAATAACTGACACTAGGGAAGATGACTCAGAAATTGAGGTTACAAAAACATCTGTTTATACTGAGGACAGTAATCCAGCATTGGTAGGTGTCGGTATGGTTTAGAAAGGGTAACACCCTCACCTCTGAGACAGAAGGTTCAAATCCCACAGTCACTATTAGGATCAAATCCAATACTGTCATTTAAATTCAATATTGGAGGATTGCCATCACGTGTGATTATACTCTGAAGAGTGTCTCTAAAGCCAGCTTTGTGTGGTTATATCTGTATCTACTCCTATCAAGAAATAGTAATCTCTATTACAAGTAGTAGAGATTAAATATAAATCAAGTACTAATCACTCTAGCCTTGAAACCTCAAATAATAAAGATTAAAATAATTATAAAAATAATAAAGATTATATCACTGGAGCTTAGTTAACAATTAATATATGATACATGAGCCAGAAAGAAATCTAGATCACTCTCCTGTAGCCTGTTTCAGTCAGTAATGGCAGTAGACAAGATTCACTGCATAAAACATCCAGACGCACTGGAAAATTAAATGCCATTTATATATGGCTACTCTTACAAGCCAATGCTTTTAAACCAAGGTCCCTTCACCCAGACATCTTGTCTCACCATTTGTCACCCTCAATTACATGAGCCCTAATGTCCAAGCCTACCAGTGAAGCCTTAGGCCCTCTCTACACATGCAGGTAAAAGGTGTGATGGGATGTAATGCACAATCCACACAATCACGTATCACGATACCATTGCACCTTTCTGCCAGTGCAGGAGGAGCCTCATCCCGGGCTCCCCTTGCACCTGCAGAAAGCAAGCTCTTGCAGCTGGAAGTCCCCTCAATTGAGGAGGCTCCCAGATGTGAGGGTGTCCCACACACCCCTGGGGCTGGGGGATGACGGCAGCCACAATCTCCCAGGCTTGGGGCTGCATGAAACCCCTGGGCTTGCAGAACAAGACAGCTACAATCTCCAGGGCCCAAGGGTTTCACACGGGGCAAGGTGCATCCCTGCATTTGGGAGCCCTGTCAGCTGCCAGGGCTCCCAGCAGCAGGGGAGACCCTGCTACATGTACAAATTAAAGCTCAATAACAACCAGCTATAATGTTAGTATACATTTTCGAGGCCTAACTTTACAGCTGGCTAGAACTTTTTATCACATGATCAAAATTTTGCACATGTAGCTGGTCTTAAGATAATTACACAATACCTATAACCTGTAGAGGGACCTTACTGTGTCTGCTCTATTAACCTGTGTACTCCTGATACTGCTGGTAGTTACCTCATTGTTTGAGAGACCACAAGTGAGAGAAATGCTTGGAAAAGTTGCATTCCAATCTAAATTGTTACTTGACATGCACTGGGTTTTTTTGAGCCCTATTAGAGGTCCTTGCTCTATATTTTAAAGAGTTAAAAATGTGTAATATTTCAGATGCTGCTAAGTTTAATGCCATACTATGCAGGGTAGCCAGTTAGTTACAAAGCAGCAAATGATTTGTGGACATCAATAAAGTCACTGGTGTCTTTGAAAATGTCATTCAGGAACTTAAAAAGTTCCTGTTTCCTCTCATCCTTATACCCTTTCATGATAAGTTGAACTTCAACTATAAGTTTATGATTCTGTCAAGGGAAGTTTTCAGTTCTGAGCAAATGATTAGATGGAGCCATATACAATACCTTTATAGGAATGGCAGAGAACTCAGGAGAGCTCTCTGAAAACTGCAGTGAAAAAGAAAAGGCTTGGAGACTGAGAATATTAAAGTTCAACATGGGCCACTTCTGGCACCAGAGAGGCCTGCCATAATCCTCAGAAGGTATAGCCAGAGTGTTCAGGTGGCTTTTTTCCTTTTAAATTGTCTACTTCTGGTATGTACACAAACAGTTCCATAATTATGCCACAGATGATATGTTCAGAGGGTCAGCATAAGAGCTATATTTCACTTAGGTCTTTATAACAGGGCTTAAGAAGCTCTTAAACAGTGCCTGGGCCACCCACTTATCTTAAAGGCAAGGATGAATTTTTCCATATGAAAAGAAACCTGCCTGTCCTTTCATATTATGTTCATATTATATTCATAAGCTAGAGCCTTAACAGACCCTGCTTCAAGTCTTTCATAATGATTCAAACTCATTTTCCCTCTCTTAGTCAATTTTACAAGAGAAATTTTGAGTGACAATCATATGCCCTCAGGAAAATCAGTCATTGTTAGCACTACAAATGAAAAACACAGGTACAAGCTGCTTTATGTTGTGACTACGTAGGCCGTTTTAGTAAAGTATGTGTTTCACTATAAAAGCAGCAGATTCTTCATATAACATGGGAAACTTCATGCCATTATCTCCGTATATTTTTCCCAATGGGTTGTTTTATTACAAAACTCTCTTAAAAAATAAAAGAGAGTAAAACTCCCAAACTCTCGGAAAGAACAAAGTGAACCAATGCTTCCAATGTAATAATGGACCCATTAGCATATAAGCAATATTCTAGCTTTCTGTTTAATTTAGAAACTCTAAATTTTTGGCCTAATCCATTGTTAGAATAAACACTACTAAAAATGTTAAGGAAAAGCAAGGATGTAATACTGCCAAAAAAGGAAAAGACCAGTTATAGGAAAATTGCCATTTTCAGATCAATGACTTTTTATCTTATCATCAATCAAATGTTGAT
The DNA here is from genome assembly GCF_001723915.1 of Gavialis gangeticus. Lineage (NCBI taxonomy): Eukaryota > Metazoa > Chordata > Crocodylia > Gavialidae > Gavialis > Gavialis gangeticus. The sequence continues at coordinate 115,935,148 of NW_017729025.1, read as the reverse complement.
GCATATGAACAATGAAAAAAATGATTTTGCTAGCCAAAGGAATGGTGAAATGTTGACTTAAAATCTTGCTAAATTTAAATAACTGTCCATCAATTTGTACATCTGCACTTTCATCTGCGTGTACATTTTTATTTTGCATACTAAAATATTTTTCACTTGCACTGAATGTAAACAGACATCTTCCTAGTGAACTTAAAACAGATGGACTTTCTGTTCAAAGTTCAGAGAGCAGGACATGTTGCAATGTAAAAGTGCCTCAAGTTCACCATCTTGTGGAGACAATGAATGCTGCAGTTGGCATTTGGTTTTGGATACTATTGGCTCTGAAAGATCTGCACAAGTCTGTTACTATTCAGGAACATACTAAAACATATCCTTAAGTTTCAATGACTTCAGGGGAATTAAGGATTATTTATGCAATGTTTAGTGATGCATTGTTGATTTGAAGCCACAGAGATCAACAAATATATACAGACTGCAAACATTAGAAATATGTGAACAGTTCATTTAAAATATAACCCTCTTCTTCTCCCTCATATAAACTTCAATTTAAATTCAGAACAGAACTTTTGAGGAGCTCCAAAAAAGGCTGGGTATTTTTTTTTTCCGAACAGCTTTTTTATATTTCTAAATGTAAGGTTTCATCTGGACCTTTCATATCAAGCATTCCATGAAAATGATTCTCCCAGCAAGTGGTCTAAGCTTAGGTTTGTAGTTCACCTAAGCAGCAGTACACTTAAAAATAAGAAAGTAATAGCATAGGTAAGACTAACAGTTCCCAAACCATGGGTCGCAACCCCGAATGGGGTTCATGGGGTTGGGGTGCTGTGGGTTGGGAGAGAGGGGCCATGCTGAGGAAATGGGGTTGTGCTGAGCAAATGGGCCCATAAATGGGATCATGCTGAGGAAAAGTTTGTGAAGCACGGGGTAAGACCCTAACCACCACCTTGTTGAAATATGGCTGGAAACCTGCTCTCCAAATCATATTAAAACATGCACAATATATTTGCTACCTTTAAACAGTGACCAAAAATTACCAATATTGTTCCACTTCAAATAGTGCTGGGATTTGAATACAGTAGAACCCAGATACTTTGCAAGATTAGTTTCCTAACCCTGCCAGAAAACATAAGGGCTCCCAAATTAACTGGGCATATACAGAGCCACAGTGAACAGCTGTGAGGGAACACTGAAGTGCTCCAGCTGTTTCCCATGGCTTGTATTTCACAGCCATTTCTCCAATCAGCTGCACACAATGGCTGATGAGCTCTAGCTGAGTGGAAAAGCAGTACCCTTTGAAGTAAAAACCACAGCAGACAGCTAAGTGGCTTCTTCCTAATTTAACAACTTGCTATGAATCAAGTAGGTTGTGACCACTTGGATATGACCTTGGTTCTACTGTACCATTATGCATAGTATTTGAAAGCGAATTACATATACTTACCCACTTGTAATGTCATCAGTTCTTATATTCTTGCTCAGAACATCACCATCACTCATATAGCCAGTGGCATCCATGCTGATGCCTTCAAGATCTATTTCATCACCAGCCTTGTCTGAGATGTCCACATGGCAAACGTTACTACCACGGGTTGCTAGCTGTCTCCTCAAAGGTGCTGAATACATATAACGCCCAGACTCAGCATTGATGAAACGGCTTGCATTAGCTCTTGGTGGATATCCATTTCCCAACGATGGAGCATCACCTGCCTGAAGGCGGGGACTTGACTGTCCAAGTCTCCATGATAAAGGCGTTGGTCTTCCCGTCAAGCTGAGAATACTGCGACCACTTATTTCAGTTGTGACATTGGTGTCAAATGTAGTCTCCAATGTGCTTGAAAAATAAAACATTGAATTCAATCTGCACTTATGTCATACAGAAGCATTAGAGTTCCAGTGAAGGTTTTCATGTATCATGGAAAATTTGGTTTCCAAATACTGACAGAGTTTTCAAATGCAAGTGACACAACAGAAGTACAAGTGTGTTTCAGAAAGTAACAGCGATTTCAAAATAAAAAAAATTGTGGTGCAACAATCATTTACTGGACCACATCACTTCTTTATATAGTTATAAATGATGGGTGTGTTTGACAATGCTGCCTCAGTGCTCCCCACTGCTGTCTAGTTTATCACTTTGTTGTACACATACAGCATAGGCAGCTATTTTGCTGCTAGTTTCTGAAACATGCTCATATATTATGCAGTTCATGATCTACTCTAAAATAAGGAGCCCCCCTGCCAAGTCACCAGATGATTATCTTGTAGTGTTGGAGAAGGGGCAGGTGGAGAAATGTTAGGGGGTTTTTGCCAGGGATTATTCCTAGTATCCAAGCATATTTCTCCCTCTCAGTCAAAGCTAAACACAGTAGATGTTTTCACCATTCCAGGCAAGGGGATTAGGCTATTAAGCTGATTAAAAGAATACCTTTTGATTCTGAGCTGCTATTTTTATGAACTGTATTCTCCTTTCTAACTGCACTCAACAAATATCCCAATTAGGTTAGCAAAGCTTCAGCCAACAACCCATCGGCCACCTTTTTAACTAGTAAGTAAAACGCAGAAATATGAAAATCAGGATAATTGCCTAATTTTTTCAAAACTCTTAAGATTTTATATATGTTTATACAATACCTTGTTTACAAATGCATTTTATCTCTTGACTACTAAATGAAATGTCTGGCAAGACTCATATTGACCCACACCCTATATTCTACATGCCTACGTGGGTAAGTAAGCTCCTTCCCTTTCATTATAAATCCTAGCACAGCCTGCTTGGGTTTTTTTTTCAAATTCACAGTTTCAGTTGCTCTTCTCCAAGTCAACCATTGATTATCTTTTCCACTGAATTGACACACCGTTACCTTCATCTGTTAATATAGATAAAATGGGCTTAGACTACTCATAGTACAGTAAGCCTTGTGAAAACAAAAGCTGGCCTCATGATCCTGTGGTTCCAGTAATTAACTCATAATGAGCTGTCACATTAATTAAAATTTGACAAGGAAAACAGATGCACTGGGAGTTCATCTGTGCAGGTCCTGCCTTCACTTTAGATACAAAGCCAAGCTACAAACCTTCAGCTGCTAATTCTATGAACACTATGCAGGATCAGGCCCTTCACGTTGCCAAACTTCATATTCTCCTAAACCTCCCTTTGGATACTTAAACAAGATCAATCTCAGAGTGTGTTCAAATGCAATAACCGCTTTTGTTTATTTGAAGCATAGTTTAAATATTACTGGAGATTTCTAAATATTGCTTGACTAAAAAAAGTTATACATGTACATAACTAATAATATTATAAAGGTTTGTTTGTCCAAAGGCCAGTCAGGAATTCAAGTTATGCACTTTATCAAGCAGGTCAAACACAGTTCACCTGCTTGTTTAAACAGAATATTATAGATCTGGGGGAAATGCATTAAAGTCACTCATGAGTAAACCGAAGTAACATTTTAAATAGTAACTCTTGTACACATCAATTCAAACATCACCTAATGCATTTACAGAACACAGCTCTTTCTATGATTGTGCTTCTATATACAAGCAGCATGCTTTCTCCACCACCATCAGTTACTCCTCATAAATCTTGATAGGTACTGAACAAGGTTTAGAATCTCTGCTTTCCATAAAAAGAAGAAAAGCACAATAAATACTTAGTCAACTTAATTTCCGCCATTGTCAGCATTAATCATCTTCCAGAAGCATAACCCAGCCAAATTTTGGATCAATAACACCAGGACACAGGTTTTTCACTGTTCTAATACAGGAGCAATTCGTGCCATTACCTATGAGTAACCTGGGTTCCCCGTAAGCTGGACATCGTCTCCTCTAAGTTCTGTCGAAGATCAGCAATGTTCTTCACAGTTCGCAAGCGACGCGTTTCTGGATCCTCCCCTAAAAATGGAAAAGAAAATTTAAAAATAAAGAAATACCCTATATTAACTGGCAATAGGACATGGGATGAACCACCCCACTTCATGGGTCTAAGTCAAGTACAAATTCCTGCCTTTATGTAACTTATATATTATTTATGAAGAGAATATGATGTTAGATATCCATTGGAGAGCGACTCCCATTGGGCAAATTCCATTCATGTAGAAGGTCCTTCTGTTTGCTTGCTTGCTTTTTGGTGGGAGCTCAAAATAATTTTCAGGCCTGCAACACATTCAGGTGGCCACGTTGCAGCTATCTTTCAACAGCATAGGAGCCAACTTCATAGAAAACTTTCCAAAATTAGAAAAACAATATTCAAAGGCAAATTATGTGTTATTTCTGTTCCTAGTGCCACACTTACTTTCCTATCTTTTACTTAAGAATTACTTGTGTTTTTAATTCCTTGGTATCATTTTAAAAAGGTCCATTTGAAAACAATGTTTTTCCTGTTTTTAACTACAAAAGAACTACAAAACAACACAAAATAAAACAAAAACACACTTCTAGTGGCCTTGATGGAATTTATTTCTGCTTGCTTGTTCTCTGCAATCAATTAAAAAACCACTTCAGGTTGCTAACTCAGCTGTATGTTATCTATTTAGCTCCTTCAGTGTTGAAAAGAAGTGACTTATGATTCTTAGTGGTTCCATTGTGCATATTGTAAGCGTGTAAACTGAAATAGAAAGCCTCCAGAGAATGTATCAGAAACAACTCTGCTCATTAAACTAGGTTCTTTTCACAGAAGGAAATGATCTTATTCCAGTATACAACCAACATCTAAATGGCAAAATACTTAATACATCAAATTTAGTCATTTTTTTTTTTATACTTCAGTCTTGCACATTCTTTAAATAAGCGGCCCCTTTCTCCTAAAAGCTACCATGACACTGTGAAATGAACTGATCTACAAAACCGCTAGTTTTAGATGGCTGTCCACACAATGCATAAATCAGAAATTTTAAATGGTAATGATGGATTAATCGGCCTCCAAACTTTTGCTATTTTGTTTAAAAAAAAAATCCTTCCCTGAGAACAAAGGCCTCTCATGGTAGCATAATTCAAACTTCTCCATGTTAGCCCACCAACATGCTGCAGACCTGCCTAGGACATACCATTCTAGGGAAGAGAAGACAGACCATGGACTGGGTGAATACATGAATGACTCGTGCCTCCCAAGACTGGGAGCACCATGGCTGCAAGTGGGGACCTCCCACAGCTGCCAGTGTTGGTGTCGGCGGTGGGAGGCAGGGGGAGGGAGAAGAACGGTGAGTGGGGACTGCCTGCAGACGCTGATGGCTGTGTCGGATGTGAGGTGGGGGCGGGTGGCGAGTGGTGACTGCCCACAAAAGCCAGCGGCAGCTTCAAAGGTGGCCAATCTGAGCGGGGGGGCACGTGCCCCCGCATACTCCCCCCCCACACACACATCGCCTATGGGTGAATATAAATCTTTCTGAAAAAGGGAAGATGTGCAATTAGGTCTGTCTGTACCAGGGTGACAATAGGTTTCAGGCAGGTTGGAAACGAGAATGCCAAACTCTACCCAACCGAGTCTGCTGACATGTTCCAGCACCAAAGGATCAATAATGGGACTGCTTCAAACTCATTTCCAGCATCTGCACACTCAGGCCCGATAGAAGGCTTGAAAGTAGGCACTGGGGACAAGCCCACAGTAGCCCCACTAATGAACTTCCAGCTCTGGAACAGCTACTTCCTCCCACCACAATATAGACAGGCCTTAATTGATCCCTTGTTGTCTGTCTCAGAAGGGACAAGGCTGGAGGGGCATGTTCGTGACATTTTTCAATATGCGGAATTCATATTGACACTAACAATGCATTTCACATAGATAGGGAGTGGGACCTAACAAATATATCATTTCATGGAAATTGTTTAATTGGCTGTCTCCTGTGAAATAGCCAGTTCCCTGTGCTTTTCCATGGGGAACTGGCTATGTTCAAAAAGCCAGCAAACAGCTGGCAAAAAGCTGTCTTCTAGAATGGCAGGGGGAGGGGGAAGGGGGCAAAGTGAGAAAAAAAAAGGCAGACTACCCCACCAAAAGTCCCCTTCTCCAGATCTGGCACCCAGGAACTGGCACCCAGGAGCTGAAGCCAGAGCCTCATGTCCTTGATGGGAGCTACCCAGCTGAAACTACTTGCCTGGCACAGTGCAGCATGGCACAGAAGGACCAAGATCAAAAGCAGGAACCACTACTGGAGGTGGGGGGCACAGAGCAGCACCTGGCTGCAGCTGCACCGGGAACAGCCCCAGCAGAAGCTGCACACTGGCTGGGGCCTGGACCAGCAGGCACTGGTAGGAGCCTGGTGCAGGCTGTCATGGTGCAAGTGGGCAGTTATGGCCCCATGTGGAGTGCCACAGGGGCAGCTGTGGGCTGGATCCAGTCACCTGGTGGCCCGGATCCAGCCCACAGGCCATATTTTGCCCACCTGAGGTAGGGCTTTCAATCAATGCCTGGGAGGGTGGGACTTTTGGTGCCCCTCAGCTAGAGGCATGGGGGGGGAGGGCGCTTTCTCCACCTTCAAAATGGCAGCCCTGACTGTGATACGGCCATGAAATCAGGGGTCCCAGTCATATTACAGCCTTGTAATCAGCCACCAGAGCCCATGAATTTGGTAGGTCCCTACACATAGACCACCCAACCATCAGATAAATAGGACTTCCAACCTCAGCTAGACTGGAAATGGCAACCTAACAAACTCAGCTCTCCAATCCATAGAGACTCCGGGAAGGAAAAAGTTTGCATATATTTACTGATCTAAATATTACTAAAGTGCCAAAGAACATCAAAATATTTATAGGACTAGGGCCTGATAAAGGGTTGTGGTGCTCTTTCACAGATCATTTCTTCCATAGATAGGAAAGTAAGTGGAAGATAAGCTATTAAGAACACAGATAAGAGGCTTAGCTGAAATGAAAATAGTTGAAGTTATGTGCTTTGAGAGGCTCACTTACAAAACTAAATTGGAGGCAATGTTTTTCTCAGCACAAAGTCATACTCAGACAGATATTATAAAGGTCCTTAGTAGAAGTAAACTGATGTTCCACAAGAATATTCACTAAGTTAGATAAAAAAATTAATTGCTTTTTTGACATAGAGATTATTCTCATTGTGAATATTTAGTAAATATTGCCTGCAAATTGTTTAAACTTTTCCACATGTATTTTCTTTCCTCTTCATATGCACATGCAAGCCAACAACATCAATGATTGTTACATGCCTATATGGAGATAATAAAAGACTCCATAGTCTGCCACATGCTTATTATATTTTCTCTTTCTTTTGGGGTGAAGAACAGTTTTGTTTGTTGGTTTTTCCTTACTTCTTCTTAATGGATTTACCAATGCCTGTTGAATTTAGCTTTGAAAATTTGCCTCTTTCAATCTCCTGTATTTGATGATCTATAGGTTGTCCCACTGTCAGGTATATTTTCGATCTCAAAACAACATATATTAGTAAAATAATAACAATATGCACTTATGTCTTCCATTAAAGACTAAAACTCCTATGTAAGCTAGGTATCATTCCCATTCCCATCACAGCAAGGAGAACTGATAGATATCCAGGCTGCTATGCTCAAAGTAATGCAATGACAGCACTGGGGAAAAAAACAAAAATCATACAAGCAGGCCAATACTCAATCCCACAACCTATACAGTAATGCACTATCTTCCATATTTTTATATATGACCTCCAGAATGCTCTCCAAGACCATAATGCTATTGCTACTTATCTGTTTAATATTTAATTAATGTATACATAAATTATATATGCAGATGCAAACATGCATGCATTTCCTCCACTCTCTTCCTCACCACTAACTCTGTGTCTTAGCTCTGCCACCAGTACACCTAAATGCAGGTATAAATGTGGCAGAGGCAGAATATATAATGGAATATGAAATTAATCCAAGTTGTAAAAGTTTTAGCTTCATGACTTCCTAAGCAGGATGACCAGTCCCAAACCATTACACCAGAAGTGGCATAGACTAACAAGATAGGAACAGCACAATGTAATCCCAAGCACAAGATCTTTCAAAGAAATGATTAGATTATCAAACACACACGCACATCCCTAAAAATACATGGGTAAGAAGATGAAAGCACTCCAAAGATTCACCAGCACAACTGTAATTTCTAATAAAACTTGGGCATTATACTGAATTAATTAACCAGGTAATAATCACACCTTAATTTGCGACCAAGCTACATGTTCAACCAATGAATGGCATGATAAAACAAGCAATAAGCTACAAAGTTATTGCACAAAAAATACGTAATAATTTTATAGCTTGTTCTAATCACTCCATCAATTGGACGTGTGGCCAAGTGCTCCCCTGTGGCTGGGAACCCCATCAACTGAGAGGCTTCCAGCCACAAGGGTGCACCACCCACTGGTGTTTGGGACTTGCAGAAGGAAGAACGCTGCCCTCGGCAAGTCTCCTCGGCTGCGGGGGTTGCAGCAGGGACAGCATCTTCAGCTGTGGGGCTCACAGGAGGGACAGTGGGAAGAAAGCTGCTTCTGCTGTGAGCCTCAGGAGGTGTTGGGTTCGCAGTGGGGGCAGTGGGAGAACGTCGTCACTACTGCAAGTCCCATGGCCAATATTGCTGCAGGTTTCACAGCAGGGGAGAATGTGTGATGTCCATTGTGATGCTCATGGGGTATGGGGCTCACAGCAGTACAAGCATGCCACATGCCCCATGCTCCCCCCACTGTTAGTCCCACAGCTGATGATGCTCACAGTAGGGACAGCGTTCCTGGTGCTTCCCCTGCCGCAGGCCCTACAGCAATATTGGCCGTGGGGCTCGTTGTCAGGGTAGTGTGGGGAACGGTGTCCCCACTGCTCACAGCTGTGAGAGCCAGTGCAGGGGGAGCCTGGGATCATGACCCCAGGTTCCCCTTGCACTGGCGGTAAGGCATGGAGGGATCTAATGCATGGCCCCACAGTTTTGCCTTTTGCCATGCACACCAGGAAGTACAATTGTGGGATCACACATTAGATCTCATCACACCTTTCCATGCAGGGGTAGAGGGGCTCTTGGTTGCCAAAAAAAAAAAAAATGCCTTGGTTATTATTGTTAAGCTTAAAAGTAGCTGTGAGTATGTTGCTAATAAGCAGCTATTTCTTCAGTGGCATGAATTTCAGAACACACAGAAACACATTCATTACTTTACAACCCACAGCATCCTAATCACAATTGATTACAGCATGTGTGCACTGGTTTGTATAAAATGAACAGCAGTAAGCCAGGAGTTCATTTTACTTTTCTGAATTCAGTAAAGACATTATTCCAGTAATTTAGTCATCAAACTGATGAATGTGGGAAGGATCTCTACTTCATTTTTTATTATTATTATTATTATTATTTTTTTTTTTACAGATGTAGCCTAGTTATTGATTTATGATAAATCTGAAATTGTTAGAATTTCAGACTTAACCCCAGTTTCTTTATGCTCTAATTATAAATCTGGGAAATTCAGTAAATAGAACCAAAGGACACAATTCCTCAAATTATTTAGATTGAATATGAATGAATGATGGATGAAAGGCAACAAATTTCAGAGTTGGCTCCTTGAGATCTCTAGGAAGATGCTAATTACCCTCAACTCATAACGATTTCAGTGCAGGTTGTAGTGCTCAGCATACTGTTGTCCAAAACTCCAATATTTCCTCAGTTACTATTTCTGAAGAACCAACTGAATTATCAGAACTTGTCAAAAATAAGGCACTAGGAATACGCACTAGGCACTAGGAAAATAAGGCACTAACTTCACTTCTCTTGTAAGAAGGAGCCAGTGGTTTCAGCTAAACTCTATTTAGCCCATATTCATTTATATAATTGCGGGATAAAGTTAACTAGTGGTATTCCAAGACCTACCTGAAAGGTCTTCAAGACCAGGCTGTCCAGTTTTAGTGTAAAGGGCAGAATCCATGCTCACCCCTCCGGTGCTGGACTCAGCCGTTACATTCCCTTCAGTGTCTGTCTGTGATCTTAAAGGCAAAACAAAATAGAGATGTGCAATCATTCACAACCAAAAATAAAACAAATATAACATCTACAAAACTGCAGCTGCCATCATCCACTGTGCCCTTCTCTCTAGAATATACTAGCAGACTGACTCTACATAATTCATTAGTCCCACGTTGAGCTATGTCCTAGAAACGGAAACAAGCACTGAACTGTAAAGAAAAAATGAAATATTCATAATCAATTGTAGGTTTCCAGTTCCTCAGACAAGGTTCTAAAACACTTGGGTTTTAGCTAAAACTACAGTCTAGTCAGAAACACACATTGTGTCTGAAATGCTGATATTAACTACCTGCAAAACTTACACTATAAAATGAAAAGTAGGTTGGGTATACCTGTGCAGAATTCCCTTCGCTGACTAGAAGCACTACCAGCTGTCATTGGAAAATAAACCAGTGCATAAAATGATCCTCAACCCCAGTAGCATACCTAGGGTGGGGTGACTGGGGCAGCTTCCCCAGGCACTGACTTATGGGTTGGGGAGGAGAAGGGAAATACTGGCATTGCAGCTGTGCAATCACACTGGCAGCACAGTGGCAGTCAGAAGTCACCACTGCCCCAAGTGTCCAGCGGCATTATTTTGCCTTTACATAACCCCAACCTATGTTCCAAAGTTCTGAAGCTATCAATGAATGAAACTTGCTCTCACGAGAGTTTATTTTTCAGACATTATCAGCATAAACTGTGATCATTTCATTTGACTAATTATACTGAGTTTTGTACTTTAGGAATGCATTAAGATTAGAAATCTACCTCTCCAAGTGCACAACCTCAGTGTCTAGATAGAGGGTTTAGCAGATATTTAACCAGATACAATTTTTGAAATCACTGGAAAAGCCATGTGAAACATACAGCAAATTATTTTTCTAATTTAAAAATATAAGAGAAAATGAGATATTTACAACAGACCCTCTTGTAAAATTTGGCATACTTGCAAAGTTGTGAAGCTGGTGGATCTGCTCCTGGCTTGGAGAGACCAAGCATATCCCCTCTGCTACCAACTACACACATTGCTCCTTGTGTAGGGATTGCAGACAGAGGAAGGTGCCATATATATCCAGACAAGGTTCTTTGGGTAGATGTGATATCTTTTATTAGACCAGTTGAGTAGCTGGAAAGAAGTCCTTGGCAAGCTTTCAGGTGCAATCACCCTTCTTCAGTCATAGGAAATCTCTGTTGTTCTGAGACTCCAAGAAACACCAGAGACTCAGAACAGCAGAGACTTCCTATGCCTGAAGAAGGGTGATTGCACCCAAAAGCTTGCAAATAACTTTTTCCCAACTACTCAGTTCGTCTAATAAAAGATGTCACATCTTCCCAAAGAACCTTGCCTGCCTATGTCCTTAAACCAACACTGCTACAACCAAAAACCCATATGTATCCAAGAATTCCAAGGTAGTGAACTACCTAGAGCAAACCTGAGGCTCCTATTGTAACCCAGCTCAGTATGGCAGCCTGTCCTGCAGATCCAGGTTGATTAATCTGCTATAGCTTTGCCCTTCTTGGCTTAGGCAGTGGAAGCCCGTGCATTAACATCAAGAAACTTTAGATAAAATCCTCGATGTTAAGCACCTACTAGTATTATAAAGGACCTGACCCTGAGATTGAAAAGGCAGACATGTCCTTAACAGCTGAACCTTACATTTAACAGGAAAGTTTAGACACTAAAACATAAAATGAAGCTACAAATTTATATTCTTCAGGACTTGCAAATAGTCACTCACTGTTCATGGCTGCAGCCCATTTTATTAAACATATTTTTACTTTGCTCTCTTAGAAAATGATTATGATACATTTGGGCCTTTCACTTTTAGTTTTGACCTTTCACTGGCTTGGCAAGTAAAACATATTTTCTGAAGTTTGGAACAGCTTCCTTCCCCTGGCAAGACTATGCAGTTTGTTTTGTGCCTTTTGAAATGTCAAATAAATATTACCTTGAGACTATCAATATGTTGCAAGGATTATAAAAATTTTATCAGCCCAGTTTTCATGCTTCAGATGATATCTCTGTTCAAAATACTGAACAGAGACGAGCATCAGGTTGGTTATTATAGCAGTTTTATTTTGGCTTTTGATAGGACATTATATTCATAAGCAGTCTTCAACCCAGTGTCATATGAACTCATGTTTGTAGAAATAAAAAAAGGAACAACCGGTTCTTTCTATCTTCAGTTACGGTATTATAATCCTCTGAATGGCACTGGCCCTCACTAACTCTCAGTAAAGAGTTCAACCTTCAATGAGTTCTAAACAGTCTTGGTGCATTCCACTATCTGCCAATGGTAAGATGCTGTAGTGACAGTGATAGGAACAGAGTACATTGGGAAGCAAGGTGAATATGGAAATATTAGTAAGTTCAATATGAATTTTCTTTAGTGCCAAGGATAATTTAATAACAACATATATTTTCAGCAGGTTCATCATTCACACTGGCCTATTTTTATGTGCCTGCATAGGGATAGGGGCTAAAAGACACTTTGGCCCTTCTTTCCTTGTTATGGTCCCATATAGCACTAAGCAATCCTTTTGATTTCTTGAGTATATGAACTGTTCTGTGAACTTTCACTAAAGGTCAGTTGAGGTACTAGGACTATGGCTCAGCTCTCCTGACTCTACCCCTGCTAACCAAGCAAAGCCCATTCAGTGGGGAGCGAATACAAGCATGGAGCAGCAGTCATGTTCCTCCTCTGTTCCTAGGCCTAAAGGAATTTTCTGAACATGTTCTGGCATTAGGAAACATCATGACACATGAAACCAGCATAATCAACAAAATATTAAAAATGGCCAAGGCAGCTTTGGCCATCTACAGAAGGGGTCCTAACATTGCAGCTACCAGTGAAACAAAACTAGTGTCAGAAACAGTAGACATTTTTAGGGGGTATTTTAGAGGTATTATACCTGCTGAGGTACTATGCCTAATACCTCCTGCTACTCTGTTTAGCTGTGCTCTACCAACTGATTTTAAACTTACTGCCAGTCGAACAATACACCTGAAATGCAAGCACTACTATATACATACCATTCATTAATATTACAGAATCAGCTTTTCTCAAACTGTTCTGTCAGAGATACAGCAACTCTTTGCTTCCCTAACTTTCAGGAATACTATACATTTCGAGTTTGACAACTGTTTGAGAGAGAGAGAGGCAGTTGGCCATGTTAGTCCAAAGTCAGACAGAAGGCTAGGTAGAGCTGCATAGCAGAAGTTTTCATGAGCATGAGGGCATGTAATCAGATTATGATTACTTTATTTAATTGTAATATATTTTAAATTATTTCATAGCAGCCTTTGTGCTAACAGTAGAACTAAAGTGGCTGTTGTACAACTTTTAACTTGTGTTCCCAAGTAACCACATGATAAATGAGTTTCCCTATAAAAACACCAAGTGCAAAACATTATACTTGAGGAGTTGACCCTACCTGTACATGAACGGTGCAACTGTGGCAGTGTTCGGGTGGCTGTATTGCTGTTGGGGATGAGGTAGCTGAACACTCACAGTATTGCTTCCTGTAGTCTGTGTGGTACTAGCTGGCCCACTGACAGCTTGGGTGCTGCTGCTGCTGCTAAGAGCAGATACCCCTCCTATCCCTTTTCCTTCTGAGGAGGCTAAACTTGAAGTGGAACTGGAATTCCTGCTGTCTAGTTGGGTCTTCTGATGAGAGAGCCCTGAGCCAGGTTTCCCACTGCGGCTTCTCTCACCTTCCTTTGAAGAAGTTGGGGCACTTGAGGATTTCCCTGTGGTGGTTTTCATTCCTGGTTTTGGTATTCCACTGTGCGAAGGGGCAGAGGCCTCCTTCTTGGCACTATTCAGCTTTCCTCCTTTAGGGATAAAGCTTGCAATCTTTGAGGACTTTTTTGGCATCTCTGTTGCAGCTGGTGCTGTCTGTTCTTCTTTTGGCTCTTCTTTCACTTCCAGCTTCTCCGTTACAGATGTTCTTTTTACCATGTCTCTACATGTATCCTTTTCTTTCTCTTTCTGCTTCTCTTTCTCTTTCTCACTGCCCTTTGGGGAACCTTTCTTATTAGTCAGTGCGCGGCTAAAAGTTCTTTGTGCAATTCCCTTGAGTGCAATTTTGGGACTACTGGATGTTGGTCCTGGATTATTCACATTCCGGTTTGCAGCATCAATCTCCTCACTTTCCTCAAAGCTGGGAAGTGTCTCAAGTCTTTCACAGCTGTTATCCCGAGACCCTGAACCTTCCAGGGTTGTCCCACCTGCTTTGGAGCCTCCTTTGCTATTGAAGAGTTTTAATTTCTCAAGCATGGATTTTTGTCCATTAGGAGTTGCTTTGACCATTTCCGTTGGTGGTTTGGGAGGCTCTGGCACTGGCTGCTTTACAGATAACATGGAAGACGTGGCTGTGTGCTTAGCGCTAAGGGACTTGCTGCGCCAGGGCTTAATGGCAGAGCTGGGCTGGGGTATGGCCGATGAGTTATTGCAACTAACAGCATTTGTAGTGCTGCAGCTTTGAACTGAAGATGGTACATTTTCATTCATTCCTGTCGGCTGAGAGGCTGTACTGTCTTCTGGCTCTGGGGAAGAAGGAAAAAAAAACACTTAGTAGCACCCGGTATTAAAACAGCTCCACAGCTTCTCTCCATGGTAAAAGAAAAGGTGCTTTAGACTACTAATATCAGCAAAGAAAGAGAGGTATCATTATTACAAACTATAGCAGTTATGATGAGGAAGGACTTCTGTTGTTTTCATCCCCTGAAACAAAAGAACAAGAAACTCCTACCATTCAAATGTATTCAATTTTGCAGCATTCCTGGATCAACCTAAACATGGAAAAAATGCATGTGTTTCAGTGTCCTATAAGTCTTCACTGAATTTTCATTAGCATGAATACAGACACTTCTATCCAACTAAGACTTTCCCTCAGCTTTTAGCAAAAGCTCTGCTGTCCAAGTTCACTTCTCAGAAAAACCTCAAGTATCTTTAAAATACTGCATGGAGAAAGGAAAAAAAAATGAAGTTATTCCAATTAAGGATGGTTTCAAACTTTCATATCCATAAAAACAGAGGCAAACCCATTCTGCAAAAATAAAACCAATCATGCTCTTACTCATGCAGTGAACCTAAATGATACATCTTTATCTCATAACTAAATCCAGCTGTAAGATGAGCTAGTGGCAGTAACTGTAAACCCTTTCCCGGTAAGCCCCAAACTCCTATTTCTTTAGCTTCTGTGAATGTTTCTTGTTTTCCTTAAGTGACTAGTTTAGTGCCTAAAAAGAGATCCAAAATCATACTTGCTTACTTACCTATCAGTGGCCACTTCTCTCCTGAAGTTTCTTTTTGCAAAGTTTCTCTTCTGGAGACGTTATTCTCTCAATTATCACCAACGTGTTTTCTGTTAAACTGCTCATGTTTCCAATTAACTTTTGTCATCCACGACTGTTCGCCTGCCCAGCAGCCCGCTGGGGATTAACGGCTTCTACCTATATTTCCCTGCCCTCTAGCAATAAAGTAAACTGTGTATAGAGCTGCTCTTTTTTAATTTAAAAATCAACAGCAGGGCAGAGCGTATGTTTTCAGCAGCACTATGAATTCAGTTCTGTAAATCATGAACCGCTGCAACCACACAGGGACTGTTTTACTTCACTTTCAGCTGCTCTCAGAAGATACGGCTCTGTTAACCTCACTTGTGTGATCCAAACCAGACCTCCCGAAGATTTAAAGCACATACATCTTCATGACTTAGTGGAGATCCAAGTGTTAGAGATCCCTTTGTAATAAACTCACAGTCATTACACATTTTTATGTACTAAGCAGGACAGCAGGAATTAATGATGATTTTTTTTTTTAAAAAGAGACTGCATAACTGAAACTGGAAAATTTCCAATGCTCTGTTATTAACTGCTACCAACTTGATTGGCTGGCCTCACTAGCTGTTTTCCTTCTGGAAAGTTTTTCATAAGTAGGTGGAGAGAGGCAACTGTTACTCCAGTTTACAGGCATACTAAGGGCCTGATTCTATACTCACTTCCCCTACTTTTACTGTACTGAAGGTCTATTGATTTTTAAAATCTTACTCCTGATATACTCTGGAAGGAAGAAGATTAAGTCCCAAGCATCACACATTTTACTTTGCTAGGTGATGCAGCAGCCTGTCACACTGCCAGGTCTCCCATTCATTCTGTCCAAGTCCTGAAGCATTCCACACTCCATCAGATAGATCAGGAAATGCTGAAAAATGCACCTGGTGGTGCAAGAGACCCAAGGACTCACACATTGAGTAAAGAGAGACAGTTATCTGGGTCAGACAGAAGGCAGGGCAGGGTGGCAACTTTGACCAGTTAGTCTCTAAGGTGCCATCCTGCCCTGCCTCCTGCTTCACAGCAAGGAAAGAGAAGGGTGGTACCCATTGGTACCATCCCTGCCCCTATTTGGAGGCAGGGAAGACAAGAGCTTCTGGAGGAGCTGTTAGTGATATTTCCCCCTCTAGTTTTCAGAAGTCTAGAAAGCTCTGTTTTTCACTTCACGCCCTTTTGCATTAATGAGAGGAACAGTAATTTATATCTCTAATGCCTTTGTATTCCCCAAATCTCTTCTACCCACCAAAACCTATTCCCATGTCCCCATGTTGACACAATATTTTGCAAACCCAGAACAGGTGAGTATTTATCTCAATTTATCCCAGTAAGAGATTAGTAGGATTTCAAAGAAAACTCCTCAAAACTCCCATCTTTTATGGATTTTTTATTATGTTATCAATTTATTCTGCTGTACAAATTATACAAAGAATTGCACATCTCGAACCCTGAGTGCTCCTATAGAAGCTTAGATTCATAAACACTAATTGTATTAATTTGCCTGAATCCAATGTATGCTGCCCTGGCAATGAGGAGAAAGCTTTAACACAAAATGTAATTCTATTGTGCCCATAAAAATGCCTCCTACCTCTCATTATTCTTTCTCTCAAGAAAAAAGAACAGTGTATAATTTGTGAATACAGATATTACATATAGGTGAATTTACATATTACATTACGATACATTTTACTAAATATGTGGAAAGTTAAGTGGTGTTAAAGTAAGAATGTGCTGTGAGCAGTCACACACATAGGGCATTTATATACATACCTATGTCTGCTCTGACGCGCTGGAAATTCAGCACATCAGAGCATGCATACAAGCTGATGCACAATGCACTGCAGGCAGTTGTATAAGTGGCAAAATGCGTATCAGTGTGCAGAAAATGGCGGTGGTACGCTTTTGAACTAAAGCACCTTCAATGTGTTTGAGTTCAAATGCGTGCCACCACCATATTCTCAATGCTGCCGTGCATTTCACTATTTATACAAATGCATGTGCCACAACGCTGGGCACTTTTTAAAGCACCCAGTGCTGCAGGGTAAATGTGTACAAATGCCCTAAATGTTAATACCATTTCTTGCCTGCACAGCTCTGACCTGCCACTAGATGGCTGGTGAGCAGGGATGTGACCAGGGATGTGGCTAGGAGCCAGGATTCTTGGGCTCAATCCCTGCTCTGAAGGGGTGGGAGGAGGGGCAGGGACTGGTGCATCCTGGGATGCTGGAGGACTGCAAATTGCTCATTTTATCACCATGGAGTGGACTGAAGTTATCCTAACACAAGCAAGGTAGTCCAGAATTCGCCCTTGCCTGGAGTTTCATAACTTTAAGACACTCAGGCCCCTACAATACATTACACTCAAGCCGTTATTAACTGGTTGTCTTAAGTTGTGATCTGGCCACACATTCAATCGATTATTGGTGTGATAAAATGAGGACTGAGTCACAAAGTTATTCCCCTTTGTGGCTGGTTCTTATTATGCCATGAACTGAACATGTGGCCAGATATGCCTCTGTGGCTGGGAGCCCCATCCGCTGACGGGGCTCCCAGCCAAAGGGGCGTACCATAGGCTCCCAAGGTTGGGACCCCACAGCAGATCAAGGCTCCCAGCCTGAGTGGATTATGTGCCCCTGCACCTAGGAGCCCTGTCAGCTGAAGCAGCTCCCAGCCACAGGAGCTTGCTACTTGCTGATGCAGGGGGAGACCAGAACCTAGTACTGGGCTCCCCCTGCACTAGCAATAAGGTGTGATGGGATACTAAGTTCCCTTAGTATAATCTAGGTGTAACATATAACTTCACTCTAGGTGTAACATATAACTTCACCCATCTTTCAACAACTTCTTAACATACTCCATTGAATACAATACATGATAAATTTGGAGTTAAAGGTAGGGATGGAATAAATACTCCAAACCAGATTTTCTTTCTCTGTCTCAGTGCATATGGTACTTCCAGCTACTCTCTCCCCAGAACTGGTTGGCAGGAAACACTGCAGAACTCACTGCTAGCTGCTCCACTGGCAGATCAGGGCAGAGGGCTGGGACCTATCACACCCCTGCACCTCTTTCCAAGCCCTGTGCCTCGATCACTGAACAGGGCATGGGGCTAAGACCTGCCCCTGACTGGGACAGTTCCCAGTCAGCTACAGGCTTCATGGGGAAGTCCACATGTGCAGCCTGGAGCTGGCTGGGGACTGCCTGAAACAGGACAGTTTCCAGACACCTCTAAGCTGTACATGCTTCCCTGGGTAGCCTGGGGCTGGCTGGGAACTGTCCCGGTCAGAGGCAGGTCCCAGCCAGCTCCAGGCTGGGTGGCAATTGCAGAGCTGGGAGCAAGCTCCCAGCCCCCACTCCACGATCACGATTGGGGAGTGGGGGCTGAAAGCTCCCTGTTGCCAGGGCAGAGGGACATTGTCCCCACCCAGGCACACAGGGCAAGGACTGGGGAGCTAGTTCTCTGCCTAGATCCATGAGCATGGAGCTGGGCAGAGAACAAGCTTCCCAGTCTGTTCACCCCCAAGCTCTATGCTTACAGATCTCGGTGGAGAACAGGTTCCCCTGCCCCTACCATCAAAGAGCTCCCAGCCAGAGCCCCATGGTCATGGATCTTCCAGAGATAAGGGTCTCCTGGTGACCGTGGGGCTTGAGCTGAGAGATAAGGATCTCCCAGCACTATCCCCATGGTTGTTGGAGCCAGTGCTGGGAGATAAGCGTCTCCCAACCCCCTACTCCCCGATCACGATCTCAGGGCAGGGGTCTTGGAGCTCCCTTCTGCTAGGGCAAAGGGACATAGTCCCCACCCAGGCTCCTGTGGTGGAGCCCGCCCCAGCAGCAGGCAGCTCCTGAGGGCAGGGAGCTATCTCCTGTCCCCTGGTGGATGGCTGAGCAGGAACAGATTTTGCTCCTAGTTAGGCATCTACACAAGCACTACTTTGCCATTACTAATCCTGAGTAAATTTGCTACTTGCATTTGCAGGTAACAAATTTACTCAGGATTAGGGAGATTTACTGTGAAGTAAGCATGTGCACATGTAGATGCACATGCTTACTTCACCATAAACTATGTTAATGTGAAGTTAAGCATATCGTGTAGACGCACTCTGTTTAGAGTAAAAGGAAAGGTCAGACTTACATTCAGCATGAAGACTGCCATTCTCTTTCTAAAACACAAAATATAATACTTTAGAGAAGGAGTAAATTCATTTTGTAGTCAGATAAATGGGAAAGACAATTATCTGGATGACAATTTTAGACACGTTTCAATGAATGTCTTTTAAGGACAGTTCAATAATTTTTTTTTGGCTTTAGTGTACTGAAGCTTTTAGTTACTTTTCAAGCAAGTGATTTCAAAACAAGATACTATGAAGGACTGGTCCATCAGGGGCTATTAAACACAACAGTTAGGGGTACAATCTGTCAATGGCAAATAGGAGAGTATAACAGGAATAATCACTTTATACATGCCATGTTTATTGTATTTTTTCCCTAAAGCATCTGCCACTTGCTGCTATTGTGATGTTGGGCTATCTTGATCTTTTGTCTGACCCAGCTTGGCAATTATTCTGAAATGGCATCTTCATACCAACATAATGGTATAACTAATTTCTGTCTCTCTTTTTTTTTTTTTTTT
>NW_017729025.1:115901446-115914914 GCF_001723915.1 Gavialis gangeticus | reverse complement strand
AGAGGCTGAGAGCAATGGGGCTATTCAGCCTGGAAAAGCGCAGGCTCAGGGGTGATCTGATGGCCACCTATAAGTTTATCGGGGTGCTCATCAGGATGTGGGGGAACAACTGTTCACCAGAGCCCCCCAAGGGATGACAAGATCGAATGGTCACAAACTCCACTGTGACCAGTTCAGGCTGGACATAAGGAAGAACTTCTTCACTGTCCGAGCCCCCAAGGTTTGGAACAGACTGCCACCAGAGGCGGTTCAAGCACCCACTTTGAATGCCTTCAAAACACATTTGGATGTTTATCTTGCTGGGATCCTGCTCCTGACTTCCTGCTCCTGGGGCAGGGGGCTGGACTCGATGATCCTCCGGGGTCCCTTCCAGCCCAAATGTCTATGAAATCTATACTTTATATGACATATCTCGCAACCTTACCTCAGTACCATATCCCACCACTACTCTGGAAAAGGGTGTTCCTGTACACTTAGGTGTCACATCCTATGAAGTAGATTTTACTATCTCTGTTTAACAGCAGGAAAACTTTGAAAAACTTTTGATTTGAAATAGGCTACAAAGGGAATTAGAGTTAGGACTGAAGCTCAGGAGTTCCTTGTTTTCAGTCCTGTAATCCTTCCCTCTTCTCTTGTCTCTTCACTATTAAACTTATTCTCCCTGACACAAGTCCAGTTCTAGAATTCAGACAAGGAGTGTCAAATTCACCCAGCCCCCTGGGCTGGCTCTGGATCACAAGGTTCCTCATGGGCCAAATTCAGATGTGGCAGCACTAGCAGCAAGAAGCAGTGTCAGGGACCTAGAAGGGTTAATGCAGTCCCCCCACCCCCCACATACACACATCCCTAACAGGCCTCTATGCCTCAGATTTCAATGGCAAGCCCTGACCCTGACTGCCTTACTCCCAAATTCCTGGTCCCTCTACAAGCCCAGCAAACCAGAAGACCCAACTCCATAGGCTGGATCCAGTCATCTGGACAGGTCATATATTCAATACCCCTGCAAATAGTTTATTCTTTAAAATTTATATAATTTCAGTTGACACTTTTTGCAAATTAAGATCAAATTCACTGAAAAGTTTTGGCTGAAAAACATATCTTTGTGGATAGGACAGTTTTGCAAAATGGTCTTGATGGCTTTATACCCTCTAGTCCAGTAGTTAGAGCCCTCTCCCAGGATGTGGGAAAGCCAGTTTCAGATCCCTCCTCTACTTGAGGGGACTTGAACCCACATCTCCCAAGTCAATGAACTATCCAGTTGTGTTCAATCTGAACAAAAATGGTTTGCAATTATTTAGTTTTGGCCCCTGAGACATCATGAATTATCTGCACAGCTCTGTATGATACCCACTGTTCATCATCACACACTGAAAGCCAGGGCAAGTTCTCCTTTCACTGACAGTTGTGTAAAGCTAATACTACCCTTCTAACTCTGGACAAGTAACTCCTGTTTCAAACTGGTGACAATGAAATGAAAGCTAGGACATGGTGTTTGAAACAATGAAATATTGTACATGAAGCTGTTTTATATGGTTACTGATATTTGCACCAGTCATTTTACAGGGCTCACTGATATTGAAAAATATCTGAGTCTGCTTCTCTGATTATATTAAAAATATATAAAACCTCATGAAGACAAATGACCATACTTTGGAAAGGAGAGAAAAAAATCATGAACATTTTCTAATGTAAATTCAGTGGAATTTTGCTAATATTAAATTTAAATATGGTGAAAACCTTCAACTAGAAGTAAAGTCCATTTTTTTCAATACATTAAAATGTTCTAAATGCTAGTACAGAAAAACAGTTGAAAGGGGAATCGTTCTATTGAAACAAATTACTTCAACATAAAAAAATTCCACTCCTTTAGGATTATCTGTTTTTTTCATACATAACCAACTGGCTTGCCAATTTTTTACTCCTACTAAAATACCTATTTACACTGATTAAAAAACTAATCTTTGCTGTGGCAATCTGTATTAAAATGGTCTGTTTTCTAAAGAAGCAGGACAAAAATATGTAAAATACATTAGAGTGAAAGGGGAAAAGTCCATTCAAAAGAAAATAAGAAAAGTTGAGGGACCTTTATGAGTTTTATTAATAAAGTTTATTAATTCCCTTGTGTCACTTTGCAGGAGAGATTTTTTCTTTCTTCAGCAACCTGCATTAACTATAACTGACAATAAAAGAAACGTGTTCAAAATCAAAACACTGCTTAGAATAAATAATCATTTCTTTTCTCCTTTCAAAGGCAAATGTTGGCCTGAAGTCTATTTATTTCCTAGTGTTTCTATTAAAAAGGATGTTGGTGGTCTCGTCCCAATGCCAATATGCACTGTAGCACGGGTAAATCAGATTTCAGCAGCTCCTATAAAGCCTTAACTATATCTGCAAACCTATCCATTTGTGATGAGAAAAGAAAGGCTGGAGGCTTATGATTTAAATCTCCCATTGAAATCTTTGAGAGCACACATTACAATAAATGCTGGATAATATATACGCAATTTCCTTTCATTTGTCAAGTTAAGTCTAAACAAATGCATTCCAATTTGTTAAAACTAAAACTAGTCTTGAATAAAGTCACTACACATACCAAAAGATGTTCTTGTGATTACTTCTTGTTCAAAAGGTCAGTATCTTAATAGCACCTTTGCATTCAATAAATACAATTAAATAAAGCAAATAAAAGTATGCCCCTTGATTTCACAGCTACAGAGAATAAACAAAACATTCTTATAGAGGGTCAAATACTTAGCCTAGTACAGGGGTAGGCAAAATATGGCCCGTGGGCCAGATCCAGCCAATAAAGGGGCTTTGTCCAGCCTGCAGAGGATCCTTCGGTCCCACCTGGCCCAGGCACTGTCCCGCCGTGGTGCGTCCTGCCGCCCTCTGGGCACACAGCAGGGCTGGGGCAGCTCTGCAGCTGGACTGCCTTTCTAGGCAGCCCAGGCAGTGGCAGCTCCTTTTGGCTGCCTCCACTGCCACTGGCCCTAGCCCCACGATACTGGTGGGGACCCACACTCAGCTTCAAGCAAGCCCACTACTGCAGGGCAGAGGCTGGCAGCTGCTGCCGCCTGGGCTGCCTAGAAAGGCAGTCCAGCGTGGAGCTGCCTCAGTCCCTCTGCATACTCAGGGGGTGGCAGGACATGTCACGGGTGGGAGGTGCAGAGCTGGCGCAGGGGCCAGGTCAGGGCTGTGTGCGTGGTCTGACTGATCTATTCCTGCCAAGGTGAATCCAGAGTGGGCTTGGCATGCTCACTGGGGTTGCACGCTGTTGGCGATGGCAAGGAGGCGCTACAGACCATGTCGGCTGCAGGCTGTTGCAGTTTGGGATCGGGTGCTGACTGGCTCAAGGGGGCATGCACAGGGGGTTCCCTTGCATACCCCACCATACCCAAAAACTCTCCCCCACAAACCCAACAACCATACCCACCCCCACACACGACACACCACACAAACACTGCACTCACCCACACCCCTCCCCACATGCACCACCTACACACACACCTGCAGGCCTCAGGGGGGACCCCTGCTCATTGCTATCCACACACACCCCACCACACACACACACACAACCACCCTCTTCCTTTACACACTCCATAAACCCCATACCTACCCACAGACACCCACGCATCCCCACAAACACATCCACCCACCCACATCCACACATACCCCAAACCTTGACCCACAGACCCACAAACCCCATACCCATCCACCCACACCCCCTGCAATGTACAAGAGTATATACAGGAGTAAGACCTTCCAGTCCCAAGATGGCAATCAGGGGGAGGGCACCTGTCAAGGGGCAGGGCTACCCTTGTGGCCTTCGACAGCTTGCCAAAACTTATTAAGAGGCCCTGCAGCCAAAATAATTGCCTGCCCCAGCCTAGTACACAGCTTGGGTCATTCAGGTATGCCCTCAGACCTCTGGAATAGCTGTAGGTGAGAAGGAAATATGTACACAACTTCCAGGTTAAAGAGTAGTATTGAACTGCTCTATGGGGTTTTTGTATTTGCTAAATTCCTGATATCTTTTATTAGACCAACTAAAACAGTTGGAAAAATTCTTCTCTTTTGCAAGCTTTTGGGTACAAACACCCTTCTTCAGACTTCCTCAGCCTGAAGAAGGGTGTTTGTACCCAAAAGTTTGCAAAGAAGAATTTTTCCAACTATTTTAGTTGGTCTAATAAAAAGAGATCCGATTTACCCAAAAAACCTTGTCTGCCTACAACCTATACCCCTAAATTGCTGAGTCATTCATGGCGGCAACGTCACCCTACTTCCTGTGTAGATGCATGACTAGGGAGTCATTCCTTCTCTGTCCACTCACCACAAGGACATAGAAAAGAAGCAGTACAAAAGAAACCCTACAGAACAAGCCCCTTCAGAGTCAGATACCTCTGCCCTTTTAGCAGGGGTAGATCTACAGAGGTCCCAGTGGCACAGACACGCCCCACTTTTGGTCCATGCCAGAAGAAGTAACAAGAATTTTTTTTGAACCCTGATTCAGTTAAAAATCACAATCTGTCCTCCCACTCTTGGCACCCTTTTCCTTCCCCTCCATCCTCAGCAGCACAGGCACCCCAGCACTGCCCCTGGCTGATGTGTGGAGGGTGGCTCCAGAGTCACTCCTGCTTGTTCCAGGCAGGAAAAGGAGCAGAAGTGGGCATAATCTTCCTCTCTGCCCAGTTCCTTGGGTGTTCCTTGCCAGTCTGGGAACAAGTGTGGGCAGGCAAACCTGCCCTCTGCTGTCCTCTACTGAGTCCAGCTGCTGTGGCTCTAAAGCCCCTCCCCGCTATGAAATTAATTGGGAGAGTTATAGTTTGAGAGGGTTGTGGGGGAAGGAGAACCACAGCTGAGGCAGGCACAGTGGCACCAGATGGTTTTCGTTCACCCTGAGCTTGTTTCCAGGCTGGTAGGGAACACACAGGACAGAAAGGAGGATCCTACCTGTTGCTTCTGCTGCCGCACCCTGCTGAGCCTTTCTGGAACAGGGCAGGAGTGGCTCTGGAGCTATCCCCCACTCACCCACCACCACCACCAGCAGAAGCAGGTGGGGGAAAAGGCAAATGAGAGAGACAGGGATGTGCTGCTGAGGACAAAGGAGGAGGAATGGGTGCCAAGAAGTGTGGCAGAATTCTTAATTGATTTGGGGACTTCACAAAAAGTCTCTGCTGCTGCTCCCCAAACACTTTGCCTGCCTGGGTGGAGGGGAAACTGGGATGCACTCACCCCTGCAGTGCCAGTTGCTGTTCCTGCACCCCCCTTCACAAAATCCTGGATATGCCTATGCTTCAGAGTGATTTATCAGGCTTAGCAAAAATGCTTGGGGAATAGAGGCTTATATATTTCTATTGAGAGTGTATTGTAAAATTGGAAATTTTCCACAAGCTTAAATAATGAAAACATGTGCAGCAAAGGCTGCTTCATGAGATAGCCCTGGCACAAAGCCTTTTGTCAAATTTAGTAAGATTCCTGATTAACAAAATCAGGAAAAATGCTGCTGTTTATGGAGCTCTATAGCTGGGATGAGCAGACCGCCTGACAGGGCCTTCCCCTGATACGGGAAGATGCACTATCTTCACAGCGTATAATAACTGAGCCTATGCCAGAATCAAAGGAATAACACCAAGAAAGGTGATTAATCAGTTTTTATAAAGCAAAGCTTCCCAGACAAGGAAATGCTCTGTGATCCCACAGTAAAGTGCACAGCAAACATCTCATATAACTGCAGACAAAACTAATGCACTTCAACTGATCTGGATAGGATCAGTTGCTCTCAATTTTACTTGCTGGTTTTTTACCAGGATGTTTATCTTTTAGAGGGTATTCAATTTATTGTAATATAAAACAAAAGTCAAATTTATTTTTTTGACTGTGGAGTATTATTTTCACCCCATGAGGTAAGCTCTGGTAACTTCAGTTGCAGTTCTGGTCCCTTAGCACTTCTGAAAACCAGGACCAAGTTCTGGGGAAATGTCAGCAGGGAGACTTGCATTCTGTAGTCTCTCCAGTGGTCACATTAAAGCTGCAATACATGAAACAACAGTTCAGTTGTTTGCTACTTTATTTTATCAAGACTCAGCAGTTTTAAGTCGGCAAGGAGTGGGAGTTGGAGCATAGACAACACTTTTGTCTCAATATTTTGACACAACTGACTAAGACACTTGAACACCTTGTTGTTTTTGTGTAGTTACTGTAAAACTCGAAAGACTCTCCCCATGACTAAGAAAGAACAAGGTTAGAGAGACCTCTATCGTCTGCATATCAGTTATGTTATTACAAAATGATGAAACATTTGAGCTGCCTTTGAAAATCACTGACAACTTTTAATTTGGATCTTAGGAAATATCACTCTTAAAGATTTCTCTCATTTGTAAAAAATAAATCCCTAGAGCCCCAAAGGCATTAATGGACTTCACACAATGGGCTGAAACTACTGCTTTTCATGCAGATCATGTCCATAGATTATTACAAACTTCTCTAATTTGGGGTCACTCAGGTATCTCATAGAAAAATGCCAGCCACCAGGACAAAGTAAAAAGCAGACACTGAACTGTCAATCATGAACATCAAACTAGACATTTGTTTGTTACTGAGAAATGATTTACTTTGCTAACCCACAAAATTATGCAGTTTGCAAGAGTAATCATGAGGTAGAAGAAAGTAACACAGTTTAAAATACCAATTATATTTTTAAATGAATGAGTAGATCTAGATCTCTAAATGAAATCTAGATCTCTACCAATACTAGAATTTTGCTAAGGTCTGTGCTCACACTGATGCAGACAAAAGTATCTGTTAATCCCGGATAAACAGAATTAGTCTAGCCAAAGCCCACAGGTATAGATTTATTTTTGCTACACATGCTGTGGCCCTGGGCACTGCTCCCTTTTACAGATGAGCATTTCCTCTATCTCTGTTCAATGAGACTTTCTCTTCCAACTTGACCTAGCTTATTTTGGGAAGGTCCAGCACATGTAGTAGAAGAGAGGTGTACATACATTTTAACTGCGTCATCATGAAAACTTCATATTTCATGGTACTTCTGTACAGAGAGGTCTACACTGTGGCCCAAAGCCCACAGCTTAGATCTGGGTGGCCAACCCACAGTATACATACCACAAGTGGCATGCACTGCCATTGTGTATGGCACACAAAGGCTAATAGGAGTGATGCGGAGATGGCTAGGGCATGGGATAGGAGTGGGGCTGGAGCACGGCAGCCAGAGAAGAGGGAAGGGGAAGAAAGTGGCCCTTGCTGACCTGCTGCTCCAGTGCACTCAGCTCCACTGCATAGGTTGGATAGAAACAGCCCTGTGTGCCCAGCCAGACAAGCTGTATGCAGGACACAGACTGCACTGCCCAGCCAGAAGGTAAGACTGACCAACTTCCTTCCCTCTCAACACTCTCCAGTGTTTGGTACCTCCCGCCCCCTGCCCCCCATAGCAAAGGGGATCCAGGAGTGGGGTTTGCCAAGGGCGAAAAATGTGTCAGTTAGACCTCTGCCTTGGCCCAGCCCTGCCTGCCAGTCACAGACCAGGACTTGCAGAAAACTCTGAGTCTGGAGAGCCTAGATTGAGACTGGCCACATCACTGCCCCTGGCCAAGTCCCTGTGCCAGGTGCTCCCACAAATACAGGAGGGCATCCCTCCTGCAGCCCCACATACCCTGGTAGCTTCCCGCACTAAGCCATCTGTCCAGGGTGCTCCCCCAGTTAACACTTGGATTCAGGGTTCCAATATCAATTGCCCAACAAGGAGTCCTGAGACAAGGATACCATGGGGTAGCACTATCTCAGGGCCAGCCCTCAGTAGCACTTCATCCCACTGCCCCATGGGATCACCCAGACCCTGAGGGTACTGCCTAACTGGGCCCTGAGGGTACAACTCCATCAAGAGAGTTCCCATTGAAGAGCTGCCTAGTAAAGGGAAGCAGGCTGTTCCAGAGGGCCCCAGTGACACCCTGCAGACAGCCTCTGGACTTCAGTTGTCCAAGGGTAAAAGTCATCCTGTCAGTGCCATGGGCTCTGTAGGTGCCAGTTCATGAATCCCTGCATATTCCAGAGTGCTGCTCCATCCCCAGACCCTGCTTGTTCTGTCCCATGGGAAATGTGGGCCCTGAAGCTGTCACTGGGCACATGGCAAGCCCATCACTGAAAGTATCTTTAGGTGCTTCAGTGAGGACTGTCACACATGTAGCCATAAAATAATAAAACAACTGCAGCTAGCTTCCATTAGCTTTGCTAGTAGGCAGCCATAGTTTTCCACCATTCTTTAAAATATTTATAAGGAATCATTTTATTTTTATTCTGAATTCTAAGCTAAATGACACAAAACAATGAAACAGGGGTAGCCAAACTGCAGCACATGCCACAGGCAGCCACTGGGTGTAGCATATGTGCTCCGGTCACCTAAGAAAGGGGGTGCTGGAATGGAGGCTGTGGGGCTTGAGCCTCCAGCTGCGTAGGATGGAAGGGTAGTAGGACGTTTCTGTGAGAGGAGGCGTCACAACCAGGAGCAAGGTTAAGACTTGCCTGACCTTACAGCCGCTGACAAATAAATGGCTTTGGATTCTCACTCACCATATAAAATTGCAGCATCTTCAGGGCCAGGGAAGGGTTAACTTGGCTCTTGACAGTGACTTCTCTGGCAGATATATTTTGCTGTTGCTTTGACCTAGGGGGCTGCCATTCTGGCACCCCTTGGGATGCAAACTATCAGGTACATCTCTGGAGACAAGGACCAGAGTAGCACCCAGGCAAAAAGGTGGGGGGCTTAACTTGTGGCACACCTGTCAAAATGCAGGCCACCACTGGCCTAGATGGAGAGAGAAATGGAAGCACACCATATAGAAAGAGCATTACAGGGGAATTTTGATGAGTCAGCTAGATTTTTTACAGTAATTTTGTTGAGTCAGCTAGATTTCTTACAGTAGTGACACATGGGAGATTCCAGTATGGGCTCTGCTACACCCTCAGCTTTATCATGGTGGGTCATAGTCTCAGCTCCATTCCATCTTTTTTGGGGTGGCTATGATGCTACCAGCACTAGCAACATGCAGCCTTGTACCCTTCAGCTCAGTTCTGGCTGGTTCTTACACAAGTGGTCAGGTGGAGATTGAGATGGGAAAGGCAGTTGTGTAGGCTTAGCAGGAAAGCCAAAACTGAATGAA
This sequence comes from Gavialis gangeticus, assembly GCF_001723915.1. Taxonomy (NCBI): domain Eukaryota; kingdom Metazoa; phylum Chordata; order Crocodylia; family Gavialidae; genus Gavialis; species Gavialis gangeticus. Next base: position 115,905,741 of record NW_017729025.1, on the reverse strand, counting down.
CCATAGAGACTGAACCATCTCTTGCCTTTAGATGTGGCTCCTTCAGCTGGAGGGGGGACACACTGAAATCATTCTAGGGCACTCAGGAAAACTAGATTACTGCTGTATCTGTTCTTCAGTTGAATAGTGGATTTCAGTGTCTATGCTTTATCTGTATGATATAAGACTGCTAACAGAACAAAGAAAGAAATCAAACTTAGCTATGAATTAATCAAACCCAACCATGAAACTCAGAGCCAACTCTTCATTTAAGAAGATAGTGATCAAGGTTATGTTTAAATATAACTGACTTTTTTTTATCCTCTTGGCCTATGCAATAACACAGCTTCAAGTAAATTTCCTGGCTTTTCTAGGCTGTTTCTAAACTATATATCCTTTTGTTTTGTTTTTAATATTTTTAAAGCTTATACCAACTATGGCAATGATTTTAGTCTTGTAAAGCTCTATTGCAATTGTTATTGAAACTTCAGCCTCTTTATGTTTAGGTAAAAGATCTAGGCATATTCTGAAATGCCAAATTCAGCCAGTTAAACAGTTTTAGGATTAAACACACCCATGATTTACTACATACTTGTATCTTGTCCTGTAACTGTACTGTACTGCTGGATTTACTCTGTGAGGTCTTTAAGCTGCCCTTTGGGCATAAACCCAATGTAAATATACTATCAAGATTAGCATAGATGGGCTAATTTTCCTCTAAAATATGCTTGATAGATAATAAATAGTCATATAATGGCCAATACAAAATTGCACTATGTGGGTTTATTAAAATCAAACCAAAAAAAAAATCAAATTACATGAATAAATAATCAAAAGCAGAAATGAATACTGAAAGGCTGTCAAATATGACTGTACTATAATGAACATTTTATGCTTAAAATACAATTAGATGCTCATCTATAAACAAGCTTTTGCAGACTGTAGATGATACTCTTTCCAGGCTTCTTAAAAAGCACTAGCACTTTAATGCTCCTCCACAGTTATGATTTTTCTGTAATTAGGAATCTGGCTTTAGGAAACAGAAATGGGAATCTCCTAGTAAATGAGGAGTTAACAGATAACATCAAGAATCGTTTCTTATTGCATTGCAAAAACACTGTGCATTGCAAAAATGCTACTCTTTTGGCCATTTCTCCTGATGCACCAAGAAAACAGAGAAATTCAGGTCAACTCATAATCAAATTCATGTCACTAGCCACTGTTAAGGCCACTGTTGATTACATGGCACTTTCAATTGCTGAAACTGAGCAGAAATGGGAAAAAAGACATTGGTAACTGATTGAAACTGATTTAAAAAATCAAAACCTCAAGTTTCTATTGCACATTTACTTGACATCACACAGCTTTTTACAGTTTGGCAGTAGAACTGTCATGGGCTCAATTTATGTCTTTTTAAAAGCTGAGGGCTGCCCAACTTTTTTGGGTTGACACATGTGATCTGAGCCAGAGAGCTATGAGCAGCAGCAGCACTGCTCACCCCACATGCTGAGTGTGCCACCATTCCTTGCCCCACTACTGAAAAGACATCCTCAATGGGTATCTTAACCTGGAAATTCTGTGATGGGGCACACAGCAGCAGTTGTTAACCCCTCAGGGGTTAACAGCCCCTCAGGATGTTAACCCCTGCCAGCACAGCAGAATTTCTGGCAATGCCACCATGATTTAACCACTTGTGGTTAATGATGTAACCGCAGGCCACTAAAGATTTCACTTGGCAATGCCACCATGATTTAACCACAGGCCACTAACTGGACAGTATGCCTTCAGATATGTGCCAGTGTAAACAGTTTTAGTATAATTATTTTCTGAGAAAGTTAACCAGCCTAGTAAGATGCACACTACTACACGAGTTTGAGGGCTTTCCATACCATTTACAACTTGGATTAGTGAGAACATTTATTTAAAAAATGCAGATAGCACAAAGGTCAGCATTTTGGAAGATAGAATTACTGCTCAAAATAATTCTGATGAAGTAGAGAACTGGTCGGAAACCTATATGGTGATATCTAGTTAAGACAAGTGCAAAACACTGCACATAGAAAAGAGATATTAAGTTTGTCTTCAAACATGGTCATGTAAACCACACACAACTGACAGCCAGATAGTGTTATTCAAAGAGAAAAAAATTAGGTTGGAGAGTAAACTGTAACTGATAGGCTGGGAAACTCCCTTCTTGAAAGCAGCATACCTATAGGCTGGGGAACTCCCTTCTCAAAAGCATGGTGTCAGAAATAGATCTTGGAGTCATTATTGACTCCAAGATGAACATGGGCTGACAATGCGAGGACATGGTCAGTAGGGCTAACCATACCTTGTCATGCATCCACAGTTGCATTGCAAGCAGGGCCAAGGAGGTGATCCTCCCCCTCTGTGTGATACTGGTCAGACCGCAGCTGGAGTACTGTGTCCAGTTCTGGGCGCCGCACTTCAGGAGGGATGTGGACAGCATTGAGAGGGTCCAAAGGAGGGCCACTCGCATGATCCAGGGACAGCAGGACAGACACAACAAAGAGAGGCTATGGGACCTTAACCTGTTCAGCCTTCGCAGGAGAAGGCTGAGGGGGGACCTGGTGGCCATCTATAAACTTACTAGGGTGGACCAACAGGGAATGGGAGAGACCTTGTTCCCCCAAGCGCTTCCTGGAGTAACAAGGAATAACGGCCATAACTTGTTAGAGAGTAGGTTTAGACTAGACATTAGAAGGCACTCCTTCACAGTCAGGGCAGTGAGGATCTGGAACCAACTTCCAAGGGAAGTGGTGCTGGCTCCTACCTTGGGGGTCTTTAAGAGGAGGCTCGACGTTTACCTAGCTAGGGTCATTTGAGCCCAGTTTTCTCTCCTGCCCAGGGCAGGGGATCGGACTAGAAGATCTACAAGGTCCCTTCCGACCCTACTTCTATGAATCTATGATGATGGTCTTATGCATGCTGCCTTTCTACTGTGGAAGAGGTTCCATGGAGAACTATGATTCAGAGGGATCGCTGTGACAGTTCTTGAAAAGTTCTCCTGGATATATTTGGCCTCTTAGGCTAAGGACAGATGTTACACATAAACTGTTTTAAGTGATCAGAAACTGGTTTAAACCAGCGAGGGCTGGCTGACAAGGGGGTGGGTGGAACAAGCCTGGTTGGGGATGCAGCCCAGTCTACATGGGGGGAAGTGCCCCCCCCCAGGCAAACCCCAGCTGGGGTATGGAGTCAGGGAGGGGGCTTAAACACCTTGTCCTCCACTCAAACTTACTGCTAGCTGCAACTGTGGACTACAAATCCCAGAGGCACCTGGAAGCAAGAAGAGGAAATGATGAACAACCCTGCAGTGTTCTGCTTCTGTCCTGCTGGAATACAAATCCCATACATCTTGGGGGCAGCAGGAAAAGGAAGTGAGCGCTGCCAGAGTCATGCTCTAGCACCCTCCAGCTTCTGGCCTGAGCCACAATAGGCATGTGGGTGCATTTCCTGAATTAAAGGTAAATGTCTGTACAGTTCTGTTTCAGTTTAATCTGTGCATTTTAGACTAAACTACAAAGCCTGCATCACTTCAACCTTGGGCTTTTTGAGTGTCTATACTTAGCCAAAGACTTCAACAAATTTTCCTTCTCTGAAAACTTAGCAAGAATCTACACTAATAATGCTGCTACTACAATACCATGTCCCTTAGTAATGTTATTTAAAATACATATTTAAAATGCCTAACAATTCAACCAATTTACAGAAGCCAAGCCAATTTGACCTTCAGGGATTGGGCATACCATGAAGAAGTTGTATTTTCTCTCCAGGGAAAGTGAATACCTCCTGTGACTAATTGATACCCCATCCTGGTTGCACAGAGAGCTGTTTGTTTCTCGACCATGTAAAAAAAAGAGAAGACTTGATATGCTATAGTGAAAAGCAAGTGCTCACCATCTACACAAAAGATTCCTCACAATACATTTATTTTTATTTTTTAATATAAAATTAATTTTAGATTTTCAATATAAAAATCATATAAAAAGGCAGAGTGGAAGAAGGAGATCATTTTAGTCTTTAGATATACACATGCAATGCCATTTGGGGCTGGTTCATTCCTGAAGCAGAGATCAACACAGAAGCGCAAAACCACCTTTACACATTCCCAAGACTAGAGGGGATGCTGAGGGTCCTTTCAGTCATGACTAGATTTGAGCAACTCTGTGTCCTTATACACATCCTGACAGTATTAACTTGTAAAAGCATGGACAATCCCTGGACCAACTCCATACCTATAACCTTCCAGTGTCAACCTGGAAAGATGTGGGCAGTAGAGTCCCTCAGGGCTC
>NW_017729025.1:115884637-115901435 GCF_001723915.1 Gavialis gangeticus | reverse complement strand
CCTGCAAAGACTGAATTGATTCAGCCTCAGGCTTTTTGAGTGTCTGTACCTAGCCCCAGTCAGGGCTGAACCTATAAACTCACGCTAGTCTAGGGTTACCATATTTCCAGGTCCAAAAAACAGGACACCTCTCACACAGGGCAAGCGGGGCGTGGGAGGAATATGACAGTGGAGGGGCAGTGACATGCTGGTGTCCTGCTCCTGCCCATTCTGTTTCCCCTCACTGCCAAGCCACAGCCCTCCCCAGCCTTGCTGCTGCCCCTTACTCCCAATCACAGTACCCTGCCCCCCTGGACCATGATGATGCCTCTCACTCCTGAGCCACAGCCCCCACCGCCCCTGCTGGTGCCCCTCACGCCCAACCCGCATCTCCCTGGTGCTGCTAGTGCCCTGCACCCCCAACTCACAGTTCCCCACCCTCCCCCTACTGCCCCTCACTCCTAAGCCACAGCTCCCACAGCCCTACTGGTGTCCCTCACTCCTGACCTGCAGCCCCCTGCCCCCACCCCAGCCCTGCCAGAGGGGCTCCAGCTGTCCCCATCCTGAATGGGCTAGAGTGTGGTGGCTCCAATTCATGTAGGAGGGGGCAGAGTGTGTTCAGCCCCAGCATGGGCTGGAGGGAAGAGGAGGGGAGGCTTGTGGCACCCCCCCCATCCTGGGATGGGGCTGCCATGCCACACCAGGAAGCCTGACCATGGCCCTTCTCCTTCCCCCTCTCCCTCTCTCCCCAGGCAGCATCTCCTGGCTGTTCAGCCCCTGCAATCACAGGCACTGGTCCCTGTGCTACTGGCCAGGCTACAGAGTTCCCTGCTGCACTCAGAGGGCTCCCCCACTCCTTTCCCATGCTGAAAGGGCAGGAAATCCCCCTCCTACCCTCCCTCCCCCACCATGTCACAGCCCTAGCCCCTATCCACCCTGCCCAAATAATTTCATAGTTTCATAGATGTTAGGGTCAGAAGGGACCTATTGGATTATCGAGTACAACTCCCTACCCCGGGCAGGAAGTACTGCTGGGGTCAGATGACCCCAGCCAGGTATCTGTCCAATCTCCTTTTAAATACCTCCAAGGAAGGCGACAGCACTACCTCCCTTGGAAGCATATTCCATATTTTGGCAACCCTCACTGTAAATAATTTTTTCCAGATTTCCAACCTGAATTTGCTCTCTTCCAGTTTGTGGCCATTATTTCTAGTTCTCCCGACGGGCACCCTAGTAAACACTGTATTCCCTATTTCTTGCTGACCTCCCCCCCACAATGAGTTTGTAGGCAGCCACAAGATCACCACTCAGCCTCCTCTTGCAGAGGCTGAAGAAGTTCCGGTCTCCCAATCAGTCCAAATGTCTGGGATTTTGCTTTGCTCCACTGGTGGGAGCAGAGAAAGGGCAATTGGAGGCAGCAGGAAGCATCACGTGGGTCTACACACACTTCTGCAGCTGCAGGCAGGTACACCTGTGCTCCATACTGCCTCCAATCACCCTCTCTCTGCTCACACCACAAAATCCCAGACATTTGGTAAGATTTAAAAAACCCACCCAGACAGAGATCAAATGACTCAAAAAGAGGACATGTCCGGGAAAACCCAAACGTACAGTAACACTAAGCTAGTCTCCAATAACAGTCACAGGATTTGCCATAAGCATTTAACCATATCCCACTAATTGCATAAGCCCAAGCAAAATCTATGCTTTAAATGGTCAGGGCCAAACAAACTACTTCAGTTTTCAATGACAGAACATGTGGGATGAATTCGGTTTTAAGATTTTTTAAATTTTTTATGCAAAATGTCAAGTTGCCAGTTACTCAGAAGAAATATAAACAGGCAAATCTTATAGAACACACGTGTGCCTGCATTTACACATCCACACTCAAAGTTTTGTTCAAACAGTGCTCTAGCCCTTCTGTACACAAGATCAAATGGGCCATGCTACACATTTATCAAGTGATTTCAATACAAGTTATATAACAGAAAACAGCATAGGATTATTTAAGCCTGCTGCTTTCTGTTAACATACACACACCATGCTTGAAGATAGATGCCAGTTATTCTATATCTACACTAAAATTATGGATTTGTCAGGACCAGTCACTTAAATTACTTTTATCACCAACTGGTTTTGCAGGAATACATTTTCAGTCAGAAGTAACTTGCAAATCAAATGTGAAATAGTTAGAAACAAGTTCTACTATACATTTTGTTTTTAAAAGGTAATTTTTTATCTCCTTTCCACAAGCAACACACTATTTTTCTAAAAGCACTTTTTTCCTTTTAAAACATTGTACCTTTGGCCTGACACTTCTTGCTATAGGCTATTTTTATTTTAAATTTTAAAAAGCTATCAATATAAACTTCATTTAAACTGTCCACTGGATAACTTCAGACACAGTTGTTTTGGTAAATTATTAACTACAGTGAATTATACAACACATCTCGATCGTCTATGTCTGAAGGCTAAATATAAAGCAGTGTGACCTGAATGTAATATTTTAAATTCAAAAAACAAGTCCCCCCCACTCTCACCCCCCAACCTCAAAAAGGGAAAAACCCTGTATAAATTAGCTGACATCTGTGATATTCCTAATATGAAGAAATTCTTGTTTTATTTCAAAGACACATATTTATTATAGAGCGGAAACCCTATAAAGTATAATCAATTTACCACTTAACTTTAAAACTGGTATACTTGCATTTTTCTTTTAACAATTTTACTTTTGCCATTGTATTTGCTGTGCATGAATGTGCAAGAGGTGCAACATCTCAAAAATATTAGGTTCAATATTAAATTTACAAAGAAAGAAAAAGCGCAAAAACTTGTTAAAAATAGAAAGCATACTTAAAAAAAGGTGAGGGAGTAACTACTCAGGAAAATATCTAATTACAAAGTAATATTTTCCTATGCCCCCATAGACAAAGCTTGCACTCCTTAGCATGTATGTTAGAATTGACGGGGAGAGGGGGAAAGAATATTTGAACTTACTGAAATATGTTGCATGAACAAAATGCTTCATGCTATAAAAGCTCTTGCCAGATCTCTGATGCATACATACCATATACTGATAACAAGAATTATCTTCTTTTCATCTCAAGACCTCCATTTAATTTTGACAGTCTGTGGTGAACTGTTAATCTTTCTGCTGTTCCCTAGGTTATAGAGACTTTCCCACTCCACCTCTCCACCCACCCATACTCGGCTGCCTCCCAGAGCTACACTCGATGCTACCAAATTTGGCACAGTTAAAAATCAATTTCAGTGATGATTTGGCAGTTTGTGCAAAAAGGGTCATTGACTTTTCAAGATCAATTAAACTGTATCAGAGTTCTCATTCAGAAATCCCATTAACATACTGCACATAAGGGAAATTGGTTAAGGTATCAGACCTTACAATTTTACATTTCTATTTGATTTTAATAACACGCTTCCATCCAACAATAAGTCACCTTGATTGATTTAGCAAAAGAGAACTTTTGGGGTGGTGAATAATAAGAAACGCAAATTATCTCGAATGACTTGTACAAACTAGCCCTTCCAAGAATCTTGAAAACATTAAGACTGTTCAGTGTTGAAGTGCCAAACAAGTTCATCAGGTTGGTGAATGAAATTAATTCAAAATGCAAGCACCTGTTAGGGCCACACCTGCTCAAAAGCTGTAATTCTGTCCAATGCTAAAATGATTCTTACAACACAGAACAGGAGAGGGGTTGATTTTTTTCGGTTCATTTTGAAAAAGTAAATTAACAAAAAGAGAGGCCACATTGTACTCCTAGAAATAGTTTCCTTCTGTAAATTTGATCAGAAGACAGTTTGTGAACATTAGAGTACCTGACAACCGACCCCCAGGAGCCTCTAAAAATGTGGTTGACACAGGACTAATGTTATAAAGGAACTTTTTCTGCAATATTTTAACAAACTAAAAAAAAAGGTATGATCTACAGAGTATTCCGCACCGAAGGAACTAAGTGTGGAGGTCTCAACTTGATTTTAACTCATACCCAATTAAAAATACTGCCAGCAGATAATTTTGCATGAGCTTTACTAAAATCAGCAAAATTACTGCCTACGATTTCAAAACGAGGATCAAATAATTTAATTGTGCAACATCTCAGGCTTTCTTGTTTATATGATTTTTGTAAATCTGCTAGCAGCCTTCAGGAAGATTGCAAGCTCATACTAATCAAGGAACCACATTTATTTAAGGGTTGTTTTTTTTCTAGAGGGAAAATAATAATCAATATGCAAATAGATTTGGAAATATTTCAGAAGGCTGCCCACATACCATAGTGGTCTGGTCATTAACATGACCAACACTGAAACTTTCACATCACTGTCTTTGACCTGAATTCCATCTGATAAAAAGATTAATGATTAGTGGAGTTCTTGTTTTGTTTTGTTTGAAGTCTGTCACATAACTTACAGTGTAATAGAATAATCAAACATATTAATCAATAAAATGCAACCTCCTCAACTACACAAGCTTAAAAGAAAAACTAAAACTTTTAGAGGAACTGAATTCTTGACTTCATTATTTATCATCATTTTTTAATTGTGGGCAAAGCATTTGAGATCATATAGAAGACAGAATAGATAAGATTCCTTCTCAAAAGAGCTTGAACTCTTTGAAGATAAAATAACTGGGGGTAAGCCTCTGTGGAAAAAAAATGTTATTACTGCTAATTATTTTATGCTATTCATTGGTCTATGACTTATTTTTGGTCAGAGAGAGGTAGTTAGCCATGTCTACTCTATCACACATCTTTTGGAAAGATATCCAAACTGTATCTAATGATTTGAAGGTCCTCAAGCAATCTCTTTCAGTGGGTAATGAACCTGATTGTTAAAAATATGCATTTTCTTCCTACTCTGTATTGGTCTGCTTTCATTTTCCAACCATTTTATGCTCTTTCTTATGTCTTTTTATAGCAGTCAAAACGAGCAATCAAAAAACACTTCCTGAGATGGGCATTCATATGCCAAGATCAAATCACCTCTTAACCTTCACTTGGCTAAAGTAGATTGATTGAGCTTTTCCGCTATCAGGCACATTTTCTTGAGCTCAGATCAGTCTTGTACCTCTTTCCAATACGCCTTTACTCACAGGCACATTTAAGCATGTTGCCACATATCATATTTTCTCAAATCCAAAATGAGGTTTCTTTAAAGTGGGTGAAAAGCCCCTCACCTTGGATTTAAGTACAAGGTGGGAGGACATGTAGACACTACAGCTCCAATTCTGGCCCTGACCTGGAGCCAGGGCTGGAGCTGCAGCTGATGCTCTGCCCCCCACCCCACTTTCCCTGCCTACCTGGCATCTCTGCCTTACCCCCCACCCCAGCCTCTTCCCACCCCCACTCTGCCTCTGGGCCCCCTCCAGATTGGGGCATGGAGCACTTGGTTGTTCTGGCTCCTGCCTGACCCAGTAGCAGCAGTGGGCTCTGGGGCCTGCCTGAAGCAACCACCAATGCAGCAGCTGCTCTCTGGCTGGGATGAGGCTGAAACAACCACATACACCATTCCTAGGACTGGAGTGGGTCCTGAGCTTTGCTAGAGTTGGAGGGTAAGCTGTGGAGGCAGGAGCTACAGGGGCAGAGGGCAGTGCCAGGCAGAGGGGGCAGGCAGTAGGGGAAGCCAGGAAGTGGAGCAGGCACCAGGGATGGGGACAGGTGCTGGGGTGCTCAGGTAGCAGGGGGCAAGCATGTGAGACAAGGGGCAGGAGTCAGGCTGGTTGAATCCCCTTCTGCGTGCCTCCCACCACCTGCCCCACCATTGCCTGGCCCTCTGCCACTGATTCCCCCACAGTAGCAATGGGAGGGACAAATTCAAGGTGATCCTCCACTAATTAGATCCTTATATTATGACTCTAAATTATTCTTAATTTATTATAACAGTTTATACATTTTCCATGTCTAGAATGTAATTATTGGGGTTTGTCTTAAATTCAGGGTCATCTTGGATTTAGGCAAATACAGTAAGTCCCACTGAAGTCAGTATAAAGTATCCTTCTATAATTCTGACATTTTTAAATAAATTCAACATTCAGGATATTGTTCTCAAGAACCACTAAACTCTAGGTGAGATCCTGACTTCAGTGAAGTCACTTGATCTGGATTTCATCCTATGTTTCCAGTACTGCTCTAACTGAAGTCATTGGGAGTTTTACTTTTCATTTCTACAGAGGCAGAGAATGGCTCTATAGCTCTAAATTACATTTGAGGACCTGTGTACCTGCTAAAAATCAGCCCAATTTGTCAATTCTTTGTGGTCTGAGCTGCCACAGTCCATATAAGAAGCTCATAAGAACAGGTTGTAAGTATTAAAGTAAGTTTTATTTTACACACGTGAATTTAAAACTGTGCAGACTTTAACGTACATCATATAACATCACTTAGCAAAATTTCAATTACTTTGGCTCCAGATTTTAGATTTTCTGTTACTGACACTACAGGGCATTTGAAAAAAGCATTAATAAAGAAACCAGACTTCTGGTTTCTGTGCCTAAGGATTTTCTCTTTTTTTGTGCCAATAATCCAGGGGTTATCTGGAAAATAAATTGTGGAAAACTAAAACTTTTAGTGCTTTGCCTTTTGCTGAAATCTAATTCAATTAAGCCAAACCATAAAGACACATTATTCAGCCATTCAACCAGTTTCTGTATAGCATGCCTCAAGTATTCTGGGCTGTATAAATTCTCTTATTGTTAATAGTCAAAGTCTGATAAATGACCAGTTTTTTTCCGTTTTGCAGAATATTAGCTAACCTGTCAAGAATGCACATGTAACCTGGGAAAACCCAAGTTTGTGCCCATCCTCAGTTGGAAAGGATAGATGAGGCAGGCAACAATGCTGTGAGAGGGACACTGGTGATTTGAGCACGAGTCCCTCTTTCCTCTATACAGTCAACTCCACGCCAATGCTCTTAACTATTTACAGTTTATTGAATTATAATATACATATTATTTCTTATTCAGTATATATATAGGTAAATATGTTAATAGGTAACAAAAGAAAACTTTCCAAAAATATTCTTAGCAATATCTTTTAACAACACCAAAGGTATACAGCTGAATATTTACCATACGATAAGCCAAAAAAAATTATACCAGACTAACCCAATTCCATAACATGTTGTACAACATATTCATAATTGTGATAACAATCATACAAAATATGAGGTGAAGTCTTACACAATATAAGGTGTGTTTACCCCTGGATCCCAACTAGCAAGGGGTGCTTCCCCTTCTATGGGTTTAGTTGGGAGGGAAACTTTCACCTGGGGCTTCCCTCTGGGGGGAGTTGCCTTATTTCAGGAATGCCTCCCCTGAGGGACTGGACTCTGCCAGCAACTTACAGTTTTCTTTGAAGAGCTGTTGACTGGGCCCTAGAGCTCTTTGCTCAATTAGAGGCCCCACTAGCATTGTCTGCGTCACTCAGAGACTTCCCCTCCTGGCCCTGTGCCCCGCTTTGGGCAACAAGGGTTCTTCCAGCTCTTGTGGTGGGGAATCTAGCCGCTGCTGGCTGGGTTTACCTAGCCTGATGCCTAGGCCTCCCCTTTCCCGGGCCCTGCTCTAGGCTCTGGGGCTCTTTTAGTTCTTTGATCAGGCCACACCATGAGGCTCTGGTTATCTGGCTTATGCCAGGGTTAACCTGAGCAGCCTAAAGCTGCTTCCAGGGCAGGTTCTCCATGTGCCAGATTGCACACTGTGTGGGCCTGAGCAGCCTTGAGCTGCTCCCAGAGCCAGCTCTCTGTGTGCCAGTCTGCACACTGTGTGGGGCCCAAGCAGCACTGAGCTGCTCCCAGGGCCGGCTCTCCATGGGCTGGGCTGGTCTGCCCACCACTCCATCCACCCTCTGCTAAGGATGCAGGCTCAAGCTGCCTCAGTGTGGCTCCCAGAGCCTGAGCCCCATGCGCCAGCCTGTGCATCACTGGGGTGAAGACGGGATCCCGCGGAGGCTCTTCCCTCTCCAACATTCCTTGCTGTCTCTGCTCAGCGTGCTGAGCATGCTGGGCTTTTCTTTACACTGGAGGCCCCGCCCCTAAAGTCTGCCAAACCTGCAAAGCGCAGTCTTCAATCAGGTCCAGGGGCTCCTCGCTCCCCCACCCCCTCTGAGCAGGAGCAGGGCAAGCCCCTCCCAGCTGTTACCTGATTGGTAGAAATGTTCCACCAATCCAAGGCGTCCTTCTCCAAGCTGGGCTTGCCGGACAAAAGCGGTGAGCCCACCACACACAGCATAATTCTTTTAAAGCTAACTCAGAGGCTACTGACAGCCTTTCAATTACAGGTACAATGGGATCCAACCTGTGATCCCAATAATTGTGCCTCCTGCATGGCAAGAGGCACGATGGAGGGACTGATCTGATCCCAATATCTCTCTATTGCTGTACAAGGGTATCCTAGGAAGACAGGGGGAGCCCAGGTGCCCAGTGTGCCCATGGCTGGCAGTACCATTCAGCTGATTGGTGCTCCCAGTCTTGGGAGAGCATCAGAATCTAGTGCATTTCCATAGCAATTAGCTGACTGGCACTCCCAACCTTGGGAGCATACAAGAGTCTTGAAGGTCTCCAGTGCACTCCAGAGACTGGGAGTGCCAATCAGTTTACTGGTGTTTCCAGTCCTCTGAGAGTACTGGCCACACCTTCATTTTAAGGTGTGACAGGAACCAGGAGCAAAATTATTACACGTTTTGTGACCTATTCCCTGTTTTATCATGTCATTAATTGCTAGAATGTGTGGCCAAGCTATCACTTAAGGCATAAATAACTTGTTAAACACTAATATCTGTCCCAGGTTTCAGACTGAGAATATCTATACACTTACCCAGAGAAAGCACTTATGCAAACACAGTCTAAGCCCTCAATACCCATTAAGGCACAGCAATCTCAGTGCTGTTGTATAAGCAGCTCCCAAATTGACTAGCTTCCCTCATTTTCAAGGCTTCTTATATTTAGGGTCTTATTATATGAGGGGAGATAGTAGCCTTTCACTCCTTCAGCTTCAAACTCCATTTAGAAAAATGAGGCCTGTGGGCTGGATCTGGCCTCCAGAGCCCTATCACCTGCCCCCCCAGTGACACCTCTGGGTCTGAGGTGACCCATACATCATCAAACTGGCTCTGAGTGCAGGAACTGAGATAAACACAGAGCACAGAGCCTGCTCCAGCTAATCCAGGATTTGCACTACACCTGGCACCCATCCCAGCCAACCTAGGATCCATGACTGCTAAACAGTCCAGGATCTATGCTATATACCTGGTGCTTATTTTGGCTGGCCCAGGATCCATGCTGCACATGGAGCACCCTTCTGCACTCAGTAAGTCTGGGATATGCATCATGTGGCACTTGGTCCAGGCTAACTGGAACAGGCATGACATGTGCTGATCTGGCATGGTGGGCCACAGGCCCCATCTGGCCTGTGGACTGGCCCCACCCCACCCATCTGATCCATAGGCCTAATTGATTTTGACAGCCCTGCTATAAAGAAATAAGTATTATTATTTTAGCATCATTATTTTTCTGATATATAAACCTAGCTAGGAGAAGTGGACATGATTCAGATTTTCCTGGTCAAAGGTTGCAAAACTATTTTCAAGAATAAATAGTAGCAGATTTTCTATATTTAACTTAAATAGCATTTATTTCTTATTAACATTTTATCTTTCATTTATACTGAAAGAAAAATAAGTGTCATTTTTTTCCTTCAGACTTCTACTGCCCTCTGTAGGATTAGCTTAAGTACAGTATTTATGGAGAAAACTGAAAAGGGTCTGCAAGGAAGCAGGGTTAATATAGTATTCCCAATATTAGATAACCTAGTACATAAAGCTCTTTGTAAGGTAATTTGAATAGCAGATCATCAGTGTTTACTATAGCTTATATGTTTAGCATGATTAACACACCATGAAGGTAATAAAAAGGGGGGAAAACAGAATGGTTCCATGTAGGGTTTATATCATATGTTTTTTGGCGTGGTTTAGAAGTAAAAAGGGCCCTCAAAAATCAGTAGACACATGAGGGTACTGAGTACCTGAAAAATTAAGCTCTTGATTTGTTTTTTGCAGCATTCCGCATGTCAATGACTGTCTGAGTCACTGGGCTATATGAATGAGAGAAGCTGACACAGCAAATACAGTACTGAAGTGTCATGCCTTAATTTGTGAGTTTGAATCTTAGTACTGGTTAAAAATAGTTCTGTTCTTCCTATGCAAATGAGAAAAAAATATCTCTTTTTGGTAAATTGAACAAATTAGATTTTGGATTAAGATAATCATCTGTTTATTTGTTCGGAGATCATTTACAAAACAGTCACAGGGGAAAAGGTAGGAAAGAACTCCAAGACACCCAATCCCCAACAATTCACAGAGCAGGCGTATAAACATCAGACTGGTACATTGGTTAGAAACATCTTGGATAATTAAGCTAAGTTCAAAGGTGACCTTGGGCAACGGCAAATGTTTTTGTGCAACGGCAAATGTTTTTGTGCTGTAGTTTACTCAAAGTCTTATTTGTAAAGGGTTAGAAAAGTAAACCAGATAGAAGTATGTTTATAAATGCACAGACTAAATGACACTGACAATTCAGATGCTCATTACAAGTCTTCAGTTATGGTAAAGGGCTCTGGTGACACCGGAAATCACAAGCTTGAGTGGTTCATTGTAACCCCAAGATATAATTATAACTTTGTTCAATTTTTTTCTTTTCTTAAAAAAGATTCTTTAATAACTAAAACAAGCAATAATTCAAATCAAAATGTACTGCCTAAATGCTGCTGCTATTATAAATTGCTAATCCTTGTGAAAATGAATGGAACAAGTTAGCACAGACGGCATATTATCATCTGGCTCTATGGGAATTTATGTGCTGAACTACCATTACTTTGAATAGAATTCAGCATATAAATCATCACCCATACGCAGTCAAATTGACCCACACGGCAAGTTTTTGCTATGTGTCTGTATTTACTCAAATCCAAGATGAGATTTTCTGCTCCCATTCAACAGGGAGAGAAAGCCTTCATCTTAGATTCGAGTATGTGCAGGTGCAGGTGTAGGTGCAGGTGCAGGACAATAGCTGGAGCTCCAACTCCAAAACCAATGGCCTTTGCTCCCCACCACCAACCTCCCTTGGCCACACTATCACCACTGCTACTTACCTTCCTATTGCAGATCTGGCAGGGGCCCTACTCTAGCCTATGAATGGAACATGAAATGTGCTACTGTGGTTCCTGTCCAGTCATGCAAAGGTTGTGATAGCTCTGGCCCCAGCTCTGGACCAGAGCTGGAGATACAGCCACCACAACCACTGCTGTGTAGCCAGGCTGAGGCTGAAAACCATATGTTCTCTATACTCTGTGCCCCTGGGGAAGCCAGGCAGCAGGGAGTGCCAAGGGCGGGAGGGCAGGCAGTAGTGGGGAAAAGGGTGGTGGAGGACCGGTGCCAGGGGCTGCAGCAGGGGGCAGGTGGGAGAGCAGGTTGACAAACTGGGGCAGGGGAGGGGAAGTTATGTGTGAGAAATTGTAGGCACTGCAGGGGGGAGCAAGGCGGCATGTATGGGGAGGCAGGCCCCAGGGGACACAGGCACCACAGGGGAGAACAGGCATGGGGCACACAGGCACAGGGGAAAGCAGGCAGCTGGAGGGGTAAGTAATGGGGAGGGCAACAAGCGGAGAGTGGGAGGGGAACAGAGGGGCAGCCACCTGCCTTGCTTCAGCTTGCTTGCCCTGCTGCAGTGGTGGGCAGGGGAGAAATTTAAGACAACTTTCCAATAATTAGATTCCAGACATGAAAAATTATAACAAATTTATAAGCTTTTTATGTGTAGAATCTAATTAATGGGGGTTGTCTTAAATTCAAAGTCATCTTAGATTCAGGTAAAGACAGAAATCTAGAAAGAGGGATTTTGTGGGTACAGTAACACAGTGTTTCCTGTGATACATTTTGGGAAAGTTGCAGTAAAGCCTCTGAATGCCCTAATGCCACCCGCTGTGTCTTTTGTTTATACTGTAAGATGGGGCTCTACAATTTTGAGGTGGCTAGGATCACATACTATGTGGGCTCCTTCCCATGCCACCAGTACCTCTTCTGCTAAACTGCACCACCTCCCCCACACAACTGTGCCACCTTCACAGGCACTGCCCCCATTGCTGCCATGCTCTACAGGTTCCCCTCCATTTGGGGATCTGCGGGCTGTGCTGCTGCCCTCCACCCTGTGGGTTTGGAGGCAGGAACCTAGAAGAGGAAGGGGGAACCCTGGCAACACCAGTCAGAGAGGTGGTGGGAGGTGGCACCCAGACAGGAGCCCACAGGTCATAAATTGATTCCAGGTTGTGATCTGCAAACCACAGGTTGTGAGTTACACAGTCCTGCCATAAGATACCAGGGACAATTATTTGCCTTATTCTGTTTCTTTCTTGTTCTTCTATCCTCCTGATTTTTCTCCATCTTTGACACTAGATCTACAAAGGAACTGAGGTTCTTCTGAGATACTGAATTGCATACAAACAAATAACTGTCCTGGGAAGAAATTACTCTAGATTGGAATTTGGGTAAAATTTCCTGAGTTAGGGTAAATTTCCCTCAGTTCATGGGATTGCTTCCTGTCTGCAACATTTTTTTCCTCCGCAGGGCCACTAGGATTTTCCCAGGTTATCCTTTTCATGTGTCTACAGCCCAAGATAGGACTTTCAAAAGCACCAACTCCTTTCTTTTAAAGCACAAGGGTTTTTTCTCTTTTTATACAATAACTCAAGTTAAAGCATTTACCCAAGATACAGGATATCAGAGTTCTATGGGCCCTTTTATCCCTGCCACCACCCCTCCCCACCCTCACTGCCCTCAAGACACTCAAACCCACATCTCATCTTCCACGCCTCCTGCCCAGCTAAGGACTCCTTTGGGCTGGTGACAATCTCTGCTCCTCTTGTTCTTCCTTGTTTAAAAAGAAAAAAAAAGATCAAGGCAGGATTCAATGGGTCAAGCAAAGCAGAATTCTTCAGTCCTTGGAAAGGGGACACCAATATTCTAACCCCTTATCCAAGGACCAGTTTATCATATCTAGCAACTCCTTACTGTTAAGTGAACAAACAAGAACTGGAAACCTGGGCTCCCCTTTTCCAGGTGAGTTTCCTAACTACTGGATTAGAGATCTAACTTCTCTTTTGCCCCCCTTTCCCTGGCCCAATGAATCTCGATTTCTTCTTTTGGAAAGTAGCACAGCATCACCAAGATGACATAGAGTTTTGCATAGGGTTTGTGCATAGGGTTTAGCTTGAGATATTAGAATAGACTGGGGAAAAAAACTGAAATTAGTTAACATTGACAACTCTTCCCTCAATATCATTCTAACTACTCTGAAATTCTTGCCAAAACCCATTTTTTGTCATAAACCTGTTATCTCCAGAAAACTGGGTTATCCAAATTTGATTTTACTATATATAGTATGTATGTAAAGCTGGAACCTACACATGGGAAATGCAGAACTATGAATCCAATTGGTTTCAGCAAAATGTTGGATTATTTGCAATTAATTACAGGATTGCCAGACCAGATTTAATGTTAAAATGTTAAAACTAAAACAAAACAACCAAATATTTCTAACTACTATCTGTGGGAGTTCGTGCCGAATTATATAAGGACTGAATTAAGCACAGGCTCAGACCTGGATGTTCAATTAAAAAACTTTTATTGTTTCACAAAGTCATAAACTAAGGAGGTCTGTTGGTTCACGAGGTTCCTAAATCAAGCCCTTGCTTTCTAACCCGAAGGCTAGGTGTGGCTGCCTGATTCAGTAGTCTCAGAACTGGTCAACAGCTCATTTAAAAGGAGACCCTTATCTTTTTTAAGACAAAAGATACAAAACTGTCCCCACTGAGTGAGGCATCTAACATAATTTTTTCTATTACTTATATATGATAACACGTATACATATGCATTTCTAATTCTTACACCTATTGGTTACTAGTTAACTCATCTATATTCTACACGCCCTTTATTATAATTGGTTACCAGACTTTATCAGCATGATATATGGTTGTTTTTGTTCTTGCGGTTTAGCCTTGCATTTCCGTATTTTCTAAAAAAGCACTGCTTTGCTTGCAATTTTTATCATACTGCCAGCATTTTTATTCAAGGGTCAGATGGTGAAAACCAGAATGTCAGTCGCTGACTTCTCAACCTCCTTGAAGCATTCTGGGAGTTTTAGTGCGTTGTTAATTATGCTAGGCCTTGCTTAGCATGAGCACTATCTTACGCTATCTTCAGGGTTAATATAAACTGCATAAAAATAAAAAAAAACAGCTAAGTAATTTAGGAACAGTTTAGCTGCTAAAATAAAGCATGGATTTGCCAAGGTAAAATATTGGTAACTTACTAACCTACTCATTTGCTATCTTATATGTAAGCATCTTTTCACATAGGTCTGATCCAGAGGGTTCAGAATGATGAATTTACCCCATTAACATGAGTGTGAACTGAGGTTTAGGTTCTTTGCCAACCGGATGTGGGGAAAATATTACTGAAACAACTGAAACTCAATGAAGGGACTTAATGGTAGATGGGATTGAGGAAAAATACAATGAAATGAAATGACTTAGCATGAACAACCACAAACAAGTGGACTAGGGGTATGCCAGCAGATGTTATGTACATGCACCCTGAAGACTAGAGGCCATTGGGCAGAGTTGGCAGCTCCACTGCTAGAGTGCAAAATCTTTTTAATGTTAAGTATATTACAATACAATGCTGCTCCAAGTATATTGGTACAAGGATTTAGGATTAGCTGTTGTGCTGGGCCAAAGATCTGACAGCATCAGGCTACAGTGACATAACAAATAAACAGCTCAAGCTATGCAAGCTAACTCAGCCTTTAGACTGCCACTGTAGCACATTCCATTATAAGGCTCTCAGACACAAACTGAAGGTAATGAATACTGTCAAATCATTAACTTGGCAAAGGGACACAATTTCAGTAAAAGTCATTCAAATGAGCATCTCCTCGGAAAGCACACTGAGCTTAGCATTTATGACAAGCTGCCCCACATGCAAGCAGTGGCTGCAACCTCCATAAAACTATAGCATTTTCCTGCTTAAAAACCTATATTAAATGATCCTTGAAATTAAATTTAAAATCACATACATTTGGCAGCTCAGCTATAAAAGAGGTGAAGAAGGCAAATGGGGCTATTTATCATCCAAAAAACCCACTGAGGAAGCTTCCAATGGTCATTTTCCATTCCTGTCACAGTATTAATCAAAATATCTTACTCTATGATTCATTTTCTACTCCCCCTTGTCTGGGATGGACGAAGCCTTCCTAACAACAAAATCAAAAGACACGTTTCATAAGTGCCAAGGAAACTATATTTATTGAAACTACTTTTTATGTATATGCTCAAAACAGCAGGTCACAAAAAAATCTTTATTATAAGAGGATTTGCTTCAATTACACTAAAGTGGGAGTACAAATTTCTTGGCAGAGGCCCGCTGTTTCTTTTAATAGCAGATGTTGGGCATTTACAATATTCAAAGTTGTAATATACTTGATCCTCAAAAGGCTCCTTTTCTTGGTTTAGAATGAAGCTTTCAGATCAGACAACACCAATACCACTTAGAGCTGACTATGCAGTATAGGCTTCTGCCCTTGGATTGGGCTGCCCCCTTTTTCCACCTCCCACCCCTCATGTTACTAGTCTGTGATGTAGCAGCTTAGAGAACAACTGAAGATTTGCAAAGAAAATTAAGGCCGTTTATGATTTACATGCTTTATTCAATTGTACATTGTAAATGTGCATGTTTTGATTTTTTTTAAACAGTTTTGCACCATATTTTCAGCTACAGTATTCTGCTAATATTTTAAATGTGCACTCCAACACAAATGTTCCACTTAGCTCACATGAAAAGTGTGACCATACTTAGGATAGAAAAGCGCTACAGCAGAAGAAATACCTCAATGTT
Organism: Gavialis gangeticus; assembly: GCF_001723915.1. NCBI lineage: Eukaryota > Metazoa > Chordata > Crocodylia > Gavialidae > Gavialis > Gavialis gangeticus. The sequence continues at coordinate 115,885,497 of NW_017729025.1, read as the reverse complement.
TTCTCAAAAAATATTTTCTCATGATCAAGGGGAGGAAAAAACCACCTGGCCCATAGCCTGCATTCTGTCATGTCCTCAAAAATAGTTAATGGATTAACTTCTGTAATGCCTTCATTTGAGCCTTACAACTAAGTCACATAAAGCAGCATGGAGGAGGACCCACCTGCCTTTGAACTGGCAATTTTCTGGTATTTGAGCAGGGTGGCCTAGGATCATATTTATGTGCCAAAGTACCACTTTGAGATGCGAGCCCCTGAGGGCTAAGCTTCTTGCAGGAGTAGACAGTGCCCTGGAGAGAGCTGAGGCACCAACAGCCCAAGCAGCACCGCAAGCAGAAACTACACCACCATGGCCACCATGGTGGGAGCAGCACGGTGATCAGAAGCTCTGACTGCAGCCAGAGCCTAAGCCAGGTCTTTTGCCTTGTCTTCTGCCTGTGGTGCTACTCAGTGCTGCTCTCCCTGGGGCACTAGTTGCCACTGCAGGATGCCAGGTCTGAGTGGTTGATAACAGCTCAGGCTGCGTGTGAAAGTATCACAGACATAAACTTCACTGACTCTAATTGCTCTTCTTTTCACTCTTCTTTTTTATATGTTGTCTTATATTATCTTAAGAGAAGAAGTTGTAGACTACAACACCAGCAGCTGCTGCTGCTCCAAACCATCTCAATTAAACATTGCTTTAATTGAAAACTGCATTTTTTTATAGCTTTATCAAAAATAAAAAATGCATTTCCAGTGGCTTACAGTGAAGCTGTGTCCTTGGCCTTGGCTAAATACAATTGAATGGAAGAGAAATCCAGTTTTGAGGAATATGAAATAGCTGCTTTTACTGCCCAAAAGAAAAATCTCCATGTTTGC
>NW_017729025.1:115877243-115879637 GCF_001723915.1 Gavialis gangeticus | reverse complement strand
GCTTTTTTTCCACACAAAAAGAATCACCCCCAAGACTGCCAAACAGGGGCTTTTCCTTAATTGGGTCAAAGATACAAATGTGCCCCAAAATTAGAGCACCTCAAATCAGCAGTTATTTCGAAAATGTATCTTGCAACTGATTTGCCCAAAGTACACAGAAGGAGTCACTGACATAGCTAGGGACAGAGGGCATTTATACACATACCTTTTTGTCCCATGATGCACCAGAGATCTGCAGTTTCAGAGCAAACTCAATTAATCTGATTAACGCAAGCTGATAAGAACTGCGCTGCACCACGTGGAGTTGTATAAGCGGTGAAATTCACGTCAGTGTGCAGAAAGTGGCAGTGGCGTGCTTTTAAACTAAAATCACTTTTATGTGTTTTAGTTTAAAAGCGCATTGCCGCCATTTTCTCAGCACTGACACGCATTTTGCCACTTATACAACTGCAAGCGACGCAGCACCGGGTGCTTTGCAAACCACCTACTGCTGAGGCATGTGCATGTCTAAAAATGCCCAGAAACCATAGCTTAATTCTGCTTTCAGTTACTTTGTCATATAAGTGAGAGCAGAATCATTAAAGATGAGCCCTGAGTTCCAATCTGATTAACTTGCTATCTTGCTCCAATAAGTGTATACTGACCAAGGAGTATATTGGAAGGCAGTTTGGCACTGTTCGTGACAGTGAGATGTCTTCCTGATAGCAGTGATAGTACTACTGATAGTATTCAGTGTTTTATAAAGACATAATTAGTAACAGAAAATGTAGGTTTGCTGTAACTAAACAAACGACTATGTTAAGAAATCTGTTCCACTGAATGCAGCTAAAGTAGTATAGCCACAGAAACCAAACAGCTTATGTATAGCAACCTCTAACTTGTTTTATAGGGAAAGAGTTACTTGAGGGGCAGAAAATGGAATTGAAAGTTGCATAGCTAAACCATCTTTACTTGGGCTTCTGCTCCCTCCTTTGTGAAGGGCTGCAGTAGTCAATGTGGTGAGACCAATATACAGAAGACACCTAGTAGAAATATCAGTAAATGCCGGCAGGAAGAACAGAGTTACAGCAAGTGGGGGGGAAATCTTTCTTAAAAGAATTGAGGGAACATTTTTTTTCTTACCTGTACTCAGATATTGATCTATAAAGCAAAAGTTCATATAGTTGGAGGTAGTACCTGTGTCTTTTTTTAATGTCCCATAGTCCATCAGGACTGTGCCATAGTTCTACTGAACTTTATGCTGTACCATTTGAATCAAAAAGCATACCACCTATTAATCTATTCAGTTTCAAGCTTTAGCCTAACATCACTTACAAGGTCCCCTTAAGGTTGGCTTCCAAGTCTCTTGTTTTTCTATCCCATATATACCAACAGGGCTAAACTCAAACGGTAATATATGGGATATCAAGTAAGAAGTCTCAGTTGGGTATTGTAACTCCTTTGTTAACAACACAAACAAAGACATGGGGGGTAGAATTATTTTTAAAGGCGTTGAAAAATGACAAAGGATTCTAGAAACTCGGCATCACTGAAGGGCGCTCTTTTGCTTAAATGGTGCATCACAAGAATGATTTAGGACACAAAAATCAGTTTAAAAAATTCCCATTGACTTCAACTGGTTTTACATCAAATCCTGACACAGATTTCAAACATGTACCACCGTATGGTCCATTTCTATTAGTAGAACTGATCTTTTAAAAATTTTTAAATAAGCATAATTTTAGGAGAAAACATCTCAAATGAATATGTGCAAAGGGACCTCCTATTTCTTGGAACCTAGTCTTATATTCTAACCACTTTGTCACCAGATTGCTGGCATACTCATGGGATTGCCACTTATCCATTCAAACATTTTCCCTACTAAAGATAGCCTGTATTCCTAATATCACCTCTTGTTCACTGAATACCTATCGACTGAATCCAGAAGACTTGTATCTTACTTCAACAGAGTCAAAGGCAAAAGACCAGTTAACTTCAGCAGGAACAACTTCAGAGGCACAGTTGTCATTAAACCTTCATCTGGGGGAACTGTTACTAACTTCTGTCGAAATATGAGTAGAGAAAGGTCTGAATACCAACTCTGCCAGAGCCCTAGACTCTGAACCTATACCTATAACATCACTTATCAAAGGGAGATGTTTTCAAGTTCCTGGAGCCTCAAAAAAAATGTACTCCTCCTGGACAAAAGCATAGTAAAGTAGATCTGAGGAAATATAAAGATTTTAGCCTACCTTTTTCATTGCTGCTGGATGATGGTGGTGGTGGGTTTACAGGCTTGGATTTGTCATAGTTGTTAAAGCTCTGGCTGCGCCGATTGTTGGCATTAACAGAACCACGAGTTTTGGCTTCACTGCCTGCAGCGGACACCCTCGTGGTAGGACCTGGAAGTCTGTT
>NW_017729025.1:115869437-115872243 GCF_001723915.1 Gavialis gangeticus | reverse complement strand
CATAGGTGTTAAAGCTCTGGCTGCGCCGATTGTTGGCATTAACAGAACCACGAGTTTTGGCTTCACTGCCTGCAGCGGACACCCTCGTGGTAGGACCTGGAAGTCTGTTTAGGAAAACAATGAAATGAAGCAAAGTGCTCATATGAAAAAGAAAGACAGACTGGAAGAGGAAAACTGAAAACCATGCATAATGTGAGAATAAAAATCAAGGCAAAAGAATTCATAGGTCTCAGAGGAAAGTGAAACAAGCCAGCATTTATCATCCTTGATAAAATGCATGTACTCACAACTACATCAGAGTCAGAATGGCTTTACATCACTAAAAAACCTTTGAATGAGATATCCTACTAATTTAAGGCAAGATGTTCAGAAGCCAGTTCTGCCACACTTATTCAATTAAGTAGGACTGTGCTCAGAGAGAAGTCTGGTCAGTTTTAGTGGGGCAACTTGCAGAATATGATTGTACTCAAACTGAGTAAAGATGGAAGTACCAGACCCTCAGTTTTTGCTTCAGTGCCCTAGCTTTTCAAAAGTTACTTGGCATGAGTCTTTTTTTTTTGTCTTGATCGTTCTTGTGTACATGAAAGGCAGCTCCAATAAATTCAGTGCTGTTAGAAAACTGATGTAGGTAAAAGGTTAATCAGATTGAGACAGATTACCTCAGCACGTTCTACATAGGGTGACATTTAATTCAGAAAATGAAAATAAGGCAGAATGTGGCTCCTGCTTAAAATTAGCATTTCCTAAAGAGATCTGAAAAAAAACTACCAACCAGTTTCCAATGGAACAATAATTGGATTTATTTTTATATCTATAAAACTATGCAAAGTTTGGGTTTTAAGTACCTCAAAGACCACTATTGTTCCCAAATCCTTGTACAGCTATGAGATCAATTGATGAACAGGAACTAAATAACCCACTTTTTAACTGAAGAAAGCTGGCTGCAGTGAAGGGTCTTAAACTTGGTAATGCATTTCTCCTTTGAACCATCAAAGTCCAGATTTACAAGATCCTTCTCTTTTCTCATGCAAGAGAAACCTGATAAGGCTTCCTGAGTGGCTGATGAGTGAACTTCTAATATTCTTGAGCGTGAATATCCTAAGGGGCCTAATGAAATTAAGAACTCAGCTTTCATGACATTTTAGCAAGATCGAGGCATGTAATTCCATCAGGTGTCATTTTTATATGTACTTTACTGTTAGCATAGTGTTGCATTCACTGGATGGGTACATATATAAATGTAAATGTATTAACCACACAGAAATAAATTATGCAGTAGTGTCCTGAAGCCTGTACCAGTAGAAAGTTGCTGAGACTTCTTAGTACCTTGGAAAACAGTATGAAACCTTCATTTTTGAAGTTAAAAGCCAAACTCTGCTCAATCCACATCCACTAGCAACTGAGAGGGATGAGCTATTCTCAGCCATTACTGAATTTTTAATATAGATAAAAGTGTTTGGCAACTTTTTATTTTTTTCTGTAAAAGGTGGCAATCAACATGTCATATGTAAATGGGTACAAACAAAAGTCCTTCTTATCAGGGCACACTAAAAAACTTTAGTTAGGTAAAGTTCTCAGCTGGGCTGTAACAAATCAAGCCTTTGTTGTTTCTGTTGCACTATTACTGCTGAGAAGTAGGGAGAGGGTCTTAATATAGCTTTACAAATCAACCAATGCTCCAAAGATTAGTGAAAAGGGGAAAAAGTAAAGAAAAAAAGCAAAAATATTAGCAAATACATGCACGTGCTTCCAAAGCTCAAAGGAAGACATAATACATGGGCATCACTCAAAACAAAAATATTTCAATTATAAATTTACATTACCACAGCATTTGGCACCTACCATTATGGATTTTGAGGTTTACTCTGTTGTACTCCTTTAGACAAACCCCTCAGTTTATGAAGAAGCACAGCCAGATTCAACACTAGGGGATGCTAGAAAATGGCATATGGCAAAAATCACAGGCACGTGGAAACTAAGAGCATGCCTAGGATATTTCACCTACCACAAAGAAGACTACAAAGGAAAAAGCAGGAGGTGGTTGGAAGAAAAGACAGTGAAAAATGAATGCTGAGGGCTCTTTGTCCCAATTTTCATGCTTTTTCTGGACAGCTCAAGCAAGGTCAGGCAGAACTCCTGGTGCTTAATGGGGGATGACTTCTTATTTCTTAAAGGTAGGAAACACATGCAGGTTACACTGCTTGATAATCAGTTCTAGCTAATGATGGAACATTGTTTCTGGTACACACTATCCCCAAAGTAGAACTACTGAACTTTCTCAAGATAACTTCCTCCTACCCTTTTCCTGAGATGAGTGCATAAGGACAGAATTATTTTTCCTCAAGTACCATATTTACTTAAATACAAGACAGGGGTTTTTTTTCAAAACAGCATGGGGAAAAAGCCCCTCAGCTTACATTTGCACACAAGGAGACCTCATTAAATACATTGCCTATTATTAAACTGCTGCCAAAAACAGCATGTGCTCAGTAATGGAAACCAACTACAAGTTGATTAGATGTAGCTAACACTAAGCATGGTTATAAAATACATTGTCCATATTAGACAAACACGCTCTGTGTGTGTGTGTGTGTGTGTGTGTGCGCGCGTCCCTTAAAAAAACAGGTAGTTGCTCCCCCAAGAGGGAACAAGCACCAGGTTTGAAGTTACTACAAGATGAGGCTGGCATTTGGCAATGCTATAGCAAGCTCTGACACTCTCCTCTGATGCCTTGATGGGAACCTACTACAAGCACAAGCAAATGCAGCCCATCTGAATAAGATACATCATAGTGCCTACCAAGTGC
>NW_017729025.1:115864130-115864437 GCF_001723915.1 Gavialis gangeticus | reverse complement strand
ACAGGTAGTTGCTCCCCCAAGAGGGAACAAGCACCAGGTTTGAAGTTACTACAAGATGAGGCTGGCATTTGGCAATGCTATAGCAAGCTCTGACACTCTCCTCTGATGCCTTGATGGGAACCTACTACAAGCACAAGCAAATGCAGCCCATCTGAATAAGATACATCATAGTGCCTACCAAGTGCAGGTCCCCTCAACACTGGCTCTTTTTCAAGTTATGGTGAGCCACTACTCTGCATACTTTTCAACTTCCCCAGCACTCCCACAACTGAACTTCATAGTTTCATAGTTTCTAGGGTCAGAAGGG
>NW_017729025.1:115862985-115864119 GCF_001723915.1 Gavialis gangeticus | reverse complement strand
CAATGATTTAGTGACCTGGTCGTAAAAGGCCACCAGGTCTGTGCCATAATTTCCCATTTTCAATTACTCCAATTTCTTCACCAACCTTAAATGTCTGGTAAACATCACCAAACAGGACCCCAAATAATTTGCCCAAAATTGCTCTATAGCCCCCTTCTCTCAGACTGTCACATATGATTGGTGTGGTCCCTGACCTCCATGAGCTGGAGCAGGGCCAGGTTCATCTGAATATACATTTTTGGAGAAACCCAGGGCTTGTGACAAGAACACCTGGGTCCAGTCATGAGCTGGGGCTAATTAGCACATGGCTCTTTTGCAGGGGGTATCTATAGTACATATATATACTGAGTGGTGCTAAGCTGTGGGGTCATCATGGCTTGAAATGGCCTTTTGATTTTGAACTAATACCATGCATAGTTTGTACTATATATAAGTAGGTACAAAAGTGCTGCTTAAAAATGTTTATAGAGTACCTGTGCTAAAACTTGCAGCAGTTCCAGAAAGGGTAAAATGCATCAATTCTGGGTGAACTAAGTCAATGGATACTATATGCAAATTACTACAGGTATATTTTATAGTTTCATAGTTGTTAGGGTCAGAAGGGATCTCAATATATCATTGAGTCTGACCCCCTATCCTGGGCAGGAATGACCACTAGGGTCATATGACCCCAGCCAGGTGCTTGTCCAGTCTCCTCTTAAAGACCTTCAAATGCAGCCTGACCAATGCTGCATAAGGGGAAGTATCACCTCCCTGCGCCTATTCATGATGTACCTGCTAAGGCATGTGTGGGGGAGGAGAGGAGCCCGCAGCCCCCGAAACCCCACGCCCCATCCCTAACCAAATTGTGTTACGCCCCTCAGCACAAACGGCCAGGGCGGGAACGCTCATGATCCGCAGGTGTGTCCCGAGGAAGGGCCCCGAGGCAGTTCCGGCCACCATAAAGGAAACGCCGAAGGCGGCTGGAGGGGAGGAGCCGGAAACAAGCGGCGGCGGCGCGGATGCCGGCAGGAGTGCCCGGGAACGGACAGGAGTAGCTCGGAGGCATGGGGGGACCTTCTGGGATAAGGGCAGACCCCAGCGGGACCCGGGGTCCGGGAAGGAACTGACACAGCCCCGAGACTGACGCTTAGG
>NW_017729025.1:115860223-115862946 GCF_001723915.1 Gavialis gangeticus | reverse complement strand
GAGCCATATTTCTTCTAATACAGGGGCACTCGCAGCTGAGAAGGTGCCCCACTGCGACGGAGAGGGGCAAGAAGACCCCGCAGGTACCAGAGCCAGTTGATTGCTCAAGACGAAGCCCGAAGAAGGGTGCTAGCCCACAGCGGACAGGGAAAGACCCAGGAAGGACCGCGAAAGGTCTCGGCGGCCTCCAGGCTCTGGGAAATCCCTGGCTGTTAGCCTTAAGTTGTTTTTTTTTCTTTTCCGGTTGAAAGATACTGGACACGATCCCCTGACAAGAAGGGGGGGGTGCTGAGCTTACTGCTGGTCAACCATATGGAGGTATGGGCAAGGGTGTAGGGGCGGAGGAGGCCTCGACAGCGTGGGACCCCTAGGATCCAGGAATCTCATTTGTGGACTGACACGCTCCGGATTATTATCACTGAACCAGGAGGTCATCAAAGTCGTGGCAGACGGTCTGGAGGCACTCAGCCTACAGACGAGCATTTCCAGGTGGAGTACCCTGGGGACGGTCCCCTACCAGGAGGGGCAGAGGCTATGGCGAATAGTAACGAGATCGAACCCACCCCCCCGACAACTGGTGCATTGGCCGGGAAGCAACAGCAGCCTCCTAGCAGAGACTAAGGAACCCGGATGGAGCACCAACAGGTAATCACACTGATGGAGTCATTGCAGCAGGCCATGAACTTAATGGCTCAAGTTATGCAACAGCAACAACAGCAGACTATGAGGCAAACTAGCCTACAGGAACGTATGCTTCAACAGCAGGTGTGGGCCCAGAGAGGGCCATGGGATTTCAGGATGCCAAAGATGTCCAGGGAAGACGACCCAGAGGCCTTCCTTGAAACTTTCAAGAGAGCGGCTTTAGCAGCAGGGGTGGAAAGGTCGAAATGAGCCGGCCACCTAGGGGTCCTACTGATCAGACAAGCCCAAGCCGCATACAGGGCAATGTCCAGAGGGGACACTCAAGACTACGACAAAGTCAAAGCAGAAATCCTGCGACGCCTTGATATTACACCGGAGCAACACCGCCAGGCCTTCCAGAAGGAAAAGTCGGGAGAAGCAAAGACCCCTCATATCCTATGGCAACACCTGGCGGATGAACTAAACAAGTGGCTTAGACCGGAAGCAGCCTCAAAGGAGGAGATATGTGATCAGATCCTACTGGAACAATTCATATCAGATCTAGACGAAGATACACAGAGGTGGGTTAGGTGTCATTGTCCCCCCTCGTCAAGGGAAGCCCTGCGGTTAGCAGAGCAATTTGATATGGCCCAGGACGACCGCCGCAAGGTCAGTGGGACCAAAGGAAAAGTCTCTATCGTTAGACAAGGCAAGGAAAGCAGGGGAAGCAGAAAGAGCAGCCCCACAAACCTAACATGCTTCCTATGTGGGCGGAAGGGGCATTTCATCAAGAACTGCCCGCAGGGACTTCAAGCCAGGCTGGTCAAGGGCACAGGATCCCCCGATGATCGAAGGGGCCTACAAGAACCAACAGAAGCAGAGGCGATGGATTGTGGGGTCAGAGGCCAGGGAACGGAAGGAATCCAGCCCTTGCCGGAAATTCGGGTGTGCGTCGGAGGGCGCTCTGTCACGGCGGTGGTAGACACCGGCTGCGCCCAGTCCCTTGTGCGCCCCTCCCTGGTGGAATGGCAATGGGCCCAACGATGCCCCGGGGTACACATGCTCTGTCTTCATAAGCAGAAATCATATGTCGAAAGACGGATGCTGGATGTAGAAGTAAGGGGCACCAGACGACAGATGCCGGTGGGCCTAGATGAGGGTATTCTGTATCCCATGATCCTAGGCCGGGACTGGCCAGAGATATATGAGTTAATAGCGGCGCTTTGGCCATCCAAGGATCCAAGGGACAGGCTCACAGGAACCGAGTCCGAAGAGACAGACAAGGTGGAAATGGAGGCTCTAACCAACACCAGCTGTTTCCGAGAGGCGCAGGAAAGTGACTAAGAGCTGTGGCCGTTCCCGGAGATGGAAGTAGAGCGACTCGACAGACCAGTAAGGCCCCCTGAACGGAAAAGGCCAATTCCCAGGGTAGAACTGAGAAGAGGGTTATTGTATAGAATAAAAACAGGCAGGGCCAAGGGAAAGGAAGTGGCCCAGCTAGTCATACCCCAGTCCTACCGAGAACCGCTCCTAAGGCTAGCCGACAACAATCCACTAGGGGGCCACCTGGGGAAACACAAAACAGAGGCCCGCCTGGCGCGATGGTGTTTCTGGCCTCACATGTATGAGGACATTGAGAACTACTGTAAAACTTGTCAGGCCTGTCAAAGGGTAAGCACATACAAACCCCCCAAGGTGCCCTTACAATCCATGCCGGTGATACGGGAACCATTTGCGTGGGTGGCATTAGATGTGGTCGGTCTGCTGCCCCAGAGTGCAGGGGGACACCAGTTTGTGCTGGTGTTGATTGATTATGCGACGCATTTCCCAGAGGCTATCCCCTTGAGAACAGTCATGGGGCCCAAGGTAGCTGAGGAACTAATGAAATGGATAGCTAGATTCGGGATCCCAAAGGAGATCATAACCGGTCAGGGAACCAATTTTATGTCATCAGTGATGAGCACCTTGTGCAAGGTGCTGCAGGTGCACTTAAAAACCACGGTGTACCATCCCCAGACCAATGGCCTGTTTGAACGTTTTAATGGAACTTTGAAGGGAATGCTGCGGCGGTGCACTCAGGCCGAACCAAGAAAATGGAACTT
>NW_017729025.1:115859466-115859918 GCF_001723915.1 Gavialis gangeticus | reverse complement strand
CTGCGGCGGTGCACTCAGGCCAAACCAAGAAAATGGAATTTGATGGTTCCCCCCTTATTATTCGCCATCAGGGATGCGCCCCAGGCCTCGTTAGGATACTCACCATTCGAGTTGACATTCAGACACTGGCCTCATAGCCTACTGGATGTACTGAAGGAGGGGTGGGAGGCCGAACCGGACCTGGGAAGGGGGGGCCCCTGTACATGTACAGGAGCTAAGGGAACGACTACGGGCAGTAACCGAAATGGCCCAGGCTAATTTAGAGCAAGCTCAGGACAAGCAGAAAGAAAGGTATGACAGCCAGGCCAGGCCAAGAGAGTTAAGGGTGGGCCAAAAAGTGTTGGTTTTATTGCCCACGTCGACCAGTAAATTCGTGGCAAGCTGGCAAGGACCTTTTACTATCACTAAGAGGGCAGGCCCTGTGGACTATGAGATATTTCGGCCAGGGGCTA
>NW_017729025.1:115842108-115854466 GCF_001723915.1 Gavialis gangeticus | reverse complement strand
TAAGGGCCTGCTAGTCTCACATGAATCCGAGACGGTGGGATCCGGGGCACCCACTAGTAGTGACAAAGAAAACGACAAGCCTTGGGAGCAAATGTCTGTGGGGAAACAGTTGCAAGGCAACCAGCTCTCCCAGTTGCAGGCGTTAATAGAGAGTTTAAGGATGTCTTCACCGAGCAGCCTGGACGGGCGACCGGAGTTGAACATAGGATTATCACTCAGGAAGGACAGATAGCCAGGGAGAGATGGCGCCGGATCCCTTATCATAGACTCCAGCCCATAAAAGAGGAACTTGAAAAGATACTAGAGCAGGGGATTATTGAGCCTTCTCGCAGTCCATGGCGTAGTCCCCTGGTAGTAGTGGAAAAACCGGATGGGAGCTTAAGGCTATGTGTGGATTTCAGGAAGTTGAATGCCATGTCCCAGTTCAATGCGTTCCCAATGCCTCAGGTCAATGAACTGGTAGAGCGCACAGGACAGGCAAAGTTTATTTCCACCCTTGACCTGTCTAAGGGCTATTGGCAAATCCCATTAAGAAAAGAGGATCAACCCAAAACAGTGTTTGATACACTATGGGGTTTGTTCGAATTTAAGAGGATGCCTTTCGGCCTGAATGGTGCTGCAGCCACTTTTCAAAGATTAATGGACTGGGTCCTGGCACCCCATCAGAGCTACGCTGCGGCCTACATTGACGATATTGTCATATATACAGAGACCTGGGAGCAGCACTTAAAAGCTCTCCGGGCCATTCTACGAGAATTAAGGCAGGTGGGTTTGGCTGCTAACCCAAAGAAGTGTGCCGTAGGGAAAAAGGAAACCAAGTATCTGGGGTTCTTGATTGGACAAGGCCGCATAAAACCCCTCATGGATAAGGTAAAGGCCATCCGGGACTATGTAGCGCCTACGACCAAGAAACAAATGCAGGCTTTCCTTGGGCTGGCGAGCTATTATCAAAGGTTCATCCCTGGGTTCGCCGAGATAGCAAACCCTCTAGTTGAAACCACGAAAGGGCGCAAAGCAGGCAGCGTCGAATGGAACGAGAAATGGTTAAAGGCGTTCAGAGATCTAAAAAAAGCCTTGTGCCAGGATGTAGTGCTACATACACCCAACTTTGACCTTCATTTCACACTACAGACAGACGCCTCAGCTTACGCCCTGGGAGCGGTGTTATCCCAAGAAGCAGAGGGAGCAGAACGACTGATAGCCTATGCAAGCCGGCGACTCAACAACCATGAAAAAAGGTATTCTACTATTGAAAGGGAATGCTTAGCGATCCGCTGGGGAGTAGATTATTTCAGATTCTACCTCCTGGGACAGGAATTTAAGTTAGTCACGGATCATGCTCCGTTGCGATGGCTCAATACAGCCAAGACTGACAATGCACACATCACACGATGGGCCCTGGCTCTCCAACCCTTTCAATTCCAGGTGGCGTATAAGCCAGGAAGGGAGAATGCAGTCGCTGATTTTTTGTCAAGCTGTGGAGAAGAAATACTAGGGGATAATGAGGAGGAGTTACAAAGAGGGGGAGGAACAATGCCTGGCGGTGTTTTGAGGGGCAGGATATGCAGGGGAGGAAAGGAGCCCGCAGCCCCCGAAACCCCACGCCCCATCCCTAACCGAATCATGTTACGCCCCTCGGTACAAACGGCCAGGGCGGGAACGCTCATGATCCGCAGGTGTGTCCCGAGGAAGGGCCCCGAGGCAGTTCCGGCCACCATAAAGGAAACGCCGAAGGCGGCTGGAGGGGAGGAGCCGGAAACAAGCGGCGGCGGCGCGGATGCCGGCAGGAGTGCCCGGGCATGGACGGGAGTAGCTCAGAGGCATGGGAGGACCTTCTGGGGTAAGGGCAGACCCCAGTGGGACCCGGGGTCCGGGAAGGAACTGACACAGCCCCGAGACTGACGCTTAGGGGCCAGAGAGGACAGCTCGGCTCGGCAGGAGCCGGCGAGCCATATTTCTTCTAATACAGGGGCACTCGCAGCTGAGAAGGTGCCCCACTGCGACGGAGAGGGGCAAGAAGACCCCGCAGGTACCAGAGCCAGTTGATTGCTCAAGACGAAGCCCGAAGAAGGGTGCTAGCCCACAGCGGACAGGGAAAGACCCAGGAAGGACCGCGAAAGGTCTCGGCGGCCTCCAGGCTCTGGGAAATCCCTGGCTGTTAGCCTTAAGTTGTTTTTTTTCTTTTCTGGTTGAAAGATACTGGGCACGATCCCCTGACAAGAAGGGGGGGGTGCTGAGCATACTGCTGGTCAACCATATGGAGGTATGGGCGAGGGTGTAGGGGCGGAGGAGGCCTCGACAGCGTGGGACCCCTAGGATCCAGGAATCTCATTTGTGGACTGACACGCTCCGGATTATTATCACTGAACCAGGAGGTCATCAAAGTCGTGGCAGGCGGTCCAGAGGCACTCAGCCTACAGACGAGCATTTCCAGGTGGAGTACCTTGGGGACGGTCCCCTACCAGGAGGGGCGGAGGCTACGGCGAGTAGTAATGAAATCGAACCCACCCCCCCCTGACAGCATGATAGAGTGCAGTTAGCTTTACTGATTACTTTGTCACATATTCATCCTGGAGTCAGCTATGACTCCAAGATCCCTTTCTGCTACTGTGCTTCTGAGATCATCCCCTAATCTATAGGTGTGCTGGTGATTATTTCTCCCTATATGCAGCACTTTGCACTTGTCTTTGTTGAACTGGATCCTATTCTTTTCTGCCCACTTTTCCAACCTGTCCACGTCTGCCTGGATTTGATCCCTCCCCACTACTGTGTTTAATTTTTTGTCATATGTGAATTTAGACAGAGTGCTCTCCATGACCTCATCCAAGTTGCTGATGAAGACATTGAATAGCACAAGTCCAAGGAGCAAGCCTTGGGGGACCACACTGCGCACATCTTTACGTCAACGTCAGTATTTTCAAATTTGCTTCTCAATTCCATGTGCTCAGGGAAAGAAGGGTCTGACAGTAAGGACAGGGGAAAAGGGGCTGCAGGGGGAAGAAGTTAAGGGGTAGGCAGAGGGCAAGGGGGCTACCTGACCCCCCCCCCAATTTATTTTTCCTGCTGTAGCAGTGGGAGGGGAACAAATTCAAGGCAAACCTCCAATAATTAGATTCTATACCTGGAAAATTAAAACAAATTTATAAATTTTCCATTTATAGAATGTAATTATTGGGGAGGTCATCTTATATTCAGGGTCACCTTATAACCAAATAAATATGATACTTTCAATCATAGTGGGTGCATCTAAATGTACCCCTAACTGCGCACGTGGTACTGCACAGTCCCAGTGGCACAAAGTTATTTTTAGATGCTATGTCACTGTAGCAATGAGCAAAAGTGACATAGCTCTATGCTATGGCGAAGTAGTGTCAGTGTCACTCTTTGTGCCCACCTATGCTAAGGTGATATAGTGTCTTGTGTAGATGAGCGCAGTGTGAAGGTAGTGGACCAAACTGGCTAGCAGAGAAAAAGCCAGAAATCCATAAATTCAGCAACATTATTCAGTGAATAAGACTATCAAGACACATTAACTAGAACAGAAAATAACAAGTTTTAAACTCAATCAGTATTGCATCTGCTAGTCAAAATGCATGTAAACAGTATATATATCTACATATATCTCAATAGCTATCTAGATAGATAGATATCTCTTTCTCTCTATACACACAAGAATAGAACACTTAAGAAGATATACAAATAATCATTTCTCCTAATTATTGGTCCTATTGTGACCAATCTGATCCATTTTGGTTTAATCACAGGCCTCTAGCACTAAAACAAAGTGCATTAGTAGCATCTGGAGCCCACTTGTTAGAAGACTCTAGTTTCAGGGTGGACATCCTGGAGTCTTGCTATCAGAGACCAGGTATAAATTTGAAAAAAACCCACTCTTCAGTACCTTCAGCTAAGCCAAAAATGTAAACTAACACGGACCATAACCATGTCTAGAGAAGAACCACATGGTTTTCAGATATCAAGTGGGTGTTAGGAGGGAAATAAATAAGGAAGCAAGAATAACAGGGAGAGCCAACAATGCTTAAAAGGTGATTTGAGACAGAAGCTCAAGTACAGGAAGCTTTTCAGGTGCTTAGACCCTCCATTCACCAACTAAAATATCTGGGATAAGTGAATCCAGACTCTAGGCAGAACTCATGTTTTTTTCAGCATTAATTCCACATATAGAAAGGGGAAAGATTTGGTGGTCAATGTAAAAGGTAAGAAAAACAATGGCAAATGACAATACAGTACTTAGTGCTGAACTACAACTGAGTTCCTAATAAAATACCCATGATTACACAATAATACAAAGAGCAGTATCAATCACAAGAAAGTATATGATTGATGCCAAAGGCACTTAAGATGATTATGACAGGGAGCCTTAGACTGGTACAGTGAGGAGCTGGCATGTAGGTCAAGCTGGGATTCAGGGGGAAACATACTGAAATACCTATTATTCATTTTCAGGAAAATTAGATATTCTCAACTAGAGGACACAGGGAAGTCCAGGAGCAATGACGAAACATACCTACTGTATGGTTTGTCTCACCTGATGCACAGGCAGAGGCATAGCAAGCTCCATCAGCACCCCAGGGTGGGTTGGAAGTCATGATGTACCTAGACTCCTGGTGGCCCCAGGTGAACTTTTAGTATTGGGCCCCCTTTCAGGAGAGATAATGATAATAATAATTGGACAACAGGAAAAAAATTACTATTTTCTGGCCCCCTTTCCATCTAGACCCTGGACAGCTTCCCAGTTCGCCCAAGCCTGTGTCCAAGTCTGGTTGGGAGGAGATTATGCAGATCACTGAAAAGCGGTAGGGAGGAGGAGAGGGACAGAGTCTTACCTGGCCCTGCTCTCTGCATTCAAACAGCAGCTGCTACTGCTGTGTCTACTGCTATAGCAGTGTGGACTCAAGCTGCCGCTGCTGAGAAAAAGCTCACTGCACACCAGGTGCAGCAGCCCCATGGCATGAGCTCCCTGGGGGCTGCCTGTCATGCACCATTCACTGATATGCGACTGGATGCAGGGCTGTGCCCAGCATGGCAAGTACTCCTTGAAGGGGCAGGAGGGTGGCGGAGGGGCAGGGAGGGGGAGATTACACTCCCCCCCTCCTCCCTCTACTAGACATTGCTGAGTGAGGTGTTGCACCTGCTCTGACAGACTCCCAGGGTGGGGGTGTGATCTGGTGATTCTATGATAGCATCTAGGGCTGAAGACCTGCTCACCCTGCTTGCAGAATATATGTTCCAATTCTTATTACCACAGAGAATGTAGTGTGACATTAGTCATTTCAACTGTATAGAAATGGAAATTACTGATGTAAGTATGTCAGGGAGGGAACCCCTAGAAACATCTTGCCTTTTTAAATTGAAAGTCTCACAAAAACTGTCAAACCACAATATTTTTTGCTAACAGGAAAGACAAGGGCATCCACCTCAATAAAAAGTCAAGCAAAAACAAAGGAACAAAAGGATAGTCTTAGAGAGCCCCTAAGCTTGAGCTCTTCTGAGGTACTAAAAAAGTAAATATTTTTAAAGGTGAACTCTAAACATGCAGTTGGAAATCTTGCAAGAAGAGTTATCCATGCTTTGCAGAAGAGGAAGAAATGCTAACCTAGAAGTCTTTTTCTGACCAAGAGTGAATCGGATGATTTTGCTTTGAGATGAGTCCCTGGGTGACACACTGCACAATGGGAAAGAAAAAGTGGAAGACATGAGTGAGCAAAGAAGAAATGGTAAAAAAAAGCCCCTGAACTCAGCCAGTGGTTTTAGAAAGCCAAGGGTTTTTTTTAAATTAATTTAACAAGAGCTTCATTCCTAGGTAGAACTCCTCAGACTTGATTCATTTTCTATAGTCTGTGTTTAGTTTCATATTCAGTAATTAAGTCATAAAAGTATGCTACATTGAGCCTATATTTGTGAGAGCAAAAATCAAACTTTATCATTCATTTCTTTTTCAAACCGTTATTATATGCAATGTGGAACCTGAGTAAGCTAATAATGCTAATGTATACTATCTGTGAATTTATGCTACTCCTATAGAAATCCTCAAATTCAAAGTTTGTTTTTTATTGTTTCTAGATCATTACCAGAATATGTTGCAATCACCAACCCAATGTTTAAAACATTCAGTGCTTCTCTGCCACAAAGAAAGGATCATTGCAATTTATTCTTGATGTTCAACTTACATTTTTATATAGGAGATATTTTGTATAGAAACTTATGAATATTTCATATGGCTGTAAAAATACTGTCTGCATATAATTATAGAGAAAACATCACTTTGTTCAATGCTTTGTTGAATCTATTAAAGTGCACAGTTTTTGCTGTAAGGTAAAAAATTGTAAAAGCTCTGACAACTGTCCCAGCTAGCAAGATTCAGGTTAAGAATGCGTATTAGGGGTGTATGAACCAGGCCATATTTGATTCAAATTCTGCCCAAATCGGGGACAGTGATTCAATTGGTTGATTCAGATCACTATCCCGATTCGATTCTGCCGAATCTGAAGATTCAATGCTGATTTGGAGAATAAGTGATTTGGCCATAGACACAGCTTTAAATGTTTTTTCTACATACCTCAAGGTACCAGGTGGCTCGTGAATACTGAGATGCTGGGGTGGATGGAGCATCCCACAGGAGCGCGGGGGGCCCTTCTTTGCTTGATAACGAACCCAGAAGTAGACTGGAAGTACTTCCTGTCCACTTCCAGGTCCACCACTGAGCGTGCCCCCAACCCCCGCAGCCCTCTGGTTCAGGGATTGGCCACAGGGGGACCCTGGGTGCCCCCCCAGACCCAGCAGGCACCAGTCACCGAGCCGGAGGGGGTGCAGGGGGCCCCCCAGCATGCTCCCCAGCAGACCCAGAAGTGCTCCTGGTTCACTTCTGGGTCTGCTGCCAAGCACACTGGGGAGCCCCCCACGCTCCTCTGGGATGCTCCATCCCACCCCAGTAGCACAGCATTCACGAACCATGCCTGGTACCTTGAGGTATGTAGAAAAAACATTTAAAGCTGTGTCTATGTCTGAATCATCGAATCTTTCCCAATCTCTCTGAATCAATTCGGAGATTAAAGGGTCTCCTGATTCGATTTGGATTCAGAGATTCGGCCAGTGAATCAGTGACCAAAGCTTTGCACAGCCCAAATGTATATTCCTGGTGCTGAGGTTGTTCCGTATCCACAAACCAGCACTTACTTTGAAACTCAGCGTAAAATTAAAAACATTTTTTATTGTTACCTGAAAATCAAAACAGACCACATATAGTAGGACAGGAAATAAAAGAGATGCTCAGGTATGTCTTTAGTGCTAAAACCTTTCACCTCACTCCCACGAGAAGTCCTATTTTCTTCAATCGATAAACAGTCCAATACATAAAATATGTGGAATGGGTACAGTAGGAATAGTATCACTGGCTTCACACCTAATTTGGAGTGACCATTTTAAGGCTTATTGGATAGCCAGTCTATGTAGCCCACTCAGGGTTTGCCAAAAAGATGCAAAGTATGGATTTATTATTTTTGCAATATGGGCACTAGTCTCATAACTAAAATGAGACCAAATTCATGTCACATGAACCATAAAGCATCTATCAGTTGTTAACAACTTTTGAATAACAAACCTATCATAGATTTGAACCAACAAGAATGGTGAAAGGTTTCGATCACCAATCTTTGAGACAGATTCCTCCATGGACCCTGGTTTTGAGCTGAAAAATTCTGCAGGGATTTTTATTTTAAGATACAAATCATCATGGTTATGTAATCCCTGTAAAGATGCACATAACATTAAAACATGGCTTCATCTTGCCTTCAGGACGTGATCCTTGGTCTTGCATAAATAACTACCATTTCTTGATGGGTACCTCTAATTAAAGGCTTTATCATTAGAAAGGAATAAAATGAAATAAAACCTTACGTTTACTTAACCTAAATCCTGCTTATTCCCATGTACCAAAATCTTAAAACTGCATAAATAAATATTGCTGCTACAAACAAACCATTCTCTCTTCTATTTTAGTTTTAAGGGCTGTGAAGTTGATTGCTACGCAGCTTTCACCTCCTGAGAATTTGAGGTATTAATTAGCTTCTGCTCTGAAAAAGAGCAGGAGAAAGAGGCTGACTCTGGTTTTGAAATCTCTTTAAAGGGGAAAACTTTAAAGAAAATATCCCACCTTGACTGCATTTCTGGTTGTGCTTTTAACTGATGATGTGCAGCTTGCTGGGGTTGTTGGCACTGTGTTTGGGGTGAAGGCAGCACCTGCTGTGGTTGTGGATGCTGCTGCTGCACCCCAATCTGGCACTGAGATGGAGGTCCTGCTTGCTGAGATACTGCAGAAGGTTGCTGGGATGGATGGTGCTGCGGATGCTGTTTCTGTGGCTGCTGCTGCTGCTGCTTGTATCGGGACAGACTGAAGAAAAGACCTAAAATGGCCTTTAGATTCCCATTCCTGATTTCTGTAAGGCAAATTTAAAGTTACTCATCAAGCACTGATATAGATTTTTCTTACAGTACAATGACTCATTTCCATCCTCACACTCTTCTTTAGGCTGCCTGAACTTAATTCCTTTAGGATACAACAGGCTTTCTGCAAACCTGATTAGCGTCACAGCTGATTAACATTGGGCATCAACCACATAGTAAACTAGTTATTTCTCCCTTGAAGTGATTGCAGTGAATGTATTAGCAATGAAAGTCATCTGGTGAGCGGGTACACTTTAACACAAAACTCCTTCAAGTCAAAAATTGCAAAAGTAAAAAACAAATATGACATATCATCATCTTGCAAACAATTTGCTAGCAGTCAACTGTATTCAGACTTGGTTTAAGAACAGCATTAACATCACAAAACCCACTAGTCAAAAATGAGAAACTGCTGCCAAAATTAGGCCTCTCTGTGCAACTTTAAATCATCCCTCATTTGGTGTATGAGTTGCAATGCAGTCTTTAATAACATGCTCATATACTATTTCCCCCTATTCTTTTAACATAATTGTATTAAAACAAAATAGACTATGTGACATTCAGGAATGTAAACGCTTACAAACCCATTATGATACTGCTGTATATGATGTGTGTGTATCAGGCCCTTATTGCCTTGTGACAGTGCCAGACTGATGGATATCCGGGTTAAAAAGAGTCACATTATATTTCTTATTCAAATATATGTTAGGTGTTCATAATGGAAATAAGTTAAACTAAAATCATGAAAACAATATAAAGCTATTTAATGCATTCTGCACATTTAGTCTGAATACAGTCTGCTTTAAAAAAGTAACCTGTATTAAAAGAATCCCTATCATGTGGCATTGTTCTAATGTCCATGTGATTTTTTAATATGGATGGAAATTTTATGGCACTATATAGACCATATGAACTAAGAGTAACTGATGACACCAGTAAATTGCCTTCATCCTTGCATACTAGCTCTAGAAGAGAATAAGGTTTTTATTATACTTAGTGGGGTTTCCAGATATGCCATGGAGACAGAGGGATGGTCAGACTCCAGAATCATGGGTTCTACCCTTGGTGGTAGATGGGAGCTTGCTCTAGTAAGCATAGACTTTTCCAACCTAACTTCCCAAATGAAAACCCTTTTGCCCTGTACCTTTCCAATCCTACCCTATCACTCCATCACAGTCATCTTTCTTCTCAACTAGCCCCTCTTAGTCCCCTTCACAGGATTCTGATCCTAAATCAATATCTTATAAACAGCAAATCCTAATCTCACCACTCCAGACTACTGGTGCTCCCCACATACCTGCAGTCCCATCCCATCCACCTAGCCCAGTGCACCCTGCCCATGGGGGTCCTGGGCTGGTCTCTATGGAGACCCCACCCACCTCCTGTTCTGTCCAGCAACCATGGCAGTGGGTGCAGGGTGGATGGGCCAGGTCCAGCAGTGGCAGTGACACAGGCAGCGGTAGCTGGAAGGAGCAGTGGCAGTGGCACAGGCAGTGGCAGTGACACAGGCAGCAGTAGCTGGAAGGAGCCACCATTGAGAGGGCTACTTGGAAGCTGAGCCCTCTCAATAGCAAAACCGGCCACACACACCACGACCCATGCTTCCCGCTGCACCTGGGCTCGGCAGGGCCGAGAGACCCACTGCAGGCTGGATAGAATCTCTTGGCAGGCTGGATTCAGCCTGCAGGCCATATTTTGCCCACCCTTGCCTTAACTGGACATCAGTGACATCTTCCCCCTGTTTTCCAACCCTATTGGCTCCTAGTCCTAATTTCATGCTGTTGGATCTTCATTAAGTCACAATGTATCCTTTTCTCCTACTTCTTCTGATCTCAGTTTCACTCCTTACACAGTGAGAGTTTTCTTTCTCTAAATCTTTGCTTCTCAACAGGGTTCTCTGCTCCATTCTCATGTCTTTGAGGAATTTAACTGCAAAAGCAAAAATAAAAATTCAGCCTGGTGCGGTTGCATGGCATGGAAGAAAGGCTAAATGGTTAAGTGTAGCACACATATAAACAGCTGAAAACAGGGTCTTAGTATGGGAAGCATCAAATATCATTTAATTATAGCCATGCTGTGTGATAAACAATTTTGAATGAGTGAGTGCATGCCTATTGTTGCATGCTCTCTTATCAGAAGAGAAACCCAATTTTAATTCTTTACTGAAAATAACAAAGCAAATAAAAAGCAAAACAAAGACAAAAGAGAAGTTCTTCTGTACTTTGATAATATTTGTATATTGCCTATAATTTTCCTAAGTAAAATCTAAAGCAGACACAGGAAAAATTATACCGACACTGGATGCAGTCCTGATTTCATTCAATTGAAAGGGCAAAAATTAAAACCTTCTGACTTCACAGTGAGAAGTTTCTGGCTCTTTAAGAATATGAAGATTATTTCAAACAGGCCTTTGAGATGCACTATTAGTTTTCTTATCTTAAAAGATGGACCGAGGTAATTTACCTGGAGGTTTGCCACTGGACTTTGTACATAAAGAGTACTTCAACCTCACTACACTCTGCCAATTAGTACAGTCTGAATTACTTCCTCTTTGAATTCCCCTTCTGTCCTATGAGCCATTTTAAACATGTGCATTGATTTATGAGAGTAGAAGTGCATAACCCACTCATTTTCATTTTGGCCACCAAAAAAAGCTTTAGTTGTTTATTTTTTTATATTTATGAAACAAATGCTTCCAGATGATCTGGTTTCAGGAGAAACCAGGATTTAGTTTTTAAAGAAACCATCCCAACCACCTGATTGGAAACTTCCATGCTATGAGGTTTCTGCTATTACTTATTGCTCTCACTGTTTTGACTTCCAATTTTGAAGGCTGCCCAATCTCCTCTCTTTCTTGACACAGAAAGTATGCTAGATTTAGTGAGAATAGGGAATGCCACACAAAGTTCACTCAAGCAGCTAAGAAACATCTGACAAGGAAGAGATACAGGGGGAAAGAAAACACGCAGGATATTTTATTGGGGTAACATTGGTCTCTGATTACATGGACATTCACAAATGAAACATCAGAACTTTATTGCAGCACTTGAAAACTGCAAAACCTCCTTGCTACACATGAACTTAAAGACTGAAGAAATACAAGCAAAAAAAAAGTAGACCGATTCTTGGAGCTATCCCTTGAATTTATGTAAAGAGCATAATTTATGCACAATGCCCTAGAGTATCTGGCAAAGCAGGAACAAAACAAGATAATAAAGATCAGAATAGGCCAGCCATACATTTATGTAGGAACACTTTGCAACCCTACCCCAGAACAAATATTCAGGTCCACAGTGTGATCCTGATTTCCTGGCAGAGAATGGGACTGCTGTATGGAGAATGCATTTAAGGACCTTGGAATAGTAGACTGAGGCTCATGTCCCTTTCCACAAGTTTTATATGGCAGGCAGCTGCATCCAGGCCTTCTTAGTTGTAGGGTCAGAAGGGACCTAAGCAAATCATCAAGTCCAACCCCCTGCCATGGCAGGAAAAAGTACTGGGGTCAAATGAACCCAGCAAGGTGTTCATCTGCCTCCTCTTAAAGACCCCCAGGGTAGGAGCCAGCACCACTTCGCTTGGAAGTTGGTTCCAGATCCTAGCTGCCCTGACAGTGAAGTAGCACCTCCTGATGTCTAGCCTGAATCTACCCTCTGCCACCTTGTGACTGTTATTTCTAGTCACTCCTGGCAGTGCTCGGGGGAACAGAGACTCCCCCAATGCCTGCTGGTCCCCTCTGACCAGTTTGTAACAGGCCACTAGATCCCCCCTCAGCCTTCTCTTGTGGAGGCTGAACAGGTTTAGGTCCCATAGCCTCTCCTCGTAGGGCCTGCCCTGCTGCCTCCTGATCATGCGAGTGGCCCTCCTCTGGACCCTCTCCATGTTGTCCACATCCCTC
>NW_017729025.1:115837561-115842029 GCF_001723915.1 Gavialis gangeticus | reverse complement strand
TGACAGGACCTGCCTCTAATGAACCCGTGTTGGTTGCCCCTAAGCATAACCTCCCCCGCTGGCCCCTCGTGGACATGTGCCAGAATAATTCTCTCAAAAATATTACCCAGAATTGAGGTAAGACTAACTGGCCTATAGTTCCCCGGGTCCTCCTTCCTCCCTTTTTTGAAGATGGGAACCACGCTGGCCCTCTTCCAGTCCTCTGGCACCACACCAGAGCACCGTGAGTGCTCATAAAACCATGCCAGGGGTCCCGCAATGACCTCAGCTAATTCCCTCAGCACTCTGGGGTGGAGATCGTCTGGACCAGCTGATTTAAATACGTCCAGTCCCTCCAGAAGTTCCCTGACTAGATCCTCACTGACCTTTGGCCTGGGTGCGCCTCCCCTGGGGCCTGAGGGGGATCCTGGTGGGGGGAGGCTGATCCGGTCCCTGCTCAGGAAAATGGAGGCAAAGAAGTTGTTAAATAGGTTAGCTTTGTCATCTGGTGTGACGACCAGATTTCCTAGCATGTCTTGCAGGGGCCCCACGTTACTCAGTACCTTCTTTCTGCCCCTTATGTATTTAAAAAAGGACTTCTTGTTGTCCTTGATCCGAGTAGCTAGTCCCAGTTCCATCTCCTCCATGATTTGGAGGACAAATCATGATCTGCAAGAGAAGGATCCTACCTCTTAAGTTACTAGTGGGCAGTAATTTAAGCCCAAAAAAGAGAGAAAATAGAGGCAGGGCAATACATGTCAGCATTTATTACTTACCTCGATCGATATATATTTCTTATACTTGCTGACATAAGGGGAGATTTTTTGAACCCCTTGGAAAACTAGAGAGTCTGTCTGCTTTCATCAACCAGGGAACCTGAAGGGTTGGGTGGACTGTGTGCAAGAGTATACACAAGGGAAAGGATGCATCTCAACCACTTGCAAGGAGATCCTCAGCAGCCCATGGGCTGAGGGCAGGGGTAAGCAAAGTCCTGCCCACAGACCACATTGGACCCATGGGGGACTCCATTTCTCAGTAGCCCCTCTGATGGCAGCTCCTTCTGGCCGCTGCTGCCAGACCCAGCCCTGCTGCACAGGCACCCTAACCCATCCACTCTGCACCCACTGCCAGGGGTGGGATCTGCAGGGAAAGGGTGTGCAGTCAGGAGCCTGGGATGAGGTTGCAGCCCACAACATGAGCGGTGGGTGGGGCCCAGGGAGACCCCAGGATCTTAGTGGGGCCAGGGCCAGGGCAGAGCCACGATCTGCTGCCTGGACACCCTTGTGATGAGTGTGGGATCTACAGGCAGGGGTGTGCAGGTAGTGGATCGCAGCTCTGCCCTGGCTGTGGCCCCAAGCTGTCACCACCACAGGATCCCAGCTCAGGCCCTGCAGCAGCTCCGCAACCCAGTGCAGCTTCCCACCCAGCTGCATGGCCTGCATGCACCACTCACAACCAGTCTTCATGGAGACCCCAGAAGCAGCAGGGCTGTAACAGTACAAGGCCATAACAGCATGGGGCCAAGGCCAGGGCTGGACCAGCCTATGCTGTTATGGCCCCACTGCTTCCAGGGTTTCCATGGAGACTGGCCAGGGCAGAGGCTGCTAGAAAATGGAGTCTGGCCAGATCTGCCATTCTGCCCACCCCTGGACAGGGTATTTGGGCTGCAGTGTCCTAATTCCCTGAAGAGGTAAGAGACAGAAAGCTTCTGACCAGGAAGCATGCTAGAGAGGCCCACTTCTGAAACCTACTCAGGCCAAGGAAAATTTGGGAGCACATAAGCCAACTTGGTGGGAACCAAACACAATAGCTCAGTGAGTGTTCAAGGCTTTACCAGGGATGTTCAATACCAGTTCTGGAAACAATTCTGACTCTGATTAGAACTCTATGGCAGTCAAAGAGAAAGAAAATAGAAAGGATTACATTTCTATCTTGGAGACTATAAGCTACAATTGAGCTGCAAGTAGGGTTGGAGCGTTGCTGTGGCCACAAATTGTCCTTAAAGTTATATAGCTACAGATGCATGATATTCAACCATGAAGCAAAATATAGATACTAGTGAAGAAGAGATTGTATGAAAATCTAGTACAGTAGTTCTTAACCTTTTTAGACATAAGGCATTCATGATTAGGTTCAAGGCATGCCTTGTTAGACTTAAGCCATACTTTGGAAAAGTATGCTCTTAGTTTTCATTTTTTGACAACGAAAAAATTATAGAGCATTTTTTCTGTTGCAAAGAATTCAAAAATGCCACAACTCAGATTATTCTTCTGTAGATTCTTCTTTGAAATCATTGGGTTTGTCTTATGAATCATTTTTGCACTTGCACACCTAATGTTGCATAGCATGCCACAACACTCTGGTTGAAATCACTGGTGTATTAAGATGTTATCGTTCAATGCTTTATGATTTTACAATATGCTGGACTAATTTCTTTCCAGAAAACATGTTAATTTAGAGACAACTAAGGTGTCACCTACAAAGAACATTGTACTTCCCACCATGCATAATCTGATTGTATCTAATCTGAAAAACCTTGGCAGTGAGAAATACAGTGGAAAACACGGGAACATGGGTTTGCAAATGCCCAAGATCTGCCTCTGTATGGGTCCAAGGAATAGCATAGGCATGGATACAAAGCTAAAGCTGATTGGTAGGGCTGTGCGAAGCTTCAGTAGCTGACTCAATTCGGAGGAGATTTGGCCCAATTCAGTGATCAAATCTCTTAATCCAAATCAAATCAGGAGACCAATTAAAAAGTCCGAATCGAATTGGAAGCCTCAACACTGCTTCAGAGATTCAGCCATAGATTAAACAGGCAGCAGGCCTCATCACATTGGACAGGACATGGCTACCTCCAGCTGGTAAGTCTACTGTGGTGGGCAGAGGGGGGAGGAAAGGAGCGGGGGGGCACAGATCAATGACCCCACAGTGAGAAAGGGATTGGGTCTGGGGCTGGGACAAGCTGCCCAACCTGGGGGCAGGGTGGCAGATCAACACCCCCACAGTGAGGGAGGGATTGGGGCTGGGGCAAGTGCTGCCAAGGGAGGAGGTGGGGCAACTCACGCCACTGTGCGCCACTGGTCTGGGAGCTGCTCATGTGGCAGCTTGTCCAGCAGCTCTCGCCGCTGCTCCCAGCATCGATCCAGGAGGACATGGGGTGGGGGCGTGTGGCCCAGAATCTGTGCGGGGCAGGCAGGGCCGGGGCTGCGCTGGACGGAAGGCAGAAGGCACTGGGAGCATGGGCTATGCCCCCCTGCTCCTCACCCAGCCGGTGTGGGGCCAGCGCAAGACTGAGCCACCAAGCTGCCTCTGGACAAGCGGCACACAGTGGCAGGAGCTGGCCTGGCCTCTCCACACCTAAAGGACGAGCAGCAGCTTCGCCCTGCCTGAGTGACCAGTGGCAGGGCACAATGGCAGGGTGTGCCTCCAGATAGGGGCAGGGTAGGCAGTGGAGCAGGGTCTATGGGGGGCTGCAGTGAGTTTTTAGGAGTTCTCCCCTCCCATGCTTTGCTGCTGGCTGCCCAGCTGGGGAGAAGCTGCTGCTCATCTATGAGGCGTGGGGAGGCTGAGCCGGGTCCCGCTGCTGCACACTGCTTGTCTGCAGGCAGCATAGGGGCTCAGTCTTGAGCCAGTCCCACTCTCGCTGGGCTAGTGGTGGGCGGGCAGAGCCCCTGCTACCAGTGCCTTCTGCCTTTTGCCTGGCACAGCCATGGCCCTGACCACTCTGGGAAGATCCTGGGGCACATGCCCCTACCCCATGCCCTACCGGACCAGTGGCAGGAGTAGCAGTGAGAGCCGCTGAACAAGCTGCCACACAAGCAGCTCCCAGACTGACAGCATGCAGCGGTGTGAGCCACCCCACCCCCTTCTTGGCCAGGGCAATATTCTGGGCAGCAAGCCTCCGCTGCCTGGCTGTACTCTGTGGGGTGGGCAGAGCCAGGGCTGTACTCCAGATGGCTAGTGCCAGCCACAGACTGGTGTGCAGCCCTGGCTCTGCCTGCCCTACAGAGCATAGCCTGGCAGCAGGGGCTAGCTGCCCAAAGCACAGCCCTGGCTCCATCTGACCTGCAGAGCACAGCCCGGTGGCGGGCAGCTGGAGCTAGCCTCTCAGAGTGTGTCCTGGCCCAGCCTGCCCCACACATCCGGGGGCACATGCCCACTCCCATGCCCTCCCAAACCAGTGGTGTACGGCAGCACACAGCTGGGCAGTTTGTCCCAGCCCTAACCCCCTCCCTCGCTGTGGGGATGTTGATCTGTCCCCCACCCCCATATTCTTTCCCTCCCCACTCCACCCACCACAACAGACTTACCAGCTGGAGGCAGCTGTGTCTGGCATCAAGGACTGCTGCCTGTTTAGTCTATGGCCGAATCTCCAAAGCAGTGCTGAATCTTTGGATCTGATTCAGCCAAATCAAAATCAGGACAGTGATTCAATTCACCAAATCAAATTACTGTCCCTCCAAATCGGCCGAATCTGAAGTGAATA
>NW_017729025.1:115831228-115832561 GCF_001723915.1 Gavialis gangeticus | reverse complement strand
CATCAAGGACTGCTGCCTGTTTAGTCTATGGCCGAATCTCCAAAGCAGTGCTGAATCTTTGGATCTGATTCAGCCAAATCAAAATCAGGACAGTGATTCAATTCACCAAATCAAATTACTGTCCCTCCAAATCGGCCGAATCTGAAGTGAATACTTGCTGCTTACCACAGGCCTACTGTCTGTATGTCCAAAGGCTAAGTAGTAGTCAAAAAAGTAGACAAAAGTTGTCCCATATGTGCGTGGAAAGTTCCCTTTATTAAACTTATACCTTTGGGGAGGGACTGTATTTTTGCACAGCGTGTAGCATAGTGTGGTTCTGGTCCAGAACTAGGGATTCTAGGAGCTATCACTTGTACAAATACGCAGATGGCAGAACCCATTTATTTAATCAGAGCTGTACTACACTAGATAGTGCCAAATTATTTCAGTACATTGTCAAATGCAAATTCTGCTTTGTCCTGGTAAACCTCTCCATGATAGTTAGGTTTTTTATAAAAAAGAAATTCAAGTTTTAGAGTCCCAGAGAGGGATTCAGTTTATATTTCCACTCTGAAGGGATTATAAACTTCTACTTCTTCTGAGGGATTTGCAAAGGGAGCATATAAAATTATTTGTGACCCAGTGGATCTTGGCAACCTGCACAGAAACATTTTACTGCAAGGGTGGGCAAAACAGGTGGGCAATTCTATCCAGCCCATGGGGCCCCTAAAATTTAGAAAATTAATTATTATCTCCTCCTGGCTGTTTGTCAAAGATGACAAGGTGCCAGCGACAGCAGGACCCAGGAGGAGCCGGCGGCAGGACCCAGAAGCACTGCACCATGTGGTTCTGGCCATGCAGCCGGGAACCATACACTGCTGGCCAGGCCAGGCTGACTCCTGCAGCACGTTGTTCCCAGATGCATGGCCAGGACCGCATAGTGCAGCAGGAGCCAGCTGGGAACCATGGGGGCCAGGCCAGCTCCTACTGTGTCTTTCAGTTCTAGCCATTCATCCGGGAACTGCACACTGCCAGAATGGCCAGTGGGGGCACATCCACACAAGCGCACACATTCCTCTTGCAGCATCTCATAACCCTTTGAAATGCTGCAAGAAACACATGCGGGAATGAGAAAACGTTTCCCACGTTGAAAATGTGTACCCACACACCCCCTTGCATCACCATACACATGCATCCATACCCCCCATGCACACCCCATACTCCCTCACACATCCCAGCCACATTCCCCCTCCACACACACCAAAACCCCCCAAACACTCACAGCCCCCCAGAAATCCCATACCCACCCACAAATCCACACACACCCACAGTCCCACAACACACACTCTCCCCC
>NW_017729025.1:115802239-115831111 GCF_001723915.1 Gavialis gangeticus | reverse complement strand
TGCAATCACCTCTATGTGCACTACACAAACACATATAAATCAGGAAAAAAATATTTCTTGAAATCATATTAATGTATGTTGCTTGATTTTTAGACTATAATTTGTTTCTTCCCCAGTTCTAAGATGGCAAACTCCCTAGCCAAAAGAAGTACTTTCAGGGGCAAGGGGAGAGACTTCTGGTGGCAAAGGTCAGGTGTTAGGGGGCTTGACTTCCAGTTCCAAGATGGAACCAAGGGGCAGGGCACCTGTCAAGAGGCAGGGCTACACTTGTGGCTTTCAACACCTCACCAAAACTTGTTATGCGGTCCTCCAGCTGAAATAACTGCCCACACCTGCCTTACTGGCTGGCTTGGTAATGGCACTGTTTAATGCAGGTGTTCTCAAACTGTAGGTTGCAACCCCCTGGCAATTTAAAAGGGGGTTGCAAATTCTCTTCCCTCCCTAGAAGTGGTGACACAGAGGGTGGGGCCGACACCACCATTGAGCACTCTGTGTCACCGCTGTGCACTGTGCCCACTTCCCCACAGCCAAGTCTGGGTTGCTGGCGGCCGGGAACCCACCTGCCCTCCGCTCATCTACCGGCCAGACTTGGGTGCAGGGAAGCAATACACGGTGGCAGCATGGAGTGCTCAATGGCAGTGGGGCCCTGCGCCCCACACCACCACTTCTAGGGAGGGAAGAAAAGTTTGCAACCCCCTTGTCATGGTATCAAAAAGTTTGAGAACCCCTGGTTTAATGGGTTCCATGTCCTTTCTGCTTTTTTTTTTAATAAGATCCTCATTTTCCATGATAGTTAATGAGTGTGTCCCAGAGTAGGATTTTAAATAATTATGGCATTTAAGACTCAAAATTTCAGTCTATGGAATATGTTGCATTTTTCTATTAATAGTTAATCTTTCAAAGTAGCAGCCATTACTAGTATCCCCCTCTAACTCCCATGGGATAGGCACTGCTATATCTTTGGGAACAGAGAAGTCACACTGTGAAAGGCATCAGTAAATAGTGAGATCACAAGTTACTCCCAGCAGGACACGAGTTATCTGGTAGAAGTGGCTTACAGGTATCTATGACGTGGTTTGTTTGCCCTAGATAGTTACTCTGCAAACTTTGCACACTAAGTTTTCTTAGGGCCTCTGTTACTATCTGTCAGGAATTATGAAGCATGCTGACAAATTCACACAAGGTGAAACAAAGACAGTAATATGTATGTGTCTTATCAAGGTCAAGAATTAGTGTTAATTATAGAACAGCAGACAGGTTTACATTTTCTCATTAGTTATTGCAGTGTTTCCACTGTAGATTTATTAGGTCAAATCCCCCAATTTACCCATCTTGGATGGGGAGACCCATTGATTTCAGGGGAGCTATGCAGACAAGTCAGCCAGTCAGTATTTGATCAGCAGGGATCCTGGTTTTCTCTGATTTAAAAAAAATCCCCAATTTTCAGTGAAAAAAGTAACCCCAAATCCACATTGTTCCATGATTTAAATGAAACACCACTAATATGTAGACATATATATAGTGCTGTTTCATTTTAATCATGAAAAAATGTGGATTTGGGGTTACTTTTTTAACCAAAAATTGGAGATTTTTTTAAATTCAGAGAAAACCAGGATCCCTGTTGATCAGTTATCCTAAAGCTCCTCCTGGGAGGATAAAAAATTATGTCTGAATCCAAATTAAGGCACTAAGTAGGAAAGGATTGTTTATGTTGAGCCAACTGTTCTAGAATCAACTGAGAACATCCCGTGTATTAATGACTCATTCATGGGTGGATCCAGGATTTTGTAATTTGCACTGCAAAGGTGGCTGCATCCCTTGCTCTCACCCCCACCGCAAACACCGGGTCAGGCAGACTGCATTGTATAAGTTGCAGTGAGGGACTTTTTTAAGGTCCCTCAATCAGGTAAAAATTTTCCTTCCCCCTTCCCTTTCCCTCCATGCTCAACAGTACATGCCCTCCTGTTCTTTTGCCTCCTCCCTTCCCTGCAAGTCACTGCCACCCACTGATCTGCAGGTAGTGGGAAGGGCTCCAGACCTGCTCCTGACCCATTCCAGCCAAGCTGCACATGAAGCTTGGTCAGCTAGAGATAGTGGCGATAGCAGGTGTGTTCCTTTTCCCTGAGTCTTTTCCTGGGCTGGCAGAGAAAACAAAAGAGGGACCAGACAGGGACGAGAGAGGACCTGCCCACTGCTGCCTCTATCCCTGGCTGAGCTCAGCTCTGCACAGACCCCAACTGGAGCAGGCAGGAGCAGCTTTGGAACTCCCCGCTTCTCCCGTTGTATGTTCAACTGAAATGGCATTCATCTGGCACCATTCCACCCCTACTCCCAATCCACCCCTGAACCCACTGCCTTGTTTTCTGCAATTATATACAGCGTTAAACCTCCATTTTAAAGTGCCACTGCAATGGGGGAGAGCATCACCCAGTTGTCTCTGACTGCAAGTGAAAGGGAGGGTGTCTGGGAGTCAAACAAGGGAGTCATTCAGATCTTTCCAAATCTCCAAAAGATCACTGTTGCTTTGAAGCATTAGAAAGCGAAGAGAAGATAGGATATCCTAGCTTACACCAGTACTCTAACCTCTTTGCAGTATCTGCAAGGCTGAGATGTGTTATATGAACGGTGCAACACTTGGCAGCCATTTATATTTAGTGTAATGCTATACCTTTGTTAAGATACTTGAACTTATAATACATGCATAATATTTACATACATAACAATGTTTCCAGTGTGGGCTATCTAGGGGTATATTTTAGTGGTGTCATTTATTTACAGCAGGAGATGGTGTGTTTCAACTAAGCTACAGGGGTCATCATCTAAGTAACAAAAAAAATCTGCTCCCAGGCAGAACCTAGTAAGGCTGAAGTGCTGTGAATAGAAACTGTTCAGTAGCAAACACTGAAATGAGCAGTATTATATTATATATAACTTAATAAACACAGGAGGAAGGAATTATCTGAGGCATCTGCTAGCTCACTGAAAATCCA
The DNA here is from genome assembly GCF_001723915.1 of Gavialis gangeticus. NCBI lineage: Eukaryota > Metazoa > Chordata > Crocodylia > Gavialidae > Gavialis > Gavialis gangeticus. Next base: position 115,828,121 of record NW_017729025.1, on the reverse strand, counting down.
TGCTATGAAATGGGAAATAATTTTTAAGCGCTTAACTGGCCATGAGAATGTTTTCACTTTAACATCATTTATCTTTTTACCAGTTAGCCTGAAAGGTACTACCCAGCCTTCAGCATTTAGGTTAAAGATCTTCCCTTCAACCAAAACCAGTTGTCCTTCTTCACCCTCAGGGTGCCAGATGGTATCAGTTCTTTTACAGATAATAATCTTTTCCTAAAGGGAAATTCTTCTCACATACATATTAAATGTAAAGTGCATGCCTCACATTATCAGCCTACTTGGCAATATAATATAACCCAAAACGGATGAACTCTTATCCATCAACTAACTAGATTTTCTCACTTAAATATCTGTGGGTAGCAGGAAGGGGAATACTCTGAGAAACCATCAAGCACTGAATTTCAGGCATAACATACCAGTTAGTCTTTTACTAAGAGTGCAAGGCAGCTAGAAACCACATACAATTATCTCTTTGGCATGAAGAGCTGGGATTCCCCAATGCTGTGCTTACAGTCAGGAGCTCCCAGCTGCTGGCAACAAGGCAGAGAAAGCCACGACAGAAAGCCTTTCCTCTTCTAACTGAAAGGGCTTGTTGATCTTATATTTATGAACTGTGTCAGTTACCTGATCAGACAGGCTTTCAAATCTACTGTGTTTTTATGTATGCTGGCAAGAGCTCAGAGAAAGAAATCTTAGCTTTATACCCAGGTAAGTCAATTCTCCAAACGGAAGAAAAAATGTGCACAATTTGCAAAATGTCCAGCTTCTCAACTCACATTTGACAACAAAGTCAAGAAATCAAACCCACAAAGTATTCTCACCTGAACTTGCAAATCCAATTACTTGTTCTGAGAAATACTGAGGAAGGTGTAACATAATATGTTGAGAGTCAAAGTTAACTGCCACTTCCTCAGATTGCTGGCACTCAACTGCTTTTCCAAACATACTTAAGCGAAAGTACAGGTGAAATCAAGTCCTGAATTAGACTTACAAGCCTATTAAATTTTGTTTGATCCCTTTTGAACACTCATTAGTTCTATGCCTTCTTAACAGGAGCAGGAGAGAGAGAGAGAGAGAGAGAGAATACACTACGTAACAACGAGAGCATGAAGGGACTTCTCAGTTTGGAGAGTGAATAGCTACTCATATAACACCACTGATGACTGGTGGACTTAATAGAAGGTCTGATTTGATTTACATTTTACTGTTACACAAATTTAGAGGCATATTTTAAAAATCTACCTAAAGAAAATTAAAAAGCAGAAACTCTCCTTTGTGTAAAACAGAATGAAAAAATAAACAATGAAGAACTAGTGCTCTCTCTCAATCAGGAACACAATATATACAGATGTAGTGTGTGTGTGCGCGCGCGCGCGCGTGTGCACACACCAGTAAAAAAATACTTTTTAAAGAAATACAGTTGGTGATTCTACTACAAACAGAAATATTAAAAAATATTTTTAAACACAGAAGATAGCTTAACCTGCTAAATCTGTGTTTCCCCACAGTTCAAAAATATTTGGATGAAGTCTTCAGGTTCAGGCCCATTTCTAGTTTTAAAAATTGCTGTTATATGAAGTGTTTATAATTAGTTTTAATTTTAAATTCTAAACACTGATTCATCAGCACAATTGATGATGCAGCTTGTTATTAATGTGGCAAAAATATAAGTTATGATCCTATGAGTACAGATGTACAAGACTTGATCTACTACAGGAGGACAACTTCACTTGCCTAATTTTGCAACATGTGTTTACAAGACACAACCATATATGGGGTTTTTTTGTTTCTTTATATCTATAATTTTCACATGCTGCCATATTTAGGATATAATTTGCCTTTGTCATGACCATAGCCATATAATTTTTGGTTTTCCACAGTGTAATTTGTAGAGCTCAGTTGCAATATTTCTGATCTTGCCTTTTAATGGTTGAGTCCTAAACTTCTCACCGTTTATTTGTACAATTAATTAGTCAACTGTACTGAGCCTAGACTTATATTATATTCACCTTTTACAGAGATATGGTAAAAACATAGGGGAAAAAAACAGAAGCACAAGTTAAAGTCATTTGTATTAGTCCTAGTTTCTTATTTTATCTCTAGGGTAAAGCCCCTCATTATAAAATACATTTGCTAATGACAGATTGACTCACCTTCTGCTGAAAGACCCTGTATGTTAATTCCCTTGGCAGCCAAGAAACTCAGGCATGCATCTATGTTTTCAATCTAAGCAAGAAAAAGAGACAAAAGAATATGCATTGAATGTTTGCTTTCAGTTTATTGCATGCAACCTTTGTATCACAGGAATAGCTTCATTGTTCGTTGCTCTGGAAAGACATTTTTAATGCTGGAACCATAACAACATGAAAACTCCTAAGTTACTTAGGTGATCAATATTGTGTTGGTCATAGCACAGTATTGTTTGTACTTGCATGAGGCAAGTTATTTAGTATTTTAACCCTGAAAGATGATCACTGCATGTTGGTAAAGGGTCAAAAATAACATGCAGGGTTTTTATCCTATGATGATCGTAACAACCACAATACTGAAAATAAACACAGATGCCAAATTTGCTTGTGGAGAAGAAATATTATCGCTTGCTTTTAAGCAGGCAGCTGGCAGAAGTTTCCAGCCACAGAGGCAGTAAAATATAAGAATGGTAACTAGAAACCCCAGTTGGAATCCAGAAAATGTTTACTCACAAAATTCTCTAGATGTCAGAAATGAAAGACTACTGAAGGATGCAGTGGCTTCTCATTGTGGAGTAAATCCTGCCTCTTTAGTGGGTTCACCATCAAAGAGCAGGATTTTATTTGGCCCACACACAGGACATGCACAGCCAGCTCTATGGGGGTTCCCCACATACTGTTTGGGGCCAGGAGAGAGGAGAGACAGCACCTACTTTGCTTGCCCCTACTTCCTGACAGGTAGCTGCTAGAATTGCAAAGATTACTTTACGGGGCTGACATTGCTGCAGTGAAGATACTCTATTTCTGCCCTAGGGTCCAAGAAAATAGAATTCATACCTGGCCTTTTGTCCTCTGGAAATCACCAGCTCCAAATTAATTTACTTAATGTTGGTGAGAACATTTGTAAAATAAATATAGCATAGGTGTTGAGCATGAAAAATGGTCCGAAGCTACCCAACTCAGTCCCCGCTAAAATCAAAGGTAAGCCTTCCACTGATTTCACTAGGGGCAGAGTTAATGATGAGGTACTACAAAAAAAAATCTCATTCTTACTCAATTTGCAGTAGGATCCCTTACCCCAAGGAGTGCTGTACAAACAGGAACAACAACACAGTAGCTGCCCCAGGAAAATTCATAGCTTAGGTTTATCCTAAGATACAACAGGTGAATGAATTCAACAAATGGGCGTGGGAGGATAAGGCAGCATAAACAGTAATTTTGCATAATAAAAGTAGGCTCAGCTCACCACCTGTCTGGCCACTGTCAGGCTTTACAGCGGAGTTAATTCACATGGTGGGATTTCTATGAAGTTTTTTTTTCCCACACAAGAGACCTTGGTGTAGAATTCAGTCTTTATTTTTGCATTTCTCACACTATGAGAAATCATCAAATAGAAATAGAACTGTGCATCTTAATTAAAGCAATCACTATTCTAGTAAACAATAAATAAGTTAATAATATAGAGTACTATCCATGCTCACAGATACAGCAAATATTGGTCCTTATTGCACCCCAGAGATGTAGTATTACCTCTGTCTTACTGCAGTATTACCCAACCCTCAGACACCTGTCACTTCCTCCAACTGCAGTTCTCATATTTTAAAACAAATAAATTATGTCTTTTTATCAGGATATTAACCTACTAGGACTGACCACAGAGCCTTTCCCAGATATTAGCTAGATATAGTTTTCCTGTCTGCTAATGAAAGAACAGATTCTATGATTCTCAGATCTTAATGCCCGTACCAAGGTCCAGTCCTTAAATATGTCCCTTTAAGTCACAGCATTTCCCTCTTTGACTCTCAATGATTCTCTTGGCTTTCACCATACTTCCTTTGCTAAGGTGGATTTTCTTTGAAAATCAAACATCTAAATCCTGCCTAAGTTCTGTGTAGATGCATACAGAACCAATATGGACCTGGCCCAACCTGGCTTCCTTCTTCCACAGTCTTATCCTATACTTGTTGCTCTCTTTTTTTGCCTTAAATTTCTTCTCCCTTCAGACAGGGTAAATTGTAGCAGCATGCTTTATTTCTATAGCAGGCTTCTCACACAGCTAGCTTCCCCTTGAGACCAAGTGCCCACAGCCCTTCTTCCTGCTCTATGTGGTATTCTCCAAACCGACTTCCCCAGAGCACATTCATTCATTTCAGCTTCTGATCCAGACATTGTCACTCCAGGACTCCCCCGTGACTGAACTCTAAACAGCCTTTTTACACACTGAGCACCACAGTCACCTGAGTAAAATACCTAGCCCCCATTCCAACTCAACTGCACATCCTCCAGCAGGACTTGACATCCTGACATGACCATGACTTGGAACATCCTTTAAATGGGGCAGAGCACCCTGTTATAAAGGCTGCAAGGAGAAGTTTACATAGCAATTATAATACACAGAGAAAATAAGATAATGGATTAGAATGGGATTGCTCAAACCCTGGCCTACAGGCCAGATCTAGCCCACAGCCCTATGTCATCCAGGCCACAGGACTTGCCCCAGGTCTGGAAATTTGACAGCAGAAAAGTGGTGGCACTGCTCCCCCACCACAAACTTTTTAGACCTGTGGGGACCCCCAGGCTCTGTATACTGGATCAGACCACCAGACCCCAGGGCCAAATCCTTACACCATGCCCTAGGAGCCAAACCAAGTGTGCCAGGGGCCAGGAGGGAGCAGTGTCAGGCCCCCAGGCCCATTCCCATGTGCTGGGCAGGAGGGGGCCATGCTGGGTCCCAGGGCCTGTTCCCTGAGCACTGGGCATGGAGGGGGGCAGTGTTGGGTCCCGGAGTCCAGTCCTAACATGCAAAGCTCAAACTGACCCACAGACCAGCCCCACCCCACACATCTGGCCCCCAGGGCCAAAAGGTTGAGCACTACTGAATTCGAATTTTACCATATATGGAAAGGTGGACTGCGTGGGAAAAAAGATGGATTGCAAGAAGATGGTAACAGTCAAGAAATCATAAGAAACTAAGTACTGTGAAGACAAGGAAATAGCTGTCCCACATGAAGGAAGAAGGAAGCCATTATGAAAGAAAAGACTGGTGACAAAAGGATGCAAAGGAGGTTCTTATGCCAGGAAATAAAACACAGTGATAAGATTTCATTGTTAATATACAATAGAAAGGGACTTGGAAAACACAATAGAAAAGCCAAGATGTTGCAAGGACATGTAACTAATATTATTTGTATGGATCCATAGGTACGTGTGGTGATTTACAAATGGGAAAGGTGCCTGGCAATATAATATGAAAGTTGAGCAATTAATTTTAGTGTGTGGGAAAAGAAAGAAGGGAAAGGTTTAAAGAATTTAAAGGAAATTGTAATATAGAACATGGGGGTAGAGCAACTGAAAGCTATAGTTGGGAGTACCCAAAGTATTTCTCATTGAATAATTACTTAGTGCTCTACATAAAATGAATTTGTAGTGTCAGTCTAGTTCTAATATAAAAAAGAGAGGTAGTTAGCCAGGCAGTGAACAGGGTAGACTTATAGACTAACTGATTCTTTCTACTATGTCTTCTTATAGGAAGGTGTTTAGATTCCTTTTAGCAATCACTCCTCAAGTGTCAAGAGAGGTGCCAGATACTGGATGGGCTTACAGATTGCTCCTACAGCAGGTCACAATGGAAATCATCTTGGTTGGGTATTTGACGAGACCTCTCTGAAACTGTCCACACTTTTCTAAAAATTAGAAGAGAGGAGGCAATTGAAATGTTTATATTTCAAATAGTGTTTGGTATATAAATAATTATATAACTTATGATGAAACTAAACTAAAACTTTATTTTACCATTCAAAGGCATCAAAAAACATGAGGATTACTTATATAGACAGGTCTCCTAACACTGCAAACAGTCCACTAATTTGATCTGTAAAAAGAAGCCTCAAAGGCAGGATTCAGTGCACAATCTGTATTGTACCGACATTAATACACAACGAAAACAAACTACCTTATTTTCTCAGACACAACACGACCCCCACCCCCATTCCTGAATATAATATATACCCTGTTTTTGAAAGGTAGAATGAAGACAAAAAGCTTTTTCCAGAGTTATGGCTGCATAGAGCACGGACAGAGCCTAATGTTCATCTGGCTCACATGCCCTTTCCTGCTTCCTAAAAGCTGAAACCCTAGCTGCTACTGAAAACTGGTCTCCATATGTAGATCTATGATTTTGAAAAGAGCTAGAATCCCTAAGGTTGTGAAATAGGAAGAGAGAGTCTAGGAGAAGCTAGTAGACAGCAAAATTGCACTAAGAAAGGTTAGCTTGATTAGCCGAATGTCAAGATCATTAAAAAGGTGAGACAATCATTAACACACCTGGAATGAAGAACAATTAAGTCAACTGACTCCCTCAGCTGCCTAACTAGTAATGCAACAGCTGCTGTACCATGAAGCAGGAATCAAAGCAGATTGCTTCTATCCCAGGCAGAAAATCAGCATCGTTGCTTAAAACATGCACCCCAGTTTGGGGGGCTGATTTTGGAGGGAAAGGTGTTCCTTGTATGGGAGAAAATACAGTATTAGCTGTCTATGTCTATGTCTATTAACTACCAAGTTAGTTTGGGTTTAGCATATGAGTATACCATGAAAACATTATGAAAATGAGAAAAATATTTGATTTTAGTAATTTTTTTCCCTACATCCTACAGACAGAGTAAATACTGTCTGTTATGAAAACTGTGATGGTACCACTTTTCTAGCTAGGACAATAAACTCCATGTAAATTATCTATGCAAAAATGTGGTGCTGCTTCAGCCAGAAACATCTTATTGCATGTACAACAGTGGTAATGCAAAGGATTCTGAAGAGGCCTAATAACAAAAGCACCTAGACATAAATGTCTGGGGGGCTGAACTGAAGTTCCTAAGTAGATCGCAACTGAGTACCAGCTTGTAAAGAAATAGAGGCCTAATAACAATGCACTGTGCACTGAACACACAGCTGCCTTCTTTTACTATTCAAAAACAAGCAGACACTGAAGCTCTAAGAGCCTTTTCTGAGCCAAGCCCACATATTGTTTAAGCCCTTAAAGCAGACGTGAGAAGGTTGCTGATTTGCTAAAGGGGAGTGTATATTTTATTTTCTTTTTTTTTTGCTGTGCGTCATGACTGGCTCTTGGCAGGCAGTTCTGATTTCTCTTTTCCTCTGCCTCCTGCTGCAAGTAACATGAACACAGCAGAGGCAGAGGAGAGAGAGATTTCTGAAACAACCCATCCCTGCATAAATATAGGAGAAATTTTTGTAGGCACAGAGGAGAAGGTACATAAACCAGGAAAAGGTACGTAAACCAGGGCATGGTCATCCACAGTGATGCTCAACATATTTTTGGAATTACTTACTATTTAAAATGAGCAGGTTCAGACAGATCAAGTATCCAGATGAGAACAGTGTTCCCTGCTCCCTTCTTCACTATAGGATCTGTGAGTGTTGTGTTGTTAAAACCTCTGTAGCTATTCACTTTTACAAGGACATGAAGCACAGAAAGTGATGGTGTGGTACAAAGCTGGTCGTGTAGTATCAGTCCCCTACATGCAGGACATTTATTTGTTTTAACAAGTCCTACAACCAAACAAGAATTTAGAGTACTGCTGATTCTAACTGTGAAAGGGCCTGCCCCTATATGGGAAGTTTTGCTTCCAAAACTTTGTTAGTGGGACAGGCAATGAAATAAAGAAACTCTACTATTTCCAGATGAAACATACCCACATAGAGAAGAGTTATAAATAGGAACTTGGGAAAATGTATGGAACCCAGACAAATTATTCAGGGCTTAGGGTTTGGGGACAGGAAGGAGAGTTGAGCTGGCAGTTCTAACTTACTATTTTAAATTTAGGCTTCTTTAAAAAAAATCAGGCTTCTTTTTAAAAATACTTTTTAATTCAAGTTGTTCCAGTTGAGGCATATGGTGGTTAACTTCTTCCTCTACAAAGTTCTCTCCATACAAAGCAATTCTACATTTGAGTCCTTCCTCATGTTCTCATCTTCTCCTGAACGAAGCAGCAATGCTTCTTTTCACACCCAAGAAAGGACTTTAATATTCTTTATTAGGCTATTCCCTCTCTTCATCCTAAGTGAGGTAGGTAGCCTGTCTTATTTTAATGTCAGAATTAAGATTCTGTTCAGACTCACTGCTGAGTATAGGAAATAATTTGTATGGCTCTATTCTGCATTCTAGCTGCTCTACACTGTTCCACTAACACAGAATAATGGGGAAACTCAGTTTAACTGCTTGCCTGAGAACCCCCAGACTTAAACGTTAGGGACAGACATTACACATAAACTAGTTTAAGTGATCAGAAACTGATTTAAACCTGTAACAGAGCAGATGTTTAGTGCACATAAACCAGTTAGAAAATGGCTGAAACCGGTTTGAGATAAACCTGGCTGAATGTAGTATCAGACTTAACTGATTTGGGTCAAACCAGTTTATGCAATGTCTGTCCCAGACCCCTTGCTGGTTTAAGATAAACCAGACTCCCCCAAGGCTGACCCCTCCCCTCTGCTCCCTGGCTGGAGCTCAGCAGAGATTTGCAGGCACTGAGCATTTGCCTGCTCTCCCCTTCCCCCACCATTCCCTGCTAAGCAGGGATCCCCCATCCCCTCTGCCTTACACAGACACACAGCATTAGCTATCAGACCACATGGTGGGTATATCGGTGCTGTGGCAGACAGCAGTGTTGGTTTAGGGCTGTTTGGAGCTAATCAACAGCTCAGCTGGTAACATCCCTCCGTTCCTTCTTTGTTTAAGAAAAGCTTGAACTAATTTGAGCTGCTGTTTGTTTTCTGATGGGTTGATAAACACTCATAACAGAGCTGATAAATGCTCTGTTATTAAGCGTGTGGGGGGAACCCCTCCCTAATCCTGCCGGGGCTTGGCCATGTCTGCTTCAGTTCAACCCTGTGCAAGGGAAGGAAAGGCTGCTCTAGCACCACCACCCCCAGCTTCTAGCCTGAGCCACGGCAGGCATGTGCTTGTATTTCTGGAATGAAAAGGGAATGTCTATCCACCTCCAAATCGGTTCAAGCTTCAGGGTTACTAGGAATAACAGTCACAAATTGTTAGAGAGAAGGTTCAGGCTGGACATCAGTAGACATTACTTTACAGCTAGGGCTCCCAAATGAGGTGGTACTCTCTCCTACCTTGGGGGTCTTCAAGAGGAGGCTGGATATTTGGCTGGCGTGATATGATCCCAGCACCAATTCCTGCCCAGGGCAGGGGGTCGGACCTGATGATCTGTTTAGGTCCTTTCCATAGGTCCCAACTATGATACTATGATACTAACCTGCAAAGATTGAATCAATTCAGGCTCAGGCTTTTTGAATGCCTGTCACTAGCCAAAGGGATCTCTGATTAGACACAGCAGGAGGAGAAATGGTCATGGCTAGAATATCTTGTGACTCAGCAACCCCTAGGTACCAAAACTCCCTAATGGAGCAATGGGCATCCTGAAGTAATTTGGATCAGCCATCAGGTCCCTCAGTTACTCTGGGGTCTGACACATGCAGGGATGGCACAAGAGACATGTGCACAAAGCTGATAAAAGTTGTGTTTGGCATTATCTTCATTATGCATTTATATACCTTTTGAACAACATATACTTTTCCATACAAAGTAGAGGCTGATTCGCCAATCTTACTTTAGACTAGTACAATTTCGTTTTTGAGTTCGTGCTCTGTATCTTCCTAGTCTTACAACTCAATTCTAAAATAAAATCTTAACTTACGTAATTCACCCTCCAAAGAGGAACAAACTGCATATTTATGGTATACACAAACATTCAGAGAGGCTGGGGGAGTTAGATTGGGTTAAAAATAGCCACCCAATCTAATGTAAATTGGAGTGGGGGGGAGGGGAGCGAAAGCTTTGTAGGGGAGGTTTGGTGGGATCAGGGGAATTTGGCAGGATAAGAAGGAAGGGATTTCTGTACCTACAGTAGTCTAGATAGTGTGACAGGCAGTGAAATAAATGTTAGGGTAGTCTGTACCTACAAGTTAGGATAGCCTATACTTAGCCTTGAGGGTCAGCCCCCTGACCCTCCTACTCCAAAATGAACAACTCCTCCAGTGAATGAACTGCCTGCTACTCCCTCCTGCTGCTCTCCTTACTCTAACTTATTTCCATTGACTCCCAGCACCAGAGGGTTTAGCAGGCTTGCAGGAAGGTGAGCTAGCTTTTCTGCTGGGAGGCGGGTTGTTCATCTGGGGCTGGGGGGGAGCCATAGAGTTAAAAATAGCCCAGCACCAGGGGTGAGGGGGGTAGGAAAAGCACATGCCAGAGCTGGGGCCAGTGGACAGGCTTTCTAAGACCCGGAGCTGTGCTTTGAACATGTACAGAAATTTAGTTAGATTGGTCCTGCCATACCTGAAGTTAGACTACTTCAAAGATACAGTTAACTTAGATTGGGTCATCCAATTTTTTTGACAGATCTTACCATCCTAGAACTTCTGTAGTTTGCACTTAGATCAACCTAACTGAGGATCTAAGTGTAAGGTCTGTACCTGGGTGAACTAAGTTAGATCAGGTGGCCATTTTAACATGATCTAACCTCCCTCTAACCTAGTCTTGAAGGGCTACCTCCCCAGTAAGGCAAGAATAAATAGTACAACAGTTGCACAGATCTTTCCAGCCACACATTTCAAAGTGTTTTATAAAGGCGTGTAAGCATTATCATTCCCTTCCTCTTCCTGCCTGTTAAACATGTGCTAACTGAGGTATACAGGAATTAAGTGACTTCCTTGGATTCCTGCCTAAGTCAGGGATAACAAGCTTTTCTGATTCTTATCTCTGCTCATTCCACTATAAATCCCCCAAATCTATAGCACAGCATTATTCTTGTTCTTTCAAAGGTGTGTTAGGAAAAACCATGCACTTCTAATAACTTTCAACACATATAGCCACAGAAGTTTTTGCACTTGTCATGTTAGGGTAATCTTAGTCTCTGTTCTGATCTATGCTACCAGGAAAAAACCAGGAAACATGGCCATGACCTGTAGAAGCACATGGTATTATAAAGCCCTGCAAACATGTAAATAAAGATCCATAAAAGGGCACAGATATATGTTGATGGCTGACTGACTATATTTGACATAAGCTTGGATATGGAAATTCCCCACAGTACACACAGCTCTGCCAAGTCAAACAAAGCAGGGTAAGTTAAACTGTAAATTGTGTTGCCCTCGTCACAAGATGAGATACTCCCTAAAAAAACTAGGAATCAAGCTCTAACTGTAGTTTTTTTCCCCTTAAAAAATTCTAGAAAATGTTATGTTATAGTGCAAGGCCTGTATCCCCAATTTTGTACAGCAATAGGCATGTGACTTTTATGGAATGCTTCGCCAAAAGAATATTTTTTAAAATTTTAAACCAAGTTGCAATGTCTTCAATTTCAGAGTTTGGTATAGTATTAAGTTATCAGCTTTCTCAGGTTGTCCCTTGTCAGGATAGAAACTTCAACAGAAAAATAAAAATAAGTATCAATTTCAGAAGAAATTTTATAACCCTCCTATACCATATAACAACAAGAATTGACTACATACCCAGCAAAAAGACAAGAAAAGATCCCACATTCTCATTTATGCACTGCAACCTATTTCTTTAAGTAAAACAAGTTTGAAAGCACAGTTCAATGCTCAATATTGTTCTTTTATTATATTAAAAAGGCTTGAAAATCTTACATTATTACACTGGCAATCCTTATAAAAAGTGCCTTCTTTAGCAGTATAAATACCATCGTATGTACATTTTTGCAACCTAATTGGCCAACTTTATATAGGCCAATTCATATTTCATTGGGGCTGTCTGACAAACTAAACTGACAGGATATTAACAGCACACTGACAAATCTATGGAGTTGTTGGAACATTTTCACAGAATAAAGAAATCAACATGACAATGCCTGAAGCTAGCCTTTATTTTTAAAACTGGTTATAAAAAAGGGGGCATCAATAAAAATTCCCAACCCTACTTCTGTGAGCACAGGGAATAGGCCCTTCCTTGCCTGTCACATGGCTTTGGCACGCTAAAAATTAAGATGTGGTAACTTAGACATAACTGCTTTTAATAAATGTTCAGAGGAAAAAGGTAATGACCAGGGATCTAGGTTTTCTGTTCACCATGGAGAAACGTGGTAAAACCCAGATCGTCTCATTTTAAGAAAATAAGCAATCATCCAAGTATTCAAACCATACAGAGAGGTGCTGTGAGTGTAATCACATTAAAAATCGATAAGTCCTCAGATAGGAGACTGCGGCTTTATGCTAATGAGGCAACCGAACTAGCACATAGGATACCTAGGAGGAATATTTAAAACAGATACAGGGCCCAAGGATATAACATGCAAGCTGCCTACCTGATCATTACTGTAAATCATAATATGCATAGGACTAAGTCCCTGTCAATATTTAATTTTCTTTTTCTACTAACATATCTGCAGCTGCACATACAACATCCCAAACAGATACAAAAATACGTGCAATAAGAACAGCTGAGAAAGCTCTGATTCACAGTGTCCAAGTCTCTAATCACTTCAAAGAGCATTTAAAGGTCATCCTTTTATTCAGGATGGTCCCCGGCAACCCTAGGTGACTCAGAAGACTCACCAATCCTTTCTATTCTTTTTCTTTAAATAGGTCAAATGAAAATGGTCTCTTTCCTTCACATGTAAACTCTGATTTCTTAATGCCCAATCCTCCAGCAGGGCGATGATAAATATCCTCAACACTGACCATAAGAAGAACACTCACAGCTTGCATCCATGTCAATAGAAAATGTGCTGAAATTTTCTATGGAAAACAAATCTGATCAAAAGTATCCATATTTTGGAAAAAAAAAGTTTATTGAAAATTCTTGTTTCTTTTGAAATGTTGGAATGTTTTGAAATAGAAAGCTGAACAAGACAAAACATTTTTGGTTTTCTTGATAATCAAAACCTTTTAAATAATAAAATCAAGCTTATTTCAGGGGGTTTTTTCATTGAAAACTTTAAATATGTCCTTAGTGAAAGCTTAATGTTTTTCCAAGTTTTCATAGTTTAATCTCTTTTTCTGGCCATCTATGCACAGCACATTTTTGCAATCATGCCTCATAAAAAAGATGCTTGATCTTTTAACTGGGTTAATATACTTTGAACTGCTCATACTGGTCACATAATTATGAAAATGATTTATTAAAACACTGACATGCTTGTCAACTGGATGATGCATCACCAGAGTTCCTGCTCCTGGAGGGGCATTCGAGTGCTTTTGGGTTCAACTTAGTGTTTAACGGATATTTGTTCCTAACACATGAACTTTATACTACTGGCACCAAGTTAGGTTTATGTGGAGGGAGGCAGGTGCTGTTCTGCATTCTGAATGGATTCAGGAGGAGTAATTTTCTGGCAGAGGTACAGCAGCTTTCCCATATGACAGAAGATCTCCTAGAAAAAGGACATTTTCTGTCATAAGACCCAGACCAGCTGCTCCATTGCAACAGGAGCTCTGTTGACAGAAGATATCTTCTGGTGCCAGACCATGTTCACACCAGAAGTTTTAATAGAAGTTACATTGACTACCAGGCGTGATCTTTTCTCACCACTAGATAATAAAGCAAAGCCAGCAGAATTTACTATTTTAGACAAGATTTACATTTCTGCATAAGTGTGACTTAGAACAGGAATAGCAGAACAGACGTCGGATTTTCCACATTACAAAGTTCTTCAATTATAGCTTTGTTAGCTAGGGGTGTGAAAAGTACAACAAGACCCAGGTGTGGACATAGCTCTGCAGCAGAAGGTGGCTTTTACTGGCAAAGCTTCTGTTTGGGGAAGCAGGTATGGCCCCATAGGCAGAAAGTCTACTTTTGCCAACAGCGCTGCACTTACACAAGAAGTATAGCTATGGACTCAGCAGCCCCTATACCGCAGAAAGCTTAAAACTGAATAGCTAAGCTGCATTGGTTGTAGCTGTTCCTGTCAACATATCATTTTCATGACATTGCACGTTCAACCCCTGTGTTGTCTGTTGGTCAGTTGAAGACAAAGGGTCATGAGACACTCAGACGGACATTCCAGCTTTTGAGTAATAATCTTGGTCATGATAACAAAAGCCACACTGTGAATGTGTCCGTCTTCTTTGGCTTTTCCTTTCCAAAAAAAAAAAAAAAAAGGTATAGCTATCACCATGTTCTATGAGCTGCCCCTCTCCTGCACATCTGGTGCTACTAAGTACACTCATGTCGATCTTAAATTATGCACATTCTCTGGCTATAAGTGCTGTCCTTCACTGTGGTAGGTCAATATTAGGGTTGTCCATCAAGGTACAGATGCTCTAGGTTGCAAACTTCATTACCCGATGTGGGCTGCAGATAGAGTGATCCCACTGAACACAATTTTCCAATCACTCGCCCATCACTGTAGAACATGCCATTGAAGCAATACACCCACTCCTATCTTCTTTTAACATAGGATTGACATTGTGCCTCAGCAACCATGCAGTACTTTGCAGGAAGGAAACCTTAATCTGACAAGGAAAACCTGATAACTGGAGGTTTCTACTGCACTGCAGGCTTCACCCCCACTTTGCGGCCACTGTGAAGTATTCTTTCTTCATCCACCTGCTCCACCATTGAGGAAATTTACTTTTACTTTTGGATCACTCTTAGTCTGGAAACCTCACTCTCGACCTTGCCACCACAGGTGACCCTCCCAGGAATACAAAGCTCCAGACAGAATAATTCTCAAGGTTATTGGAATCACACAGGCTTCTCTAGCGCATCAAAGTTATAATCCTTGGGTGGAAGCAAAGACAGCAAAGAACAATCTATTAGTCATCAAACTTTTTCAAGTGGGCCTTTCTCAGATAAATAACCAGTGTTCCTCAGCCTTTGTAGTCTATGTAAAAAATATTTTTCACAGAACTTTAGTGTCTCAAAAAGAATGGGAAGAGGATAACTTCTAAAGCAGCAAGACCTGGTTATTAGATGCAATATTTTATACCCCCAACCACTAACTAAAGTAATGAAGTCTCCAACTGAACTTGAATGTCTAAAAATATTTCAAAAGTCAAGCAAATGGATACAGCAAAGACTTATAATGACTATATAAAATTTTCCTCTGAAAAACATTTGTCTGGAATGTTGTGTTGAGACTTTTTTTATTAATATTATTAAATTATTAAAATAATTGACCATAGAAGGGTTCCTTTCAAACAAGGAGCAGCATGATGGACCATATTCTCATCTGGTACAAAGTGGCATGCCAGCTGATGATTCAGCTCAAGCTTGCTCTTAAATATAAATGGGTTAGATGAAGCCTTATGATCAGTTCAGTGTAAGGGCCAATTCGTAGCTGCTCCATTCCAAGGACAGCTCTAGAAGGGACACACGTTGGAAGCACAGTGCCTCTATATAGATTTTGCAAGAAAGTCAAAAGGTCTCTGGATCTTGGCACATATTCAATTTATGCCCTTCCAAATGTATGGATTTTTGTGCAGTAGCAAAGTTGGGACATAACAGGAGTAGGCACGGTTCCATGTTCCCATGCACTGCTCACACTCACCGCTAGAGAGACACTGAGCAGATAGTCTACTGCAGTGCTTCCCAAACTTTTCCTCAGCATGACCCCATTTATGACCCCATTTTCTCAGCAGGACAGCATATTTTCAGCATGGCCCTTCACTCCTAACTTGGAGCCCCCCCACCCCCAGGTGCCCCTCACTCCTGATCCACATCCCTCTGGCCCCGCTAGTGCCCCTCCCAAACCTCAGCCCCCCACTCTCCTCAGGTGCCCCAGGCCAGGGCCCACAACCCTCTCCCCACACCCCAGCAGCATCTGAGCCCCAGCTTCCACCCATAGGAAGTAGCAGCTGCTGAGGCTAGAGTGTTGAGCCTGGCTCCCTGCCCCCTGCCCCCACCTCCTCCCCTGTGGGTGGCATGGCCAGAGCAGAGCCTGTGGGGTTGGCTGGGAGGAGGATGCAGGCTTGGGGTTCCCTGCCCTGCTGTCCTTCCCCCGGGCCTCTATAGTCCAGCAGGTGGGACCTGATGCAGGAGAAAGTGCTGTGTCGCGACCCTATCCATTAAAGTTATGAGCCTATTTGGACTCATGACCTACAATTCGGGAACCCCTGGTCTCACGTGTCTTGCTTTGTTGATTCCAGAAAACACAGAGGAAAGCACTGCCCCCAACCTACCCCTGGGTCACAGAGACAACCAAGATGTGGAGGGGTCAGGGGGGAGGGTGGTTCCTGGGGAAAACAGGCACTGGAGGGCAGGCAGACTTGTTGGGGAAAGTGAGGCTTGGGTGGAAAAGTGAGACTTGGTGGCGGGGGGAGGGAAGAGGGGGGAGCATATGTTGGTAGCAGGCCCCCACACTGCTCTTCCTTTGGGCAGAACCCTAGTCCCTGTGTACAATGTATGAAGGACCAATGGGCCTGTTTACAGCTCACTGGGATAATTAAGGGTTAATTTTTGCCTCCAAACCAGTGATTGAGGGCAGGGAGCAGTGCATTCTGGGACCCTGGAGGACAGCTATGTCTCCATAAAACAGGCACATTTGATATTCCCAAGGTATCACCTCCCAAAGATGAGCCTCAAGTGAAAGACCACAACTTTGCAACGCTTGGCCTGCACTTGCAATGTCACAAATGGCTTGAACATGTGCCTGCTTACACTCTGGGGCCTTGCAAATGCATTTGAAACAGCACACACTGAACAAGTGCCAAGGCCTTGTGAAAGGCAAGGGCCTTTTCGTTACCTCTGTGTGTGTGTTTGTGCGCACATGCATGCATGTGTATGTATTCATTCCTATTACCTGTGTGTATCTGTGCGCATGCATGCACATTCATTCACTGGGGGCTCCACCTGTTTCTACTTACTTGTTGAGCTGGGACAATATCAGCTGTACATTCCCTGCTCTTCCCCCTGTATCTAGACCCAGTACTCTGGTTCAGCACAGTCACAGCAGTCACCAGAATTGCTGCTGTACAATTCACTCAAAATGAGAAAGACAGATTTGAGATTTATAAAATAATTCTAGCTAAAACCATTAGAAAAATATGTCCTGGATGCATATTACTGTATATCTCCAGAAAGACCAACTAGTTAAAAAAAAATTAAAACTAAACACACTCACATAGTTATAGTACACGACCAGAAGCTTGAAATCAAAGATCCACAAAGGGACTTTCTAACAGAGGTGAAGGTAAATTTATTTTATCTGCATAATCCTTTGTCACAAGTATGACTCACTTGTGTATTTGAATGTGAAGAGCTTAGTGCTAGGTGTACTATAAATAGGGACAAATTTAAATAGAGACAGAAACCTAGGTGGCAGGAGAAGCACTTGTGTAAACACTGTTAGCTACTAAATCACCAACTTGACAGAGAAATTTGTCACATTCTTGTTTAGTATGAGCAAGGCACACTAAACTATCTGCTCAGTGTCATGCAATTTCATGAAACTTTAGGAAGTATTTCACCATGCATTTTTTATGGGTGAAGACAACAGGGGTTTTGTTCAGAAAGCAAAGCCACTATGAGGAAGTCAGAAAACAGGAGCTGAACTATGCAAATATGATCAAGTATCTCATTCTCTCAACATATGCATTAAAATTACATTACTCAGAACCATTTTATTTTGGACACATACAAAGCTTTTGATATAGCTATAGCTGAGAAAGGGAATGAATGAATTAACCCCAAATGCAGGGTGGAATAAATTGGAGTTACAATCTAACTGGTTCCTCAATGGTTCTTAAGCCTTCTTTGGCCTGCAAGATGATATGAAAAATGCTGTCATAAATGTCAAGAAAAAAATAACATTGTGTATCTCGCTTCAATAAAAAAGGAACAAAATGTATAGTTAAGGTTCTGTCCCTAATTCACTCTATGCACAATTTAGCTTGAACACAATTTTCACTTCCAAGACCAAATTCAACTATGGCAAAAGCCCATGCAAACACTGAAGTTAATAGAGTGTGCTGTGCCTCCAGGGGTCTCAAAAGCAGACAATTTTACATATTGGATATACTCTAGAATCTAGGCACAATAAGGTAAATTAAGGACAGTCTCCCATCTCTGACTTCCCTTTTTCTTTGTGTTTATGCTGCAGCCTTATCACCAGGAATCCTGGTTTTCTCTGTTTAAAAATCCAAAATTTTCTGATTAAAAATCCAAAATCCAAATTTTTTCTGTGATTAAAATGCCACTATATATATATATATATATATATAATATATAGTTGAATGCAATGTTCTACTGATATATTTACAATTGTAAAGCAATTTGGAAGCGCACCAGTACCTCAATCATTACAATAAAATAAATTCTAAATACCTATATATTTTGGCATTTGATTTTGTTTTGTTTATCATAGAAAATCAGAGCTTTCCTTGCCCCTATCGCTCACAAGGACATGGATCCAGCTGTAGCTGTCCCCACCTCCACTGCTTTGTGTTGCTGAGCAGCCCTAATATGCTGGTGCCCTGCCCCTGCCCATGTCATTGCCCCTCACTCCCATGGGCCCCCAGTTGTGGGACCTGGTGGCTGCATCCTGCCTGCTCTCTGCCTCATGGGTGCCAGCTGGAGCCAGCCACCAGCCCTCAAGCTCCAGCTGCCATGCGCAGGAGGTGGCAGATGCTGTAGCTGGGAGCAGAGGGAGGAGCACAGAGCCCAAGCTCCCTTCCCCCACCTGCAGGTAGCACAGCCAGAGCAGACCCGAGCAGAGTAGGTGCAGGGAGGATGCAGGCTGCCCATTGCAGAGCTCTGGACATCCTGCCATGCTGCCCTCCATCCCGAGGGCCTCTACAGCCCAGCAGGTGGGACCCAGTGCAGAAAGGCAGAGTGGGGTGGCAAGACTCTTGCAGCAGCCATGCCACCAGTAGCACAAGGAGTACTGGACTTGAGGGGGGGTGGGGCATGCTACCCTCACCTCCTGCTACCAGCCACTTGTGCACCCTGGGACGGAGGTGAGATGGGGGGCAGCATGGGCCACCTGAGGGGAGCAGCAGCTGTGGCTGGGTTATGGCAGCAGGGTACAGCTGTGGCCCAGCACATGAGCAGCTGGCAGCGGGAGGAGGTGAGGGCAGTGGGCACCCCCCATTTCTGTTACTTCTGGCAGCACAGCTGGCACAGGGGTCCCGGCAGTGGCATCAGAGTCTTGCCTCTCACTCTGCCCTCCCATGCTGACTTCCTCTGCCTGGGCTTCACACCCACTGTGAGCACAGAAATCTAAGGGGACATGTGCCCCTCCCTCCCACCCCCCATCAGCCTGTCAGTCTGCAGAGAGAAACCTTTAAAGGAGAAAATCTGCATTTTTCTGCAGAAATGGAAAACCTGGATCCCTGCTTATCACCATATGAAAACCTGGAATTGTTCTCTTTAATTAATTTTCCTTGTTTTTCTGTTTGTTTTAAAAAATACACAGTCATGCAATCACAGTTTAGCTACTAAATCTTATTCACTTTCATGAAGGCATAAATATCTCACCTACTGCTCATACTAGCTGCTGCTGGGAGGCAGGTGTTCCACCCTACCTTCCCCAACCCCTCCCAGGTGAGTACCCAAATCACCAAGCTGGAGAGTCATTCTCATTCTTTAGCTCTCTTACTCAGGAACAATTTGAGTCTTCTATACATACAGAGAGCAGCTCCAACAGAAGAGGTACTGAGCATCCCAACACAGAATACCCTACAGTTGCACAGTAAGGAATTTGCCCATGGTTAGAAACTTCAAGCAGAAGATTTATTGTAACAAATCCTGACAATCCAGATAAAAACTTACTGAGGAACAGGGTAAAGGAAGAATAAAATTAAAAAAAACCAAGACACCAAATTTCTCTGTACTAGATTCATAGGTTCATACATGTTAGGGGCTGGAAAGGACCTTACAAGATCATCGGGTCCAGTCCCCTTGCACTTGGGCAGGAAAGACTGCTGGGATCAGATGACCCCAGCAAGATGGGCATCAGGATGCTTTTTGAAAATCACCAGGGTAGGTGACTGTACCACCTGCGGAGGAAGCGTGTTCCAGACCCTCGGCACTCAACTTGTAAAGAAGTTTTTCATTATGTCCAGTCTGAAGCGATCTTCAATCAGTTTGTGCCCATTGTTTCTTGTCTTCCCCTGGAGTCCCTGGGTGATCAGATGCTCCCCCAGGCCCTGATGTACGTCCCTAATGTACTAATAGGCTGCCACCAAGTCTCCTCTGAGTCTTCTCTTCTCCAGGCTGAGAAGAGAGTTCTTAATAAAACCCACTTTACACATTATTGGGTAGAATAATAAAGCCGTGTGTGAATATTTACAAAGAGAAAGGGAAGAAAGTAGTTTTTAACCAGGCAACCTGGATCTGGTTGACAGTGCAAGCCATGCCCCTGAGTGAAAAACCATCCCAAAGTATCCCCCCTTTGTCAGTGCTGAGATGCAGAACTCATGAGCATTGCAGCTGTGATTTTCACAGGACAAAATACAACAGAAAGCACCTTCTGCTCTTTCCAAGTAAGGGTCAACAGGAGAGAGGCCTTTATGTTAGGCACCTGCTCTGATCAAGACAGATTCAGACTGCCTTAAAATAATTCAATGCTAGACCTTCCCAAACTCAGTATCTAGCCAAGTGTCTCCACATGCAGTACAGTCTGGCACTGATCCAGGCAATGTTTTCCCTCTAAACTAACATACAGCTGTACTGAAACATACTATGCTAAAGCCAAGGGATGCCCGCCTGTTACTATAGGAACCCCAAACAGAGGAGACATTCAGACACTCTGACGCACAGATAAAAACTTCCTGGGGCACAGAATAAAGGAAAAATAACATCTAACAAAAACCAAGACACCAAACAATCTCACAGAAGGATTATTTTTAAATACATAATTGTGTTTAGTCATGAATTATGTTTCCAAAAACTTGTATGACTGGAATGCATGGAGGAAAACACATTTGCATTGCTTTTAATCTCTTCTGTACTACTCTCCAAAATGACAGCTTATTCCTGAGCAGCAGAACCCTTTACATTTGGTGGTTTAACATGTGTACTTTGGTCCCTACAAACTGTAAGGGGCTGTGGGCAGTCCATCGTCAAAAGATTTATTGCAGCAGTCATACTCATCTAGATTACAATGGGGGGTATAAAAATGACGCAGTTTCAAGGATCAAGTTCCAAAGGAATGCCTGAAAATAAAGACAGTGTGAGAATCAACTAGGCAGCTTGGCAGTATTTCTCTGTCAGAGCCTGAATGCAGTTTCCATTCTGAACACCAGATTCAATCCTGCTGTTATTCTTCAGACCATACTGTTAAGATTTATATCAGGGCTGAACTGGCAAAACATGGGGGGCAGCATGCTTAGCATTAGGTAATAGCATTTAACAGCAGTGTCTGCAGTCAACTGAGAAACGCTATGGTGTGAACTCTACCATCTTCCTGTGCTGGGTGGTAGTAATCTGGGTGCTGGCAATGGAAAACTGAATAGGTTCAGTTTTCAGGCCTCCAACCCTCACAACAATTATTTTTAAAAGATATAGAAGGGAAGCTAAGGATCTAGAGTCTAAATTCCTGACAGTTCCTAACTCATCCTTTTTAGTTATTTCAGGGTTAAGGCAAAAAGGTAGCTGCTCATTTACTTAAAGATATTACATACATAAGAAGACAGGGTAGATCTGCACCTTATACACTAACTGAAGTGCATGTATGTGTGTACACACACACACACACACACAAATACAGTCCATTTTATTTGGCTGAGTGTGGTGCCATCCATGAGCAGAAGAATATAGTTTATCATCTTTGTCTGAAGTCATGATTTGTACATAGACCCACATACACACACCCCTACTTTAGTTAGTCTATAAGGTGATAATCTACCCCAGCCTTCTGTTTGACTTCAAACTAACATGGCAAGTTACAAACATTAGGTCAGATCCATATAAATTGAGACATCTTCAGTTATTTAATTTGAGCAATCCTCCTTTACAATGACTACTGATCTGCCACAGGGGTCATGTTATACCTGTGTTTCAGAGACTGCACCAGCTGCCGATTTGTTTCTCGATTTCTTTGAAATACTTCACTGTTTGTCTCCTGGCTTTCCTGGAAGCAACACTTTCTTTGTTCTTCCATCCTGGAAGCTGAGATCATTCAGATTGCCTGAGGTGACATTGTTAGGACCTTGGAGCTGGCTGTTCTCAGTGGAAGGCCAATGCATCTCAAATTTATTTCCACCCTTGCTTTGAAACTTTCATGACTGCCAAGGCATGTTGTAAGCATATTTGTTTTTCTAATGAAAGAAATATTCTAAGGGTTTCCCTCTTTCTGTAAGGAATGTAGAATTCTTTTATTGGACATTAATTCCTTGGATGATTATGTATTATGTGCTGCGTGTACTGCCATAATCTTCTGCACAAAAAATAAGAAGCTACCGAGTTAATTATTTTATGAGCTGAAAGATAAATTTAAAAAACCCTAAAACCAGAACCTACTGATTTGCTAAATGTTTGGGGGTTTTCTGGGAATCTACCAGACTGAGTTTATTAGCTGTTCCACAACTTTGGGAAACTAAAATATGTTATTTAGGGGTTGATTTTCAAAATACAAGTAAGATTTCTCACCTACATGTAATTGTAGATTCCATAGCTGTTATGCAGCTGAATCTCATCTTTCCTGTTCTATCATAAAGCCAAGATGCTGTCATTTTGAAAATAAATGTCCCTCTTCCCATTGTTAAAGGAGCTTTACTTTAGAAGTAAAGCCAGGATACCAACAACTTGGTCCTTGATTTATACCTGAATGAAGAAAATGGACACTTTCGGGCTTCTGGCCTATACTGAAATAAAAACACATTTTAAAAAGTAACAGGAAGAGTGAACCTTCTCATTGTACACTGCAACCTGCTAGGATATTGGTTTCATATATTTAATTTACAGCATTACAGGCCAAACTGTGACGCACTCTCAGCTGAATGCACAGAACGTACTTCCCCCTCTTAGTGTCATCTCTCTCTCCAGGCAGATACATACAGAAGTGATCAGCATTAAAAAATAATAATTCCCAACCACAGATACCACATGGTTACCTCAGTTATTTCCTATTCTAATTATAGGGGGAAAACTGTGATCTCTGTCCAGGCTGCATTTCTTCCTGTCTCTCCAATATCTCCTCTTGGACATCCCACTGCTTCCTCAGACACAGTGCAGATAAATAAAACTTTCAACTCCCCACCCTGCACATTCCTCCTCCTTTTTCTTCCATCATTGCTGACAGGTCTACTGTCCTCCTTATCCTTCCAATGACACCTGGGCTGTCTTTGGCTTTTGTCAGATAGTGTCATTTCTCCCTCTAACATTTTTAAAACCTCTCTCTTCCTCATTATCATTGTCAAAACACCAGAGTAAAATTTGGTTCTTCCTAATATGAATCACTATAAACTCCCTTTCTCAGGCCTTCCTGACTCTTCTTTTTTGTGCTTCTTTAATCTAACCTTTGGATTAATTGATCTTTCTTTCTTCCTTCTTTGAACACAGCAGCCTCCTTAATAAAACCCTGCATTGTCTCCTCATCTCTTTCCACATCAAGTTTAATATAGCTCATCCTTTTGTTCAAGACATATTGCAACTCTACCTTTGTCTCCCTCTCAGCACCTTATTTTTACCTTAATGCTCCTCTTCCTACTCCTACTAATTGCATTTTCTGTTTTTTTATCACCAGTCCCAGGAACAACCTTCCTCTCCAGTTAGGTCAAACATCCTCTTCCTGCTTCAAATTCCCACATGAAAATGTCACTTCCTAAACACAGCTCTCCATCACTGACTTCCATTCAAGTGTCATCCTTCTCTTTTCTTTTCCTTTTCTTAATTTGAGTTTGATAATCAGAACTTTCAAGATTCATAAAAATATGCATTTGTCAGGTTCTTTGCATTTTCTAATACTTGTCACTATCGTGTGTGTGTATGGGTGGGTGGGTGGATAGACGGATGGGATGCAGGGAATGGGGGCAGGATTTCTATATTTGTGTAACTGAAGACCATATCCTGGAATCTGATCTCTGAAAATGGTCATCTGTGCCCACATGGAGCCCTGCTAAATTCAGTGAATCTTTTGACTAATGTAAAGGTCTCACCAGATGGCAGGACCAAGATCTTAGCACTTTCAAATAGCGAGCTTGTAAATTTGGGCATTTCTATAAGCCCTGATGCAGTGCCATAAAAAGATACTTTGAGTCAGTTAGACTGCCCTGACTCAAGCATTAGAGTCCACACAGCACAAGGAAAGATTAAACAGCTTGAGCATAGCTCTATGCTAAAACCATTTTAACTGTGCTTCTGATGATAACCCATACTGATGATAACCCATACAGAGGTAGCTCTGGTATCTGCATAGTACTGCTTGGTTTTGGTTTTTTTGCATAATGCCCTGTAAATCTGTGGCACAAATCTGAAGTGGAATAAGTAATAATTTCAGGTACCATAGTGTGAAAAGTTTCAAATGATGTTTTAAAAAATAGAGACTACTATGCATAATGAATTTCATGGTTTCCATGAAATCTGTAAAACTGTGATTTAAGTAGACCCCTAACAATAACCTTCTATAATTTCTAGATACCACAATACTTGAAGGGCAGTGGATGTTGAGTCTTTATTCACTAGATAATGAACAAACTGATTAACAGAAGAAATCCATTTCCTAAATTCTGTAACACAAAAGCATTAAAAAAGGACACTTCTTCCAGGCTTGTGCACTCCAGGCGTTTGATACAGAAGCTCACACTATGCTTTTGTGTTCCAAAAAGTAAACACAGACAAGCACCTGCCTTTATTTTACACTTTACCTTTCTTATAAAGAAGCTATTTTTGGATGCTTCATTCTATGTAGCAGGTATATCATTGTCCTGGCTTGCTCCATAACTCAACTGACAAGATTTTTCTTATCTCAGCAGGAACCATTCATTATGGAAAAATACAGGTTTTACTGGTTCCATTTAGATGCATACATAAATATTACAAAACTATGTTGAACAACTGTGAAAAGGCAATAATTAACATTTAAAAAGTAGAACATTTTCAGTGTCAGTGGGCTTAATTGCTATTTAAGAATCTAAGATGAAAACTTCATTTATGAACCTGCTCCGTGCATTGAATTATAGGCCAGGTACAGAAGTTACACTTACTACATGGTAGGTGCGCAAAAAGCACTCTACAGTCATAACCAAGGAACAGAGAGTTTTATACAAATGGTAGATCTCACTCTACAATAATCTAGATCAATGTCATCACATCGATCTGATTTGGTCGTCACACCAGACGACAAAGCTAACATACTTAACGATTTCTTTGCCTCCATTTTCCTGAGCAGGGGCCGGAACAGCCACCCCACCTCTGGGCCCCACTTAGACCCCAAGGGAGGCACACCTAGGCCAAGGGTTGGTGAGGAACTAGTTAGGGAACTTCTGGAGGGACTGGATGTATTCAAATCAGCTGGTCCAGATGATCTCCACCCTAGAGTACTGAGGGAATTAGCTGAGGTCATTGCGGGACCCCTGGCATGGCTTTACAAGCACTCATGGTGCTCTGGTGTGGTGCCAGAGGACTGGAAGAGGGCCACTGTGGTTCCCAGCTTCAAAAAGGAGAGGATGGAGGACCCAGGAAACTATAGGCCAGTTAGTCTTACCTCGATCCTGGGTAAGCTTTTTGAGAGAATTATTCTGGCCATGTCCACAAGGGGCCA
>NW_017729025.1:115779956-115801979 GCF_001723915.1 Gavialis gangeticus | reverse complement strand
GAAGGCTGAGGGGGGATCTAGTGACCTGTTACAAACTAGTCAGAGGGGACCAGCAGGCATTGGGGGAGTCCCTGTTCCCCCGAGCACTACCAGGAGTGACTAGGAATAACGGTCACAAGCTGGCAGAGGGTAGACTCGGGTGGCTAGGATCTGGAAGCAACTTCCAAGAGAAGTGGTGCTGGCTCCTACCCTGGAGGTCTTTAAGAGGAGGCTGGATGAACACCTTGCTGGGTTCGTTTGACCCCAGTACTCTTTCCTGCCATGGCAGGGGGTCAGACTCGATGATCTGCTCAGGTCCCTTCCGACCCTACAAACTATGAAACTATGATGTGGTATCAGATTTTAGAGCTGTAGGTTAGAGCACCATAACAAACATCTGCACCAGATCCCATCACAACTCACGTTAGGTAGCATTCCACCAGCATCCCATGGGGCTTTGCAGCCCCCTGCACACACCCTCTCACAGAGCGGTGTTCTAGCCTCGGCCAAAGCTCAACTCCTCTGCCCAAGTGCTCCACCAGGTCAGTGAAACTTCTCTCCCCAGACACTTATCCTTTCTCTCCATTTCGCCTTATTGACTCACCATGTAGGAGCAGTCTTGGCAAGGACACTGCTGTCGCCCAATGTCTTGGCTCGGTCTATTTTCCCCATTGGGCTTGCCTCTCCCCACTCTGACTCTTCTGGTTAGCACAGATCCATGCAATCAAAGAAAACTGCTTATTTCTGAATGTCTCTTATTGCGTATTATCATGGGTGCAGGTGAGCAAGTGCTGAATGGACTTCCACTCCAATTTCAGGCTGAAAGAAACTAGGGATGTCTCTGCTCACAGTTATCCTGTCTTAAGAACTGATTCATCTGCACTGATTTCTGGCAATGGGCAAGTTCCCTAATGGAAGAAAAAAATATACTTGAACATGCCCAAAATGTACATCAGCACACCTATGTGTAATAATGTGTAGCATCACTACTTTCCAATTTGTCTAGGGAAACTGAATGCACATGTAAAATGTAGATTGTGAGAACACTTGCACTGCCTGTGCTCAATACAGGATGCAGGACCAGAAACCCATGAGTCCAGCTCACAGACCCATAGTCCTGAAATCTTGGATGCATTCAATAGCCCATAAAGAAGCAGAGAGCGTTCCTCTGTTCTCATGTCTCAAAGCCAGTTTCTAATAATTCTGGTCACTTGAATAATGGTTGAAAGTAATGTGCACTTCATAGAAAGCTGTTTCAATCTGTTACAGAGTTTAAGGTATGCTGCTGGGAGTCCCATAAATACATACATAAGGCAGCTAGCTTTCTTTTGTCAAGCTCCAACATTGTTTATTAGTTAGTGTTTTACAGTTGTCGCTTTTCCTGGCTATATGAACAATAATATCCAATGGCCTTGCTACCCTTAATGTAGTGTTCCTATCTTAGACCCACTCAGAAATAAAATTAAAAAATCCCCAAACCTTCAGGGACATAGGGCATTTGTACGCATGTTTGTGTTGCTGTGTCTGGCGCTTTTGAAAGTGCCCGAGGCTGCAGCGTATGCATTTGTATAAAGGGAAAAATCCACATCAGTGCTGAGAAAATGGTGGCAGTGCGCTTTTGAACTAAAATGCATTGAAGGTTAGCTCATGTGCGGAGCAGATTCAATTAATCAAGTCTACTCCAGTGTGCCAGATCTCTGGTGCCTTAGGGCAGACAAATGGATGTGTATAAATGCCAATAGTGTCTATGATGCTTCCCTCAGGAAACCCCTCACATTTTTCAGTGGAAGGAGAGAAAACTCCTTCCCCAGCTTCCCAATATGCTGCCTTCAAAAGAAGCAGTGATTTTATTTTCCCTTCTGAACCCTGTAGATTCCCTAAAATCTGTACAGAATTTAGGAAGCCAAGAAACAGTGCCACTCTCTTGAAGCCCTAGTGAGTGGAGGCAGTCAGGTGTCCCATTTGCCAGCTCATGCCCCAGAACGGATGACAGGTTCACCAGGTATTTGGTACTGTGTCAATATTCCATTAGTGCATTTTAATTGCCTAATTAGTTGGCAGCCTACATTAACAGCTGGTAGGAGGTCTTGTGTGTCTGCAGGACATGCAGTGGGGCCATGACCTACAGTGCCTGGACAACACATTGTGTACAAAAAAATTCTTCCAAGATTTTCAAAGGCATTGTTTGTTTGTACTCAGGGCAGTTACACTCCCATTGTGTGTTTTTCTGAAGTAGTCCAATAGATAATGCAGGCAACTTGGGGGGGAGGGAGTAAGTTGATCACATAGTCCTTCAGTTGCATACAAGTTGTTGAAATATAGTAATAGTTACATCTGAAATTGGAGTAATTTTCCCTTCATTTCAAGTGGACCAGGATTGGGTTTTTGTGTCTTTGTACTGTATTGTTTAGTCTGTAAAGCACAACTTTGGCCTGCCCTTGTTTTGTCTCCTAGGAATGAATTAGAGAAATTGCCAGAGCTGGGGAAAATCCCATCCCCAGCTGGGTAATCATTAAGAGCAGTTACAAGCATTAAAAAATTCTACAGTTTGGGTGAAGGGGGAAGGAAGACAACAATTTCAGAAGTGAATAAAGCTCATCAGGTGGAACTGCTGAGCTCTATACACCTGTAAAGAAAATAAGAATAACCTGTTATGTGTGCAAGTGTAAATTAGGAAGCTAAATATTGTCTGAAATATTAAAGATTCATAGATTCATAGATGCTAGGGTCGGAAGGGACCTCAACAGATCATTGAGTCTCACCCCCTGCCCTGGGCAGGAAAGAGTGCTGGGGTCAGATGGTCCCAGCCAGATGCCTATCCAGCCTTCTCTTAAAGACCCCCAAGGTAGGGGAGAGCACCACCTCCCTTGGAAGCCTGTTCCAAATTCTATAATAGCACTCTACTTTCTTACTCCATCCAATGGCTTTTGTGGGGGAAAAAATAACAAAATAACACCATTCCGCACACAGAGGCCGTGGCTCTTTTGGAGCAAGTTCTATCACACGTCTCTGCATCCTTCCCACAGGCATCAGGTGTGTACCAGGCCTCCTGGTACCAGCACAGAGGTAGAACCTGCAGTGACTCCTGCAGAACCCGCAGCCACACCTTGCAGGACCTGCAGCTGCTCCTCCCAACACTTTTCCTGATAAGTCAGGCCACAGATGAGGTTGCTGTGTAATCCATGATGGTAAGGTTTGCCCCAGCTCCACACGACCATGATGGGGATTCAGGTCTACAGAGTCCTTGGGTTCTGGGGTGAGGAAGGGATAGCAGGGGGAGCCAAGGCTGCCACAGACCAACCCCTGTGGTCATAACCTTCTCTCAGGCCATTATAGCCAAGAAACCACAATGGGGTTGTGGCTGGGTGGGGGAGCAGGAATGCTGGGGTGTAGGGGGAGGGTGAATCTCCTGCTTTCTCCCCACCCCAACCCTGAATCCTGGAGTCCAGTCGAAGTGCCAGTTCCTCTCCTCCACCCCTGCTCTTGAGTGTGCATGTCCCACTTAATGGGATCATAAATCTGTCTAATTAACATATCCTTTTCTCTCAGGGCTATGTTGTGCTTCATGGCAGATTGGAGCCTAAGCACAGATACTTCAAGCACTTGGACATAAATACCCGCCCCTCCTCACACAGCACTCACAGAAACGCATTGATAGCATTTATTGAGCTCATCAGGCAAAAAGGTAAACAGCAGTTTTGGCAGAAAGCACCCCCAGGTCATGGACAGTAGATACGATGCAGCTATGCCTGACAAACACTGAAGGAACGAGGAAAAAATGTCCCCTTGCCAAACTCCAGCCCCCACCTCCCTCTACCCCTCCTGCCCAGTCCAAGAAAAGAACACATGTGATGAAAGGATTCCCATGTGGGAACTGTTATCTAACCCGCTCAAGCTGCTGCTGCCAGGCCAATTTTTGGGTTCCTCACCTGGACAGGCTGGCAAGCAGTCCAACTGCACATCTACCTCTCCCCCCTGATCTGATCCATGGGTGAAGTCCAATGGGAGCTGGCTGAATCTGATTCTCCTAGTGCAGGTACTCACTGTATCAACCCGTCAGGGCAACCCCCAGCTCCACTCCTGCAATAATGGGCCCATGGTGGCACTGGACCTGCCCCTGCCCTACACCTGCAAGCTAAGCATCTCCTCCCCCTTTTCTGCAGGCTCTCCACTGGTGTGCAGAAGGCAAGCTCATGGTAGATAGCATGGTGGGTCCAGGACAGGCAGCTGAACACCCTTGACTGGTCAATGCTGGGGCCAGGATCAGAAGGGTCAAAAGGGCCAGGGTCCACCACAAGGGATGCCCAGAGCCAGGGGCCTGGGGTTCCGACCAGCCTTGCAGGTAAAGGCTGTGTGGCCAAAAGTCCTGGGGAGGGGGGGCACACCTGAGAGTGCAGGGAGCTAAGCAGCCCAGAATGAGAGCAGAGTAGGCTGCCTGATGGGAACGGATCTAGTTGGGGTCCAGACTAGAGTGTTATGGGGCCTAGTATGGGGCCAGAGACATTAAGAACAGAGGTGCCATCTGCAAGGTATGGGCTGCAGTGTAGCGGAGGTTCAGAGCCGCAGATAGTACTCCCTGAAATTGGGGCAGAAAATGAGCAGCCTCCTGCCTGGGTAATATCTTAATCATTTTCCATCAAGGTGTGGCAGGAGAGAGAGGCAGGCTGTTAGCCCAGAAATAGGAGGGCGGGCCAATTCCTAATCAGCACCGGGAAGGCCCCAGTTACACCTGTCCCCCAAAGCAGTTCCAGGCCAGTCTGGATAACCCCAGTCATAAAGGGGTGCAGTCATGCTCAAAATTAAGAGGAAAGAGTGGCCCATCAGCCTGCCAGGCCAGACAGTCGCTGAGGCAGTTTCTGGTAGCAGAGCTTGGAGGCCCCAGCTCATCCACCCCCCGCAGGGGAATCCACACGCTGCAGTGCTGGGGTTTCAGAGTCAAACCCGCACACTGAGGCATGTGTAGATGGGGGTGCTGCCCAGGACTGCCTACTCTAGTCTTGAGGCACCCTGCATCCCAACCAACCAGGGAGCAAAATTAAGTTTTTTTTCTACACAGGAGACCTTTTACAATCTTTGAATTCTCCTCAGCCTGAAAAAGGGTGTATGTACCTGAAAGCTTGAAAAGAAAGAATTTTTTTGCTACTATCTAGGTGGTCTAATAAAGGAGTGCAATGTTCACTACACTGAAGAATATGGGACAGGTTGTAACATCTGAAGTCCCCTTCACATAGAAGTTGCACTTTTAGTGCAATGCCATGGATAGCTCTGAACATGCACATTTCAGTCATGGACAAATAGTCATGCTCCTTGTGCTTCCAATGATAAGGAACATAAAGCCCCAGAATTTCACAGCCCTTTGCCATTACACACTTCTACACACACCAATGGAGCAGAAGCCAAGAGCAGGCCTTTTTAACTTGTTTCACAGTTTCTGGTACAGCATACATTTTGACAGCTGTTATGCCAAAAACTGGCTTCTGCAACAACCTGCATTGTGGATTCTAGTTATAAAAGCTTGAAAAGGGTTGTTGATTCTTAGAGATTTCTGTATTAATTTGTCCAACCTTCAATTACAACATAGTGGAATTTATTATAAACTTTGGTCATGAATAACATAGGTTCTTGCACTATACTTGTGGAACATTCAATTACAATGATCTTCACATTTTCCTCAATTATTTATACTCTAGGCAGCTGTTACGGCTATGGCTAAAATAGCAGCCAGTCTCTACTGAGAAGTAAAAGTAGCCACAATAAATCTGTATAGATGTTTTTCATTTCAAGGAGTGGTTGTTCCATAGTTCTAAAGAGCACAGAAACTCAGTGAGAAAAACCTCAAACAGATTGGCCAAACAGAATGATTTCAGATTCTGTGATGGAAACCTTGTCAAATCCTTAATTCTTCTATTGTTTACATTAGTCGGTGTAAACAAGCTGAAAACACGGGAAAGAACACATATGTACTAAAACCACACTGTCCCAAGGTAATCTAAATTTAATGTCTGGGAAAAATTCATACATATTTTTAAATTAAATGTCATAACAGATTCTGCATAAAATATGAACGGACAAAGATTTTTATTTAATGACTGTGATTTTAAAAAGTTCTTCTTAATATAGATCTATTACTGCTGACAAATTCAAATATTTTCTGCCTATAGTCTTAGCTTCACTATCTCTGACAGTAAACATATTCTTCCTATACTATATGCTTTCAGTTGTAATGCAGCCTCTTTTGGTGCTGTGGTTGTACACATTAAGTATAAACGAGATAAGAAATAACTTTTTACATAGTAAAACCCATCAGCAAATCAAGAGACAATGAGTGTTTTAAGAATTTCATACAACTGCTAATTTGCAAATTCCTCCTTGCTTTGTCAACATTTATTATATGAAAATATGAAAGGTATTTCCCGGAGTCTTTTGGGAAGGACAGAAGGAATCTTCATTCTTTTTCTTAGCTTTCAAATTCCCCGCTGTACTTCTAACAGCTCTGACAAAGAATCAGATGCACTTCTATTTCCCTGCTTCTGGAAGCAGCATATTCTAAATTAAAAGCACTGTGTTTTACTTCTGTTTATTCTTGTTTAAACATAAAGTATCCCAAAATATTATTACAAATGAAAAATAATAAACCTTCTAAATATGTCCTAATACATTCAAACCCAATCCATTATGTGTTGACTTAAGCAGAATCAGACATAAATCATAAATATTGCACTACAAGTTATAGATCTGCCTTTCCAACATATTGGCGCAAGCATTGCAACAATCACAATGAAATTAATAGTCACATTTTGTAAAGGATTTAGCAAAACACCCATGAATACTACTTACCATTTGAGATCTATTCTTTGGACAGCCATTGATGTCTTCAATCTTTTCATTTGCTGAAAAACAAATGTAAAGAGTAATGCAAAAAAGCTGCAGCAAGGACACTTATACCAGTTATTTCCAGAGCACTTGTTGCTAGCTAAATCAAGTGGCCTAATACTGCGGTTGTCCAATCAAAACAAATGTGTGAAACACTGAGACCCATCAAGAAAGCAGCAAAATTTTTTCTCATGGGTCATTCCTCCAGAGACAGCTGGAGCAAGGTCATTATCATTTCAAAAGGAGACAACTAGATTGCCAACATTTTTTTACGTGACAAATAACTCCTTAAAACCTAGAAACTGCATCACTAGCATGTATGTGTTCATCATGTGTGTGTAGATGGGTGTTCATGTAAGACTGACTTATTTATAAGATACATATAGCATAGATGCATATATTTTAAGGCCAAAAGAAACCACTGTGATCATCTAGTCTGAACAATTACATAGTACAGATCATAGGACTGCTTTGTACTAATTTTTTTATGTTTATATGATTAGATTTTTTTTTACATTTTTTTAAATCTACTTTAAGTTTGTGTTGCAAGGAATAGTTTACTTATATCTGAGGAAGAGGAAAAGGAGAGGGAGGAAGTATTCTGTCTTCAAGTTTCTTGTTCCCCCTGTCTTAATATGTAAACATCATGTCTCTAAGATTTTTTCAAGCATCAGGCAAAACCCAAACAATATGCAGCATCATTAAATATGGTGCATGATATAACTGTGATGCATCCAAAGTAACTCCAAAAAACCAAAAAAATACAAAACTTTATGTATTATCTAAGTATTAAAATGAGTAAGCCTCCTATAAGGGAGAACAGATTAAAAATCAGTGATAACTATCAGCAGACATATATACAGCAGATCATTTTCTTTAAATTAAGACAATGAAGTAGCATATTTATTATCTTTTAAATAATTCACAGAACAAATTTGCTATTCTTAAATAACACTTTTTCTTAGATACCTTGGTGCCAGTTCATTTTCTAATTCTGAAAAAAACTAATTCCTAATTTAAGGTTCTTTTCTTTTTGAGAAGTGCATCTTGTGTTGATGTGAAGGTGCAATCTGAGTGAGTCTACATGAGATGCTAACTGTGCAGTAGCCTACTTGTACCATGCAGCAGCATGCAAGGCAAAGCCTGTGCTAATACATTACTGTGCAGTAGTATTAGCCTATTGTACAGTTAGTGTCATTAAAAAGCCATGTGCCAGTGCTACTGCGCAGTAGCGCCAGTTATTGCACATTGATTTAGTACTTGGTTATCCAAATATTAAACGTAATGTGCCATAACTATGGCACATTAATGAACATGCAGATGAGGCCTCTGAGTCAATATTTGTCACAAAGTTTGCATTATTGCAAAGACAAGTGCAAAGCCCTGCAATTGAGGCAGAATAACCACCATGTGGTTCCTGGCTGCAGCACCGGGCCGCAAGACTCAACAGGAGTTGGCCTGGCCCCCAGGATTCTTGGCTGGCTCTGTACAGTGCCGGCTGGGCCAGTTCAGCTCCTGCTGTATCCTGCAGTCTTGGCTGTGCAGCTGGGACGTGGCGCCTGAGCAGAGAGGGGTGGTGGGCAGGGAACTGGCATGAGAACAGCAGAGAGGAGAGAAAAGTGGAGGCAAGTGGGAGCATGGGGCCCACACTAGTGCTCCAGGTCCAGGAGCGGCAGGAGCGCATAGCCTGGGCTTGGAGGAGCACTGGCAGGGGCTCTGCCTGCCATGGGGAGTGGGCCTCCCACTCCACACATACCACAGCCCTCCCCAGCCACCCTCCCCCCACGCACTCACAGCCCCCAAAAACTCCATACCCATATGCTCCCCTGCCATGAATACACCCCCGAGACCACCATGCCTATCCACCTCCACCCCACACATACACCCTGTCCCACACCCCACATAACCACACACCTACAAACCTATGCCCACCCACCCATACCCCCCACCAATATACAAGAGTAAGACTTCCTTTTAAGCTATTATAGTACCACCTCTACATACTCTTTACAAACACATGTAAATCAGGACAAAAATATTTTTTAAAATGAAATGAATGAATATTTCAGTGTTTGATTTTTAGAATATAATTCGGTACTTTTCTGGTTCCGAGATGGCAAAGCCTGTTGCTGAAAGGAGGATTTCTCGGGGTCAAGGGGGGGGACTTCTGCTGGCAAAGGTCAAGAGTTAGGGGGTGAGACTTTTGGTCCCAAGATGGTGACCGCAGGGCAGGGCACCTGTGAAGGGGCGAGGCTACCCTTGCAGCCCTCGATGGCTTGCCAAAACTTAGTAAGCAGCCCTCTATCCAAAATAATTACCTGACCCTGCTCTAGGAACTATCCTTTGGGATACTAACTGAATACACTCCAAGACTTTTTCAGAGTCACTGCTTCCCAAAATAAAACTCACTTCACCAACCAAACATGATCACTCTGTAAGTCACCTGTCCTCTTCATTGTTTACCAAATCCTTCATTGTGTGTCATGTGAACACTTTAATCAGTAATGAGTCTATGGCTTTTATCCTTCTAGATCAAACAAAGTAGTATAGACCTAATTCCTGTGAGAGCCCACTGGAAATATTGGATGTTGAAGGATGATTCCCTAGCTGCAGATTTATTTGGAGAGGTATTATTTAGTCAGCTTAAAATCAATTTAATCTGTAGTATGTTGATTTATATGATTTTAAATAAAAATGTTATGTGATAAGTCAAATGCCTTAAAGAACTCTGTTATATCAACATTACATTTATCAACCAAACTTGTATCTCATCAAAGAAACTTATATCAAGTTAGACAAGATTTATTTTCTATAAAACCGTGTTGATTGACAATAACTACATTATCCTCCTTTAATTCTTAATTAATCAAGATCCATATTAGTTGTTCTCCTGTTGTGCTGGGATCAATGTCAAGCTGACATGCCTATAATTAGCAGGGTTATCCAAAAACTGGCACATTAGATTTCTCTCATTTCTCTAAAACTGCCCAAGTGCTCTAAGAGATATTGAAAAACAGCAGTAATAGTCCATGGAACTCTTGAGCCTGGCTGTTTTAAACTTCTGTACTCGAATTATCTACACTGGCTGATTTAAAAATGTCTAACTTTACGAGTTGTCATTTTATGTCTTCTTGAGTTCATACTGTAATGGAAAGTATTTCATTGTCTGATATGAATACATCATTTTTTCTCAAATACAGAACAGAAATACTTATTAA
The DNA here is from genome assembly GCF_001723915.1 of Gavialis gangeticus. NCBI lineage: Eukaryota > Metazoa > Chordata > Crocodylia > Gavialidae > Gavialis > Gavialis gangeticus. The sequence goes on along the minus strand of NW_017729025.1, from coordinate 115,791,909 downwards.
CATTTCTTCACATTTCTAGTCTCATGACAACAGGTGTGAAGAATTCAGATCACCCTCAGTCAACCCATTCTGATCACTCAGGTTGGGGAGTCAGAGGTATCCAGAGATGGTTTGCCACATCATGCTCTTATATACGGCCTCTCTGAAACACCGTATGCCTCATTCCTCTTTTAAATACTCTATACCTCCATCATAAGCCCATAAAACTATAGTTCATAGTTGAAAATAAGCATGGACCAAATTAACAATTCTTTTCCATGATAGTTTTTTTTCCTTTCCCTCTCCATGCTACCATGGTGGTCCTTGTCTACTTCTAGGCCTCAGCTGCTATAATGTTATTTATACAAAATAGCTCAGAATTTCCAGCCTTTCATATTTGCCATGAAAGGGGGAAGACTGTAGCCTGCTTCAGTGCCTTATATCTGAGGCTTCCTAGGCGATGGCTCCTACTATGTTTTCCAGGTTGCCTACTCAGTAGCCAAGTTTTATAGTGTTCCACGTGTCTTATGCAGATCTAAAAATGAATACTTTATTTCACATATTTACTGCACATGGCTACATAAGTCAGTCCTGGTGATAATGTATGTTCAATGAGGCTGAGAGGAAGCATACTGGGTATTTCAGAGTGCTCAGCCACTACAGCCATGGAGTGCTCAGTCATACCACCAAGAAGAAAGGGGACTGAAGGCAACAGATGGAATGCAGAAGAATGTTCTGTGCTGGCCATAAAGGGAAAGCAGGTGGGTTGCGGGGGTGCAATACTGAGTCCATCATTATGAGTAGTGAGTAGGGACCTACCTTAATACAATTGCACGGATTTCAAAGAAATCATGAAATTGGATGATTGCCACAAAATCTGTGGGGGGAGGGAAAAACACTTAGTAAAATAAAGTACTGGCTCCCAAGTGGAAGCCAGTAGTCCTCCCAGCCATGCAGCCTGGCATGAACGTTGCTGCTGGTATGAAAGCAAGCAGGCAAGATGTTTGCCACTCCTCAGCAGTGACGGGTGGGGCTGCATAATGGACAGCCCTCTTAGTCTATCAGCAGCAAGAGGTGAGGCCATACAACAGACAGCCCTCTCCCTGCAGATTTCATGGAGATCACCCAGTTTCACAATTTCGGTGAAATCTGCACAATCGCGATTTGGGTAGGTCCCTACTCATAATGATGGCCTCAATATTCCATCCTCCACCTACCTGCTTTCCCTCCATGTGTTGGGTTATAGATGACCAGCACAGTGGGGTGGGGCAGGGGGAGGTCGCCCTCAGCCAATCAGGGGCATGGGGGCTCCACCGTGATAGGGTCTCAAAGATGGCAGCCAGCCCCATGATCTGCCTGTGAAATTGGCTAGCTGGTTCCTCGAATTCAATAGACCCATAATTAGGAGCATCCATTATCTTTAAAACCCTGCACAAGAAGCACATCCCCAAGTATGCATCCTGGTTTGGGAAGTATGATTTCTTTTTCTCCCCATGAAACTTCATCTTAAAACCAGAGTAATCTGAGTGTATGCAGATGAAATGAATGTCACCCTGAGCTTTCTAAGTGTCTGCAGATTTTTGATGTACAAACTGAAGGGGTTTGATGGCCTTTTTCTTTTCCTTTTCGTAAGCTGGATATAGCAAATCAGCTTACACTGTAACAAAAGTTATATGAACAGATACTGTTCTCTTTTTCAAAGGCAGGATATGAATCAAAGGAAAGAGAAGAGAAATTAATAGAATCTTTAGACTTTATTTCTGCTGTGGTGGATTCATTACATTATTGTGAGATGCATCATTAAAGACAAAAATATAAGATAGCATGAGGGCCAAAGAGTCTCTGTTATCAGTTATAAAGTATTCCTTAAATCTGTCAGTCAGGCAGCTGTCAGTGCCCCAATTATATAAATAGGTACGCATACCCCGAAAAAGGCTTCAACAAATGTTGTTCCATAGAACATGAAAAATTATGTCAGGAATGAAACTGAAATGGATCAGATAGAACAGAATTGGTTTGGATTTATAAAACTCCTTATACAAAAGACAACTCAGTTCACAGTACAGTAATGAATTAGGTTTTTTGTTGCAAACATGACAGCTCACAAGCATCTCAGACCCACTGCTGGACCACAGAAAATGTTTTCTTGAGTAAAGGAATGTTGGCCAGCATACTTTATAAAGTGTTGTTAATTTTCACCTGCAAATTCATCCAGAAAAAGAATTCTATGTTTAAGGTCTCACCCAAAGAATGATCAAACATATCCTATTTATTCTTGAGCCAAATGCTGTAATGGAACCTAAATTCATAATCTGATGGCTCAAACTTAACACTTGCCTACACTTGAATGTTGTTCTAAAATAAGGGTTTGTACAAATTTAAATGTGAAATACTATTCCTGAAGAATTCCATATATAGACATTCTTGTTCTGGACTAAAAGTGTTTGCTCCTGATTTAGCATAAACCATTTCCCCATGTAAATTCCTGAATGGCTATTCTTGAATAAACCCATATGTAGAAAAGCCCTTAGTGAGCTATGGTGTAACATGAGGGATCAGTCAAGTGACACCAAAGACAGCAGTTTGGCAACATAGATAACTACTGGACATTATTTGTGGATATTACTATGTTTGGAACATAGCTCTGTGATCACTTTTAACCATGAATATTGTGACATGAGAAACACTGTGCTATAAAATAAATTATCTTCAATTAAAGTGAGGTCCTGAAACTTGTCCTGTTAAAATCAGTGGAAAGTCCCATTTACTTCAACTACAGAATTGTCTGCTCTATTAATGTCAGTAAAAACTACAATCACAAGAAATACTAAACGTTTTATCACTAGGTCAGCTTTTATGATTATTGTTGTAGGCATGAATCTTGAACATTTAGACTTCATTCACTTTATATTTGCAAAAAAGTATGCCTGAAACAACATTTTACAGTATATCTGTTTTTGCTCAATGTGCAAACTACCTGTGGCAATCCAGCTTTTAAATCTGTGTTCTCAGATCAGTACAGTCTTGAAATACGTATTCCATCTGATCAGAGTATCAGAACCATTAGCTGGCTACGTGAAATTAGATGTAATAGCTACTTAGTATCTGTTCCCTATCTCAAACAAAATAATATTTGAAGACCACAGCTCATCAATACCAAAATTCAGGGAACATTCCAGGTATCAGTGGACACTGACATTAGGATTGGTTTATGATTAAAGTTAGTAAAATTAAAGGCTTGACAGACACCCAACTGACAATTTGACATGCTATATTACAAGTAGTTTTAATTCTTAAATTGTTTATGTAGCTGTAATGATATATATTTCTATCCTCAATGGGACATTTGTATGTATAAGGTTTTAGATATTTGTAGAATTTCTCCATTTTTGTAAATTTGGATGACAAGTTATAATAAAAGGTGAGTGAAAATGCTACTTTCTTATAAAATCCAAAACAAGATTGTCCTTTCATTGTTTTATTCATCCTGCTGGACCTCGTGAACCTCTGTAACAATTCACATTGATAGCATTGATCTCACACCTCATTTCAAAAGGTCATTACATAAATTAGATGGGATCCTGCCAATACACACTGTTCACAACTTGATCCATGTGAACAGTCTCACTGACTTGAATGCAAATAGCTCACGTGAGTCAAGTTACTCACCTGCATATGTTTTTGCAAAACTGAGGTGTGGAGTTGATCTTCTATTGGACTTGACCCTGCAAAGTGTTGATCCTCCCTCAAAAGCTAACAAGGACAACAGACATTCTCTAAAAACTGTGTGACGCACGGCTGTCCAAAATTTAATGGGAACTGGGCATTCAAATTTATAATGTACCTTTGAAAATCTCAGCCTGTGTGTTAGTCTAACTGAAACCAAAATCTCTTTAATGTACCAACATATTCAGAAAGCATTTCTCAACGACTGATTTTCATTTTAAATGCCCCTCTATATCACTACAGTCCAGGCATTTGCAAGTTCTTTAAACGCAATTATGCTTTTTTGCTTCCTTATGATACATAATGAAGGCTCTAAAGACTGCATTTTTATAATAAAAGATACAATTTGTTTATTTTCCCCTTAGAAATGTCAGAAATATGTAGCTTGTTTTTTCATTTGTTTTGTTGGAGGTTATTTTCATAGATCTCAGATGTGGATCCTGAGCTTTTTTAGCCACTACCTGAAGCAAGTATGGATGCTAAAAACTGAAGAGTAATATATTTTCTCAGCTGTGTTATTTGGGCATTTGAACTAAATCAATGGTAACAAAAAGAACAGTGTATTTTAAACAGCCAAATAAAAATCATACCGTCTTTTAATTAATTAAGCTTAATTATAGAGCATCTCTGATAGCATAATTCTATCAGTTTTCTAACAAACTTTGGAACCTTCTAGGAAAAAACAAAGGACAGACAAAAAATTAAATTTCTCATAAAAAGAGGAAGAACAAACTAATTTTGGAGAAAACAAAAGTCTTTAAAAATGCTTCTTTATTCTTCAGAAAAAAATATGCAAACCTGTTTTTCCTTTGCAAATCACCTTTAGCACTGACATACCAACTTCAAAGGTTTTTCAGTACAAAACTGAAGTGAACACAAGGAATTTTCATCACCAACTTCACCTAAATAAATTCTTTTTAACTTGGGATAATCACTAGATACCCAATCAACCTCCATAAAAGGAAAAATATCTTTGTGAAAAAAAGTGCTTACTCCTACCTACCATCAGAGAGCACAGCATGCAGAAGGGAAAAGGCACCTAGCAATACCATTACAAAGCTCCATTGTGCTAATCCTTATTTATAAGAACAGGTCTTGATTTTGTAGCTGCAGTTAAAGCCACTTCCATGTGTGGAAGTTACCACGTCTGAGTTGACAATGAGATGCAGTTTGCCTAAGGCCAAAAGATAGTAGACGCAAATGAATATTTTTCTTTCACTGCCAATTTGGGGGATTAAAATGTGTGTCTTTAAACATGGATTTTTTTTTTATTTGGAAAAGGATTCCATGAAAAAAAACCCTTCACCTCATTTTAGCCTTTCACAGCTGTGTCTTAGACCAGTAAAACCAAACACTGCAACAGCTGCAGTGAGAAAAGGTAGGCAAATGAAAAATGGAATAAAATCAGACATTTTGGGAAACAATAACTATGAAATACTTTTAGAAGAGTTAGCTGTTCTGACTTATTCAACTATTTGGCATAGGTAGGTTATCATGTGTTTAGGGTGCTATTTTTATATGCATGTGGTTACACAGGGAATTTGCATAACATTGCTAAACACAAATGTATATATAAATGTACATCCATGTATGTATATGGACAGACAGATTTACTAAAGCCCAAAAGGCAATTAGGCACTCAATATCTTTTAAAAGTCAATGTGGATAAATAGCCAAGACCCCTTTAGACCTATGAAATTTCCTCATTTAATGTAGACAAGTACATAGATATTGGGTGGCGTATTGGTTATTCAGCGTGAATGGACCAGATCCTCATGTGGTGCAAGTTCATTCTCTCTATTGGAGTCAATGGAGTTATGCTTAGTTATGTCAGCCGACTATCTGGTTCATAAATTCCTAACCTTAACTCAGAGTCCTAACTCCTGTGCGCTGAATATCTAATGGATATAAATATGCAAGTCTGATGTCTTCTTATTTCAGTGATGTCTTAATTTGCATCTCAAGTCTGTCACACTTTCTGTCAATAGCAACAGTTACTCTAATTCCTCTTAGAACAGGTCCCCAAGTACAGGAGCATATGCATGTAGAGGCACAAATAGCAGTGGCACAAATTTTTACCCCATTGCATGCTCTGCACATGCACTTCACAGCACACAGCAAATTGTCCTGGGTAGGGAAGGCCTAGGCTAGCACCTGTGCTGTCCCCAGCAGTATTACCTGGTGTCCTGATGCAGCAGGGGCACAGGTCTGGCAACACAGAGCCTGGCCAGCAGCCAAAGCATTGCTTTCGACTGCCAGCCGTCCATTTGTTTCAGGGCATGATACTGATGAATGCTTTGCACTGCTTTTTTCCCTGCAATTTTTTTTTTTTTTTTTTTGCTACCTGGATTTCCAGATAGCAAATTTTGATAGGGCTCACATTTCTCCAGTAGGGTTCACGTTTTCACGTTCCCTGCATGTGGTTTGGAGTACCACAAACCACGTGCCCCTGCACCTGGGGATGCTCTCTTAATGGACTTCCAGTTTCTGTTGGTCAGCACTGCTCCATCTATGTGTTTTGTGGCATCCCAAACACCAGATAGATGAGTCTGTAACAGAACTAATGAAGAATCCAGACCCAAGTCAACAGGGAGAGAATATGGAGCCTTATATAGGGCTCAGTCTTGCAAGCTGCTGAGGATACCCAGCATTTCGAAGGATCAAGCCTATAACCTTTGGGCTCTTGGATTGATAAATAAGCCTGATCATTTCATAGATTTCATAGACATTAAGGCTGGAAGGGACCTCAGGAAATCAGCAAGTCCAGCCCAAGGGCAGAAAGTCAGCTAAGGTCAAAGGATCCCAGCAAGATAAGCATCCAAACATCATGAAAGTTTTCATTTTTCCTCCACATAAATATTTTCTCCCCTTTTCCTAACTGCACAGAGATTTTTTCAGATCTAACTGGAGGTGGCAGGTTCAATATAGCAAACCATTCTTGTGGTGAATTATTTCCAGACCAGTCCAAATAAGGGAACGGTAGTAGAGATAATGAAAAGGCAGGCAAGGCTACAAACAGCATAACAGAAAAAAGCTCATCATCTGCCTTTTCCCTTCAGCTGTCTTGGGTGATACTGCTATGTCAGGAGATCTTATCAAGAGCATCAAATACTTTTCCACAATCCCTTAACAACAGGCTTTATCAAATTAATTATCAAAACCTCTAGGGAGAATTATCATCTTAATTCCATGCGGTTCAATTTCTTTTTTCCCATGTTTATGGGAGAGATAAACAAGCAGGGGTTCTGACTGAGTGGGTGTGTACATGGTACAAAAAAAAGAAACTCACCTACAACCTGGATGATTTCAGCCAGTAAGACTCCATCAGTCACATCTTGCTGCAGGTCCTTTATCAAGCGTTTATGGCCAGATTTTGCTAGATAGTGATTAGCCCAATCTGTATAAATCTATGAAAAAGGAAAAAACATAAAGACTAAATTCTATGCACTTGATAAAACCTAAAAATCAGAATCTTGTCTCTGACTCCATTTAAAACTTTCTCTCCGATTTTCAGACCTTGAACAGAAGATGCCTGCTTTCCAAGCTGTTTGAAATAAGCCAAACATTAAAATTCAGGGCATTGTGCAGATCACGTATTCAGCTTACTATAGTATGGCTTTTTTCTATTGAGAAATCTGACATCAGAGCTTCGGGAAAACCAAAGCAAGCTTCTAAACATGCTACAGCTTGAATGGAGCATCAGACATGGAACTAAATGGTCTGCAGCAGTGACAACTTTGCAGATCGATTTCTTTCTTTACCTAAGTATTTTGTGTTTTCTTTCTACCATTTTTCTCCTCGGTAGGAATCCCTTTTAAAGGCTATTTCTAAGGAATATCAGTCATAGAGTGGCTTGATTTTCAACATAGGCTCATAGGGCAGTTCTTCTTAGATGCAAAGACAGCTTAATGTATGAGTTCTATCCATTCTAATACATTCCCAGCCTCTACTAGATCCATTAAACTGATGTTAAAATTCCTTACAGATGTCTAATTATAGTGACTTACCATAAAATAAAACAACACCTCAAAACATAGCAAACAAATATAAATAAAGCAGTTAAATCAAGAGGTTTTAAAGATATGTATATCTTTTTCAAGGGCCAAGTCCTCCTTCCCACACACTGTACCAACTATAACAATAGTAAATACAGTGTCCATAGACAATAAAATAAAGTAGCCTATGATTATTTTTCAGTTATTTGGAGGTGGAGGATTCCAGACACTAACAGAACCAACTCCTATAGCATATAAAGAGGAGTAGCCATTTGTTAATATAAGAACCCTGAAAAATGGAATGAAATGTTGCTATCTCCTAAAAAATGCTGAGAGTTTGGGACTAAAAGTAAATGAAGTTATGAATTCAAAAAGACCATAGTCAAGAAAAACATTAAGAAAAGTGAAACCTGAAAATGGATAACAAGAGGAACAAAACCACAGAGCTGTAAGCTACTCCATGTGCCTGCCCACAAAAAAACAAGTGACTTACAGGGCAGATGAGCACTGTATGCCTGGAAGACCAGCCAGACCTATGTCATAGCATGGTTGGGGTCCACATGTAACACTGAACCAGTGCACTGTGAACCAGTTCAAAAGGGTACCTGTTATTCCAGATGCCCTTTTAAACCATTCCAGGTAGCTTTAAACCAGTCTAACAGGCTTGTATATCTGTCTGTTTCAGGTTTAAACTGTGTTTAAATAGGGCTATTAGATGTGCCCATATCCTAAAAATGCTTAACAAAGACAGCTTTTAGAGAAATCTGCTGAGCTTGATTCTCCTCATTTAGAACTATTTTAAACAAATACACATGAAAATCAAGACCACTGAACTATTTTTGGAAACTTGTAGGTTTGTGATGTTGATTTCAACCTGACTAAAATTAAAGTTAATCAAAGACACAGTAAATAGATCATTATCAACTTAGCAGATAGGGTACTCTACATCCAAAACTGGTAGAATTACAGTCAGGTAGTCTGGGATCTATATTAATGGGGCAGTTTGGTTACTCATTTATCTTCAAGGTAAATGTAGATATTAATTCAACTTTGATTTCAGAATCCTCCCAAACAAATCACAATGTTCACCTACATTACTATGAATTAAGTTGTTTCTTCTAATCACACTGTGCTAATGACTGTCATTAGTAACTCAGGTAAAACACATTCATTGGGCTATGCCAGTGTCAACTATTAGTACACTAAACAGGCCCAGAAGGGAGACCACTATACTATCTGCTCTTGTTCCAAACAAGAAAGTATGACAGACATTTTTCATATCAGTTTTGTGAAAAAAAAAATTTAATTAAAAAATCTGTAGAGGCTTATTTCTATATCAGGATCAGTTCCTTGCTTACAAGAACAGAACTCAAAACACATTTTGAGCCAGATTCTTCCCTGTATCCTATGCTTAACAGGTACTCCAGTAGTGCATACAAGCTCAAGAGAGCATGCAGACTATGCTTTCTAGGTCTTCTGGAAAATTAGGGTTGAAAGGGACCTCACGGATACAGTATTCCAGATGTGGCCTCACCAGTGCTGAATAAAGGAAAATAATCATTTCCCTTGATCTGCTAGCAAAGCTCCTACTAACGCAGCCCAGTATGCTGTTAGCTTTCTTCATAATTAGGGTACACTGTTGGCTCATTGTCCACTGTAACCCTCAGGTCCTTTTCTGCAGAGCTGGGCTTAACCAGTCAGCCCCCAGTTTGTTCTAGTGCATGGGATTGTTTCATTCTAAGCGCAGGTCTTTGCACTTGTCCTTACTGAACATCATGAGATGGCAGAATTGAGGCCTTTACAGACAATGGGCTGCATTCTAATTTTCTATGAATAGAAATAAAGGTCACTAAGTAAATAAAGGAATTATATATAGGTATAAAATCAGAATAAGTGAGAAGAGAATCAGAAGTACCCTCCTCTTCAAGAACCAAAAGCCAACTCCTAAACCCACCAAGTAAGTACCAGTATTCTTTCTTCCCTCCTTGAGAGAGAACACTGGACAGAGACAGAGAGAGGGAGAGAAAGAGAGAAGAAAATCTGTGCTTTCCTTTCCCCCACTACAACTAGCAACTGGCTGTTAATTAAAAAAGGGTAAGGTAGAGATGGCAGGGCATGAAAGACTTCTTTCTTAGTAAACATCTTAGTAAGTGTATTTAGACTCATTAATATTTTTCTCTTTGTATTTTATTTTTATGTAACACGATCTGGAAAACAATGTTGACAATTGTGCTGACCATAACACTGAAGTGCTGAATAACATTTTATGGTTTTCCCTCATTTGTCCTCCACTTCCACCTTTACATTTCAGATTAAACGGGATATGCATTTACTATTAAGCTAGTGGTATTGTGCATTTTAAAAACAAAACAGGCTGAAACATCTCAGTGGAAAACATCTCAGTGAAACAAATGCTGACTACATATGAGTAACTGATTTCCATTGTCAGGAAAAAAGCCCTCACATAACAGAAGAAGTTCTTTAGATCCTTAGGCAGGAAAACATTTTTATGACAGAAAAATATGGTTCTAAATGTGCAAGAATGTTAAAGAAGTAGGACTAGGCAATTCCAACATGGATCAAAGGGGGCAAGAGTGTTCAAAAGCCCCCATGGCTCAGCAAAAGCATCCAGGAACATCTCACAGCTAACAAAGAGGAGCACACCCAATGGAAGGGAGGGGCCATCACCAGGGAGGACTATACCTCCATTGCTCAGGATTGTAGGGGGCGCTGTTAGGAAGGCCAAGGCGGAGATGGAACTGGGACTAGCGACCTGGATCAAGGATAACAAGACATCTTTTTTTAAATACATAGGGAGCAAAAAGAAGGTTCTGGGTAACGTGGGCCCGCTGCAGGACATGTGAGGAAATCTGGTGGTCTCACCAAACAAAGCTAACCTATTTAACAATTTCTTTGCCTCCATTTTTCTGAGCAGGGACCAAGTCATCCCCACCACCGGGATTCCCTATGGTCCCAGGGGAGGCGCAGCCAGGCCCAGGGTCAGAGAGGACCTAGTCAGGGAACTTCTGGTGGGACTGGATGTGTTCAGATTGGCAGGTCCTGACAATCTCCACCCCAGAGTGCTGAGGGAATTAGCAGAGGTCATTGCGGGACCCCTGGCACAGCTTTACGGGCACTCATGGTGCTCTGGCAAGGTGCCAGAGGACTGGAAAAGGGCCAATGTGGTCCCCATTTTCAAAAAAGGGAGGAAGGAGGACCCAGGAAACTATAGGCCAGTTAGTCTTACCTCAATCCTGGGGAAGCTCTTTGAGAAAATTATCCAGGTGCACATCTGCGAGGGGCAAGCAGGAGAGTGTATGCTTAGGGGCAACCAACACAGGTTCATTAGAGGCAGGTCCTGTCAGACCAACCTGGTGGCCTTCTATGACCAGGTCACAAAATCCTTGGATGCAGGTGTCACGGTGGACATAGTGTTTCTGGACTTTAGGAAGGCCTTCAACACTGTCTCTCACCCCTTTCTCGTTAAAAAATTAGGAGATTGTGGTGTCAATGCCTACACAGTCAGATAGGTCACCAATTGGCTGGAGGGCTGCACCCAGAGTGTGGTGGTGGACGGGTCATTTTCGACCTGGAGGGATGTGGGCAGTGGGGTCCCCCAGAGCTTGTTCCTTGGACCCACACTGTTCAACATCTTCATCAGTGAGTTGGAAGAGGGGGTGAAAAGCACCTTGTTCAAATTCACAGATGACACTAAGATGTGGGGAGAAGTGGGCATGCTAGAAGGGAGGGACAGGCTGCAATTGGATCTGGACAGGTTACAGGGGTGGGCGGATGAGAATAAGATGGGATTTGATACTGACCAGTGCAGGGTACTGTACCTAGGGAGAAAGAACCAGTAGCATACCTAAAGGCTGGGGAGCTCTCTTCTCGTCAGGACAGAGGCAGAAAAGGATCTTGGAGTCACTATAGACTCCAAGATGAACATGGGCCATTAATGTGGGGACACAGTCAGGAAGGCTAACCTCGTCATGTATCCACAGATGCATCAGGAGCAGGCCTAAGGAGGTGATCCTCCCCTCTATATGACATTAGTCAGGCCGCAGATGAGGTATTGTGTCCAGTTCTGGGTGCCGCACTTCAGAAGGGATGTGGACAGCATCGAGAGGGTCCAGAGGAGGGCCACTCGCATGATCAGGGGGCAGCAGGCAGGCCCTATGAGGAGAGGCTACAAGACCTGAACCTGTTCAGCCTCCACAAGAGAAAGCTGAGAGGGGATCTCGTGGCCATCTACA
>NW_017729025.1:115768342-115774956 GCF_001723915.1 Gavialis gangeticus | reverse complement strand
AGTTCTGGGTGCCGCACTTCAGAAGGGATGTGGACAGCATCGAGAGGGTCCAGAGGAGGGCCACTCGCATGATCAGGGGGCAGCAGGCAGGCCCTATGAGGAGAGGCTACAAGACCTGAACCTGTTCAGCCTCCACAAGAGAAGGCTGAGAGGGGATCTGGTGGCCATCTATAAATTGGCCAAAGGAGACCAGCAGGGAATGGGAGAGTCCCTGTTCTTCTGAGCACTCTTGGGAGTAACAAGGAATAATGGCCATAACTTGATGGACAGTAGATTCAGGTTAGACAGCAGGAGGCACTACTTCACAATCAGGGCAGCTAGGATCTGGAACCAACTTCCAAGAGAAGTGGTGCTCGCTCCTACCCTGGGGGTCTTTAAAAGGAGGCTAGATAGACATCTTGCTAGGTTCGTTTGACCCCAGCATTCTTTCCTGCCCATGGCAGGGGGTCGGACTTGATGATCTGCTCAGGTCCCTCCCAGCCCTACCGATTATGACACTCTGAAACCATAACTGAAGTTACCTTAACTTTTGCTGCAGCTGCTACAAATAAACTGGAATCACACAATACACATTTCTTAAAGGAATTAATTGAAATTTGCACTACATAAGAGACTTGGGTTTGAAGCACATTGCATAAAAGGTTCTTACCTCAACAGTACAATCCTAAACCAGAAGTATCCAGTAATGTTTTCTGATTTGCAAAAACACTGGAAGGTTTCTGTGACAAAATTGAGTCATTTCTATCAGGTACCTGAGTTAGACTCTGCATTTTTCTTAAGAACATGTTCTTCATTTCATTGTTTCTGGAAAAAGAAATTCAGGCAGTGGTGGCAACCTATTCTGCTTGCATTTTGGGTCAAACTGTATGGAGACCAGACTTCCCATCCCAGGGGAAATTATGAATATTCTATTAAAAGACAATTTAGCTCCTTGGAGCCTGGACAACACACAGATTTCCAATAATTATGGGAAACCAGACTGGTTTCTTTGAAAGTTTCATCAACATTGCCAAGTTTCTGCAGAACATTTATATTTCTAAGAATTGGCATTTTCCAATGGAAAAAAAGGCACTGCTGGAAATTTTCTAACATGCTCTAATCCTGTGATCTAATCTCTTTGGGAGGTCTCCTGGTAGGCAATTGATAGCATTGACACATGAATGATGAGAGAACAATATTTTTACCTGCTACATACAATACACAAATCACGAATGAAACAAGTATAGAAAACTCTCCAGCTCATGAATACAACCATCAGTTTGCCCACTGTATTCTACTTTCCTGTTGATCTTGCTGTGCTTGAGAGTCTGCCAGTATGAAATCAGAAAACCAAAGGAACATAAGGAAGAAGAAAGTTCATGCAGCTTCACATGCTTTCCATTTGCTGATACAGAAGTGTTTTTTCACAAACCCCACACTATGCTTTATAATCTCTAAAAAGGACAATTCATTAAACATTCATCTATAAGATTCTCATCCTCATATGGTGTTAGGATCCCACAAATGCAATATTCTCTCTCAGTGACAGGCCATTTATGATGACCATGGATCCTGGTTTTCTCTGATTTAAAAAAATCCCCAATTTTCAATTTAAAAAAGTAACCCCAAATACACATTTTTCCATAATTAAAATGAAACACTACTAATACATATATAGGACCCCTGAGAGGGGCTTGTTTTGGGTTGTTCAGGGCCGAAGGCCCAGGTGGCCTGTCTGACCTGAGACAAAAGTCAAGTGATGACTGCCATGAATCCATTAAAAATCCATCTGCTGATTGCATGGTCATTTTAACCAGCACAAAACTGACCAACTGTAGAGAAAAATAGTGCAGTGGGAGGGAACAACTTGGATTGGAAACAACCAGATAAAGGAAACACAGTGCAGCTGGGGATAGTCAAACTTGGATGTGAAAAAATGTTGCGAAGGGAGGCAAGCAAGGTGATAATATGGCCACGACAACATGGTGAGTTAGTCATCACCACCTGTAGCTTGGTTCTAGCGAAGTCTATTCCTCCCAGTGACCTTAAGAAGGGAATGATGGCCTGGTCAGACCACGAATTCCTTGAATGGTCACAGTGCTGGGTCCATCTGGTGAGCTAACACAGCATCGATCTCAGCTTGGGGATCTGTCAAACCTCAATTTCAGCTTGAAAGCCTTAAAAGGAGGCAGAAGAGACGCAGAGGGCTTGACTGTTGCTTGCCCCAAATGACCATCAGTGCTTAAAACTCATAGGAGCTGGACAGCACCCCCAAGCTCAGGGCTTCCCAATGGACTTAACGGAAGGCTGTGGAAGCTCCTTGGCTTCAGTGCACAGCCAGCCTAAATGACCATTAGTGCCTAACACCCTATGCAGGCTGTCAGCACCACCTCTGGCCTGGGGAAGGGCATGACAGACATCTCAGCTGGCCAATCCCAGCTCCAATGAGGGCTTGCCAACACTATACCATCTGCCCAATGGTCATGAGTTGCCCAGAGAGAGGAGGGTACCTGCAGGTGATGCCTTTATTCAGAATGTGAGGACCTACACCATTTGCCCTGAGCATATGACACTCATATACAGCCAAGGCTGTTGGAAAAAAAGGGTTTCTGCTATAAATACTCCCAGGTGCTAGCAAGGCACCCAGGGTACAGAGGAACCTCTCCCCAGCTGATCGTACTGAGCACCAGATTTAGAGACCACCCCTTATGTCAACCTGTAACAGGAATCACAGGCAGGTACTGGGCTCAATCCTGCTGCGGCCACATAAGTAGACCATCACCTCTTCAGGAGCTGCCTCCCTCTTAAGAGTCATAGCTGTAATATACCAAGAATCATGTCTTAGCTAGTTTGGGACTTTTCCTTAATGGTGGTCTTACTTCCCTGAAATCTATACATTAGCTGCATTTCTGGTAAATTAAACTATGTCATTCAGCAACACTACATGTAAAGAAAAGAAGGCAAAGAAGAAGCATGAGAGAAGAAGAAAAACATTACCCATTAGATAAGACAGAAGATAGTTTTTAAAGAATAAATACTTTTGCTGGGGGGGGTGGGGGTGGTAATAAGCCAGTCACCAGCTGATAACTGTCAGTCCTTCTAGATCAGGGTGTATGCATGAGAAGTCACCCAGACCTTCGACACATATGCTTAGGCAGGTGTTTTGGAGGAGCGAAGGCTGCCCAGACCTTCCACCTCCCCTTTAGACCACTGAGACAGAATCCAAAGGCCAGACTGAATCCTGACATTCGGTGCCTCCATCGCTATAGTTGTATAAGCATCCAGGAATTGAATACAGGTCTCCTGTGCAGCAGACAAGAATTCTACCGCTGAACCACGGAGGAGTCCATCAGCTGACAGAGGTTATTATTAACAGAAAACTGCTGAAACCTTATTGAAGCTGATCAACATGATAGCCCTTTTTATTTAGAAGAATATAAATCTGTAAAATCATGGCCAAAACCCTAGCCACATAGGCTAGTCTGGACATGAGCTATATGACCAGACATATGTCACTGGGCCTGAATGTAAATGCAAGGACCCACCTATTGTTTGATGGAGTGTGTGTGTGTGTGTGTGTGTGTGTGGCAAGGACCCACCTATTGTTTGATGGAGGGTGTGTGTGTGTGTGTGTGTGTGTGTGGCAAGGACCCACCTATTGTTTGATGGAGGGTGTGTGTGTGTGTGTGTGTGTGTGTGGCAAGGACCCACCTATTGTTTGATGGAGGGGGTGTGTGTGTGTGTGTGCGCGCGCGCACTTGTGCAGAGAGGGAGCTGAAAGGGGAAAAGCAGTCAAAGCAGATTGCAGGAAAGCCAAAGGGACAGCCAGAGAAGCATCAGTATTTTAGCCCTGAAAAAAAGCCCCAGGAGAGTTTTTTGGGGTGGAGACATACCCAAAAAGAAACTTAGAATTTTATCTGTGCATCCCGCTTATTTCAAGGAAACAGAACTTTTTTCATATGCTTTGTAAATAAACGGTATAGCATCAAATAACTACCTGACTCCATCATCTATGTGTCTTCCCAAGAGAACAAGCTGCAATCTGGTTGACTGCTCAGATTAAGAGAGAGAATTTTATGATGAAACCTCACCATCTAGTCCAGAAGACTGGACTACACAGACCACTAATCTGATCAAGTATGATTAATCCTGTATAATCCCTTCTATCCATTCATTATTCCTCTAATTTAAAAAATACGACCCCAAGAGACACGCTTTTCTAAACTTTTTCCCTATTCACATTTAATATGCTAGTACTTCCACACAGCTACTCTGCTCAGATGGAGTCTCTGATATCTCTACTTTTTTATGCATCAGCCCGGTGCAGCCAAGCTGAAGAACTATATAATAAACCAAGATTAAAGAAAACAATTCATGAAAATGCATATTGCAAGTACATACCTGGGTAATCAGGAGATTGAAACAGCCACCACATGAAAAGAAAATTCATGTGCTTATATTCATATTACAGTTGATATGCAACACAATCTAACCTGAAGTACTTATTATCACTGCAGTAGAGATATTGTCACTGTCTAGTACACGCATAGAATATTCCTTTCTGCTTTACTATTAAAATGGAGTAACAGTAGCACAAAATTAAACTTCTGATATTCTTGGATTTCAGGTAGAGGAATCTTCTTTTAAGAGAAGTGGTGAACTGGACAAAGACTGGATAAATCCAGACTGAACAACACACTAGACAATACTCTGACAGTAGCAATTCTACATCAGCAAATGGATGGACAAAATGTCTTACTAGGTTATTTGCATCTTTCATTATTATGATTTTCACCTTTAATTGCACCCCACAATTAGGTGCACACAAACTGTCCTCCTGTCATGTCACTTTTGCATCCCACTGGGGTTGTCTCATTTTACAATGCCAGAAAGAGAACATTATCCAAGAGAAGAAAACAGTTATTCTTTGTGCTGAAATCCATTTTTATGTTTGCTGGCCAAATTGCAAACACAGCTTTTTAGCTTTTTATTTAAAATTTACTTTAACATAAAAATTAAATGTGAAACATTGAGGTGAGTAGAATATTTTTTAAGCCAAGTAGTTGAACTAATAAAGTCTCCATGAGAAAAAATATATATTTACTTATTAAACTCTGTTTTCTTTAATTCTAAAGGATTGAACCATCTATTTGCTACTAAAAATGTTACATGATCGTATGAAGAACACATGTACAACTCAGAAAATTATTTTTTACTGGAAGTAACGTCTGTCTATGTGCTTTGTAGCACTTTTGTGCATGCAGTATTACCAAGGTCACTGCTCATTTTTAATAACCTGTCACTCTATAGTCACTATTTGCTCTCATAGCATACATTAGGCTAATTATGGAAACCTTCCAGAAAGCATTCAAAACTGCTTGTTTCCAATCTTTGTGACCTATTGCACATAAATATGATCTCTGATATTGTTTTTCTTCGTGTAAATACAGAAAATCTGTACAATGATTGTTATTTTTAGGTACATGAAAAATATTTTAAACCACACATGGGTTTCAAATGTACAAAACATTTAAATACCTAGGAAAACATTTATTTAAAAAAAGGTAGGACAATACCACTAACACTTTTTAGTAATACATATTCAAATTTCTGAGAAAAAATATTTGTAGAAAACAAATTTAAAAATCACGTGTTGAAATATTTATATCTAATTAACGAACAGAAACAATGCCATATGATTTATCTGATCAGTTACATTAATTAACAATGTATGAATGGCAAACAGTAGAGAACTGATCCTAATCAATACATGGTATTTTTAATGTTTTCAAGCAATTTACTCACCCCCTAAAACTGAATAAATGTGAGAAAAATCACACTTTGAAAATGGCTATTCTGTGAGGAGTTTAAACCCATCCAATAAATTAGTTGTCGTGAATTATAAATCCATTTTTAAGTAAGAATATCACAAAGGAATTTATTACAGTTGAATCATTTCGCTATACCATAACCCTCAATAAACCACAGTGTAAATACCATAATTACATACTGACAAACTGTCTTATCATGTAAATCAGCATGTTCTTGTAAAAGTTGTCAGTGATGTATACATAGTATAAACAACATTGTAGTTGTTCTGTTATTCAAAAGGGAATACCATAAGCAAGCATTGTAGCCACCAGGGCATGCCTTTGTGCTTGAGATCAGTCAGTTGTAGGATCTGTTTAATACCATACTGAGCTGGGAGCTATTCTGCTCTTGTAGAGGGACATATTTAGAGATTTGGTAGTATTCCTCCCACCTTTTTCTTTCCTGATACTAACAATGTAACTATGCTAGAGCAAAATGAAAGCAAATAGGAAAAACATTTTTCTTTTCTTTCAATCCACTTAATATGAATTAGGGATGCAATGTTTTAAATATTGAGTGTGCTTTGATTTGTAGCCAAAATACTATGCATGAACATAAACAAAGTCTTGAGTCCTTCCAAGGCAGTGGTCTCCAAACTTTTTAAGTAGAAGATCACCTTTGGCATTTAAAAGCAACCCAAGATCTACTGTGCACAGCCACCCTCCCCCTCCCTGCCTGCCCAGCAGGTAAGACTGGGCGGAAGGAAGGCGGGGGGGGGGGGGGGCGGGGGGAGCCGAGGGGGAAAAAAATATTTTGGGGGGGTC
>NW_017729025.1:115748522-115763342 GCF_001723915.1 Gavialis gangeticus | reverse complement strand
CCCTGCCTGCCCAGCAGGTAAGACTGGGCGGAAGGAAGGCGGGGGGGGGGGGCGCAGAGCGATGCAGAGGGATAAAAAATTATTTGGGGGCGTGCCTCCCCAGAAGGTAAGTCCCACCTGGCCAGGGCCCCACTGAACATATCCCTGCTTCTGCCCCTGCGGCACTGTCTCTCACTGTGGGGGGCTCTATCTAGCCCCTGCCCCTTCCCTCCTCCAAGGACTGACCTGCTGGGCTGGGGAGCGTGTGTGCATGCACACATGCACTCAACTCCCCACCCCAGCCTTGGATTGACTCCAAGAGAATCTGAGCTCTACCGGTGGATTGAGATCTACTCGTTGGTGACCACTGCTCTAGGGTTTAAAAAACATAAGATACATTGTTTATAAAGACAAAGAATGAAGGACTAAATAGGTCATTGGATTGAAAACTGGTAGGCTTTTCTCTCTTTTTATTTGAAAAATTGAAAAAATATGCTAGGGATTCCTGCATTCCCAGTGCTTTTCAAAACAATCATTTTTGTGAAATCTCGTGACTTTCATATATCTCAAACAGAAGTTAGGTCTCTTTTTGGCAATCCTGAGCCAACTGTACAGGTCTAGTACATATTCCCAAGAGTTTTAAAAGGCTTTCCCCTTTGATGCTTATGGAACAGTTATTCAGGTTAGACACAGACATTCAAAATTCCTGAGTCTGAATTGATTCAAACTTTGCAGGTTAGTCAAACATGATTGAACTGGTTTACAAGTAGACAGGTATTCACTTTTCATTCTGGAAATGCAGGCACATGCCTGCAGTGGCTCAGGCCAGAAGAGTGAGGAGGGGTTTAAACCTCACCTTGGCCTGCAGAGTTTAGAGAGTGGGGGAAGAAGGAGTGTGGCCAGACACAGGCATGGCCAGAGCACCGTGGTAGGGCAGGAGAAGGAGGGGGAGAGTCCTGCCCACTGCAGCAGCTCCATGATTGCTACTGGGCACACAGCTCTGCTGCCCAGCACTGGAGGGGGACCCTTCCTTCTCCTCCTCCCCCCACCATCACCATGGGGGGGTAGGGGGAGGCGGATTCTGTGAGGTGCTGGACTCTTCCTCCTCCTTCCCCACCCCAGCCACTGCGGGGTGGGGAGGGAGGCACTGTGTGGCACTGCCCAGCTCAGCCCAGTAGCAGTGAGCTACCAGGTCCGGCTTGGAGGTACTGGCAGTCCCAAAGCCTGGCAGCCACCTGCCACAGGGACTCACTGCAGACACGTGAGCCCCCACAGCACCTCCAAGCCAGCCAGGTAACCCACTGCCTGGCCAGCTGCCTCCTGTGTGCACCGGACCAGGCTGCTCTCAATGACAGGGCTTAGCTTCCCTGTCATGGAACCACAGCTGCTGAGCCCCAGGCTGGCCCAACCATGTGGCTACCTCGGCCAGGGATAAGCAGGGCTGAGCAGCTCAGTGTCAGCCACTCTCCATGCCCAGGCTGGGCCACGCCAGGCAGTGCCGCACAGGGCCCCCCTCCCCGTGGCAGCACAACATCCCCACAGCAGCACTGAGTCCCCCTCTGGGGCTAGGCAGCACCACATAGAGCCCCCCACCCTGCCCCACATTAGCAGGGGGGGAAGGAGGAGGGGGAAGAGTCCCCCTCCAGCACCAAACAGAGACTCCCTCCCTGCCCTGTGGCAGGGGGGAAGGGGAGGAGGAGGGGAAACAGTCCCTCTCTGGGGCCAGGCAGCACCACACAAAGCCCTGCTCCCCACCCCTCGGTGGTGGGGGGGAGCAGAAGTGGGGCTGCTCCACCCTGGCTGTGGTCCCCTAGTGGGGGGTGAGGGGAATTAATTTGCCAGTGGGACAGGGAAGGGATGGGGGAAATAAACTCCCTCTGTGCTTGCGCTCCCTAGCGCACCCCGACAGAGACTGCTGCCCCTGCCCCTCCCCTCGCTGCTCCAGCGGCAGGGGCAGGGGTGTAGCCAGATGCCATCCTGGCCTGACCGCATTAAGGGGAAGTCAGCAGGAACGGAGAGAGGGTGTTAATTCCTTTCTCTGTCCCTTCTGACCGCAGGGACCACAACAGGGGTTTGCCAGCCACTGCTGCCGCCTCCACCTCCACCACTCGCCTACAGACAGACAGATGCTGGCTGTGGTGGGGAGGGGGAAAGGGGAAGGAGGGAAGAATTAATTCTCTCCTTGCCCACTTCGCCTTAATGGGGCCATGCTAGGACGCATCTGGCCACGTTCCCATCCCTGCACAGGGTACAGAGCAGAGAGGCAGGGCCAGTCCTGCTCACTGGAGCAGCTAACACAGTCCAGCCCAGGCCTGCAGAGCATGCTGGGATGCTAGATGACTCTGGTTTAACTTTAACCAGGAAGGAGTCTGGGACAGAAGTTGCATAAACTGGTTTGACTGAAATCAGTTAAGTCCGATACTACATTCAACCAGGTATAACTTAAACCAGTTTTGCCCATTTTAAAACTGATTTATGTGTCCTGAATTTATGTTCTGTTGCAGGTTTAAACCAATTTCTGATCACTTGAACCAGTTTATGTGTAACGTCTGTCCCTAGCCTCAAAGTTCAAGTGTCAAGGGACAATTACAAACCCATTCCACTTGCTTACCTTATCTTCTGGTTACCATTCTGAAATAAATTCAGTTATATAGATTTGTTCCAGCATTAGTTTAAACAAATTCTATACAGTCTCTATGTACTGGAAAGGAAGTCTTTAAAGAATATATAAGCCTTTATGTTCAGTGAGGAAAACACTAAGCTGTGTTGTCTCTTCAGCTCAGAAGATGATTTCTTAAACATCGTATTTGAAGAAAGATCCAAGTGACATTTCCATCTGGTCTAGGAAACTGTGTGTCACTTCAGAGACAATACAGGGAACTGTTATTCCTACACTATGATGAGATAGCCTAAGCATTCCTGTCACAGGATGGCCTGGCCCTGTAAGGGATGTGGGCTTTGTCTCTCAGCTGTGACTAATTAGCATCCTCCCAAGTGATGGCTTTGAGGTCAGAGATCAGATGATAGTTGTCATATGATCTGTTAATACTACTGTTACTAGCAATAATAATAATAATATAACACTACAGGTCCCAAAGGGCCTTGTCTGCCTCCTCTATCTCCATCCAGTCCCATCTGTTGTGTCTCTTCATTCTCTAGTCATTTAAATTCTAGAGATCTGACGCAACATCATGTAGTCATTTTCATCTTGTGACCTGTTCCTTATATAAAAGTCTGGTTCTTTGAACTGATCTTGTGTTGAATGTTTGATTTTGAGAAACAATCCCATCCCACCCTACAAGAAAGGGAATGTTCTGTCTGTCTTGGGAGTCTTACTTAATGCACTGGCCAGTGAGTCGGTTACCTGCCTCACCGGTTCATTCTCCTTAGGTTCCTACTGAGGTTGGTTTACAGGCCTTAACCTGATAACAATCTGGACAAGGTTTTAGAAAACAGAATAGATTGCTATTCCCACCCCAGCTTGCAGTTTCCTTGCCTGAAAAAAAGATTTGTACTGTTGTCAAGTGACTGCTTCTGGAAGTTGCTTAATATGGCCATGTTAGGCTCCAAAGGCCAGGCAACAAGCAGAGTGGCCAGAAAATATTAAGACCTAGTACCTCCAAGAAGGATGAATGCACTCCTTTTAATGATGGAAGAACTGACAGGAATATCTTAATTTAAAACCCTTTAGTATTGTTTAGCTTTTCCAGGTAACATGAGGTAAATATGAACTCACTTGTTTTAGCTAACTGTAAAACCATTTAATTTCAATATGCCAATGCAAAGCTAGCAGCTGAAGTGCCAAGTTTTACCCCTTAAGATGCCACTTGAAAAGCCAACATCTATGCCCACATCCTAATATCAGAATGCTTGGATGTACCTTGCTTCCAATTATTATAATCTAACACAGCAATCGGGATGACTATACTTTCGCATCACCACAAACAAACTAAGGAACAGAAAGTCACTATATCAAAAGGTTATAGGTACTTTTAATCTGGAAGACCTCAAGCAAGGGGGTGAGCAAGATGTCTACATGGCATGATGCTTTAAGTAACTGTGAGCAGGCTACCTTGGGTATCAGAAGCAGTATAGAGGAATGAACACAATGTTCCACACCAGCTAACAATCTGCTAAAAAGTAGGCTACAATGGTTATGTTGCTTTCATTACTCAACCTCAGCAACCTCAAGCATCTCAGCACAGCAACCCAACCTCAAGCATCTCAGCACAGCATACTGCTCTGTAGACATACCCCAAGAGAGACAAAAATGAAAGAGAATTTCAATCCATGCTTCTCCTCAGTTTTGGCACCCTACATCAGCATTTGCTAGAGGGCATCCTTAATTCAAGTAGCAGCTAAGAATGAGATCTCTATATAAATATAGAGTATTCTAAATGTAGAAATATAGAATATACACATTGAGTTGCTTCCTGATATTTTAACATCTTTTTTTTTTAAAGGAAAAGGAAATATTTCTTTCCTTACACATTTTTAATTTTTCAACAATTTCTAGTTAGAATAAATGTACTTTGAACTTCTCCCACCTATCTTTGTCAGTTACTCACTCATCAGACATTTGTTGCCTCTGAATGTTTCCTTTAGAAAGATTACCATGAATCAAGCTCTCATGAGTATGACTCAAAGAGACACCACAGCAACAGCTGAACACTATCTTTTTGACAGCAAATACCATAATTAGAACTGAGTAAGGGTTTTTTTTTTTTCATTATTGGCTGACAGGGTTAGTCACACCAAAGGGCCCCACAAAAACATGCATTACAATACTATGCCTATCTTGTTGCACAGGGCTACTGAGGTTCACAATATTCCCAAAAGTAGAGACAGTGTGTCAAGTGCCTCTTTATGGAAAGATACACGCACACACACACAAACACACACACACACTGCAAATTGTTTGTAAAGACAAAGCCCACCCAATTCTCTGTGAATATTATACAATATATTTTAGATACAGAAGTTTTCCTGATTTTGACAGCATTATTAGCAGTCTCCTGCTGCACCTCCCTAGAATTTAGTAAAACAATTAAATCTGTAGTTCAAAGAATATTAAAATGCAAAAAACTAGGAATGAAGAAGTGAAACCAGCAGGCTGATCTAAAAGAATAAGCCCACGAGCACACTGTCTGTGTTTCAAAGAAAACACTTTCAAGCAAGGACTATTTCAATGTAGCCCACCATTGCTATTTTATGCCTATACCCCAAGAAGAATCCGATCTGCTATTCTGCTAAACGCATGATGACAATATTACCAACTTTTTTTGCACAGGGCAGAAAAAGAAAAAGTCAACCTCTGGTTTCCAATATTTGCTACAGAGCTGTAATCAGGTATTTCTCACAATTCTAGGCTCTCTATTTTCCTCCAATAAAATTCAGATCTACATTACTTAAGGGGGCATGGCTAGCTAAGTGAAAGCAGAGCTTTACACTTTCTATGAAGGATAAAGTTCATTCCTCGGTCTTACCTTTCATTTCCAAGTCCTCGCAGGACATATCTGAGGTGGTAGCACTCTCAGAATATGTCATGAACTTCTTTGCCTATTAAATAAATGCCATCTAGTGCTATCTAGTCCTCTACTGCAAGGAGACAGCAGAAAGGTATAGGGTAGAGTATTACCTGGAGACATGTTTTTCTTGGGGCCTCAGCTTATTGGTAGGTAGGGATTAAGGGCAGACAGTGAATGTGTGGAACCACAGGGCCCCAACTGACTGTTTTACTAAAGCTAAATGAGTTCTACTACTATTCAAGAAATGGTAGAAACATTATGAATGAGGATCACAGGCCTAAATCCTTTTTTACCTAATAAGCAATTAGTACTACTTAGACTTCTAAGGCCCAAATTCCATTCCACATCCAAGAAGTATAAATGAGATTTAGTGCCACCTATGCAGATTTTAGAATGGATTCCACCCTGTGCAGCTAGACTTGTCCAACTGCACATGCTCAGAAGCAATCCAGTGTAGTCATCTAGCTGTCCAGTTCCATCTATTCTCTCTTGCAATCCTAACCACAGTGGGAAAGCATATTCAAGCTTTTTTTAAACAAAGAAGGAAGGGAGCAACCCTGCCTTCCCTTCCACAAAGCTGAGATGAGTGGGGGTGTGACCAGGCCCTGGCAGGATGCTCTGATTAGCCCAGCAGGGAATTGATAACAGTGTTTATCACCCCATTAAGAAAATAACAGAGGGACATTACCAGCTACCTGTTGATGCTGCCTTTGTCACAGCATGGACTGGAGCCAGCATGTGGTCTGCTAGCTAATACACAGACATCTCTCAGAAAGGCAGAGGGATGGGGGAATTCCTGCTTAGCACAGAGTGGGTGGGGGGAGTGGGGAAACAGCCTACAAGTCTCTGCCAGAGTTGCAGCCAGGTAGCAAAGGACAGGGGCCAGCCCTGCTGTGGAGCAGAGAGCCCTGCCCAGCCCAGAGAGCATGCTGGGATGCTGGGGGTGTCTGGTTTAACTTAAACCCTTGCTGGACATTGCATAAACTGGTTTAACCCAAATCAGTTAAGTCTGATACTACATTCAACCAGATTTATCTCAAACCAGTTTCAACCATTTTCAAACTGGTTTATGCGCACTGAACATCTGTTCTGTTGCAGGTTTAAATCAGTTTCTGATCACTTAAATCGGTTTATGTGTAATGTTTGTTCCTAGCCCTAATTATGAAACAGGCCCGCAGTCACCAAGAAGGCTAGACTTAGTGAGGGCAGACTCCACCATTGCAGCAACTATTTAAGAAAGGAAAAGTAGCTAAGGACACAAATAGGTATAGGTGACCATTCAGGCTGAGCTGGAGATGAGAAAGTTATTTTGGCAAGGATGGAGCCACATATGGGAGAGAAGAGTAAGAGTACTGGAAGAGTAAGAGTACTGGAAAAGGAAACAGTTTTCCACAATCCACTTAAAAGTACTGGCACAGGAGGTGCTAAAAAAGCACAGTAAAAAGCACCACTTCACTTTTAAACATGACTTTCCAAACAATGCCACTTATTAGGCTTAGCACTTTAGCAAATGAAAGACTAGATCCTACATGCTCACGTCTACAAGTCTAATTTTATCTACTGAATTTAGTGGAAATGACTCATGATTTAATGTATTCATGTTTGCTGGATCAGACCCTACATAATTAAAAATTAAGCAGCAGCTACCCAATGGTTATTATAGTTTATTAAGTGTTCCTATTCATTTAATATATGCAGCATTCTTGGAAAGTTACTTGGAAGATGGGTAATGTAAGCAACCACCACCAAACTATTTATTTCTATGCCTTAAAAGCCTTATTACTTCTAACTGGGAAAGCTGATCTCATGCATATGCATACCACTCAAAATTGATGGGATGACTCACAGTGTGTAAATGCTTGCAAGTCTTTTCAGGATCGGGGCCTTAGACGGTCAAAACCTCAGTTTTTTCTCTCTGTGTTTTGTTAGGCACTAAACACACTGTCTTAAATAAATACTAATCCCCTTGCTTATCCCTTAGATGTTATTTCTGAATCACTATGTCCATCTCTTGGACTATAAGAAATTTTTAATTCCTATTACTGATAGAAACTGTCTCTGAAGCCACCTGTACGACACATGGCAAAGTGACATTTTCATACACAACAGCCCACATATTTTGTGAAGAGATGTTGACAATTGTGCTGGCATGTGCAAAACTCTGTTTCAATACTTCCTTTATTCACATTTTCCACATACAAATAAATCCTTTTTAAACTGTAGCCACACAGCAAGCCAAGCCAAGCCAAGCAGGTGGCCACTTTACTCGTACTCACTTGTGCACAACATTTTCAATCATGAATGGAAATGAAACAGTATTAACACCTGCAGGAATTCTCCTCCACATGCACAAGTGAAAAGAAACAGATTTAGATTGTTGGGCTGATCAAAGTAACCCTCCCAAACCTTTTAAAAGCCTCAGGATCCCCCTTGGCCGCACTGAAGAGAAGGATCTAATCTCATGAATTATCTCTTTTCAGAAGGTAACTGCTCTCAAAGCAAGAAGAGTAACAAACTTACTGAGGGACTTTTTTCAGCCTTCTGAAACACGTTAGCAACAATGCTAAAGCACACTGATTTTTAATGGCATATATTTTATACAGGGAATAAACCCCATTTATATATAACATAATACAAGATTGGCAAACAGATAAAGGGCCCCTCTGAAAAGGTTAGAAAGTCATATTACCAAAGAAGAAAAAAACCAAAAACCCCAACCACAACAGCAACCAGCAAACCTTAGGAAGTCTCTAACAACAGGAGAGAGGGAGACAAGAAACCAGTTAATCAGTCCACAGCATCACTGTAGTTGACAAGGAGCCAAGATCTGCTTACTGTTTTATAATGATCACAGGAAAATTTACTTCTCCCACGAGCAGGGACCTGGAAGTTCACACTTATTGGCATATTTAACACGACTGCAGGATTGCCACAATCCAGCTTGCCTGTCCTTCTCAGGGGGTCCACACTTCAATGATGAAACATACACTGGCATGTGAAGCTTGGATGGTTAATTTTAGCTGAAGTCATGCACACGCTGTGGTCAGATATTCTTACACAGTAACATCTTACAGTGTTAGCAATTCCCGCCCCTGCTCCAGCTTTTACTTTCCTCACCAGAAACCAGACACTTTGCTTCCTTTTGTCACCTCCTCCTGCTCAATGTGTCCCATCCTAAGTTTCAAACAACTTGTGTTTACACTGGACACCTTTTTTAATCATCTTGCATCCACTGATTGACAAAATCTATTTGCATGCAAACAAAAAAAAAAGTTTGGTTCCTGAAAACCTCTTTTGTGGGTTCAACCCTGCAGGCACAAAGAGAGGATTATTTAGAAAAACCATGTGAGTTGCATAACTATTGCATAATTACAAGTGACTATTACGATGTGAGTTCTTAACCAAAACCTTTGATCCAAGTACCTCCCCCCCTCCCCAGATCTGAGGCAGTTTATAATCTGAGTGCAGATTCAAATCCAACTTTTGCAAATAGTCTTTGGCTTTATAAAACACCAGTCATAAAATCTGGATGTAAGCAACCTAAAACTTTGCAGTGCTCACAATCGAGATCTGGATCAGAATTTTGAGACTGGAGGGCACCACCAGTGCAGGTAAAATATCTGAAGTTACATTGTGCTTGGTCCTTTTATGGATACATGTGGATCCTTTCTGTTTCTCTTCCAGTTCCTGGAGCAGAACAAAATACTGTTCTCAGTAACAGTAGCCCTTGTAGTATCTCAGCCAGTCCAGATGGGTTGTGGGGGATGGAAAGGGTGGGGGGGAAAGGAGAGTGGAAATATTAGAACCCACCCCCATGGCCAGTACTGCTGGTTAGATATATACAGGAGGCCATATTGTACATTATGAACCGGCATTTCCACCTCTGTTTCCCCTTTGCACATGGGAGATACTAGAGCCGCCTTGGAGGGTGGAGGACTCCTCTAATTCTGAGTTGGTACAGGGCATCTGCAGCACCACCAACATAGGCCTTACGTTTAAACACGCAATCTCCTTTTTACTACACGCGGTCCCTTCTGCTGCTTCAGACCACCTTATTATTATTTCTACTGCAGTGATGCCTAAAAGCCCAAGCTACACTGCACTGGGCACACAGGAAAAAGACAGTCTCTGTCCTTGCAATCTCAGTTGGAATAGAATTTGCTAGCTTCATCTGTTATGCCTACAGCATGATGTTTCAAGTCATCCTTCAATAGATACATTTAATCATTTAAAACTTTTAAGTAGGAATAAAAACATTATAATCCAGACGAAACGCAGATCAGAGAAGCCCCAAGTCAAACTGGTGTTGCCAAAGGCTCTAACATGCTGCTTTAATAGCGACTTAACCACGCCATCTTCTCTGATTTATTTATTTTTTTTGGAAAAGCAGAGACACACCACCCTCTTATAAACTGCTTGGCTTGAATTTTATAGTTCAAATAATGCTGCAGCAGTTGATGGGGTGCGAAGTAGTAACAGTTTCACCTCCCTGCTTGCCAAGCCTAAGGACAGGAGCCTGACAGTTTAACTGTTTATTTTTCAAAAGAAAACTTCTGCCAGTAAAAAAAAAAAAAAAGGCCATACATCTGTTTTAACTGCTGCATGAAAAGTAAATAACTTTGTAGCCACCATGTCTCCAGATCAGCTCCCCCTTCCAGGAAAAGCCCACTCAGAGCTAACGGGTTTTTTTAAGGATACAAAATTTCATGCAGTTTGAAGAGGACATAATGTGCTGCCGCTATCAAAGGAATGAAGTAGCTGCTTTACTCACACTGTGCCAGGTGCCCATGCCTCTGCTGTGACTGGGGAACACGCGACCAAGCGATGAGCAATAGCCCTAGTATTCCACTGATAGGCACCCAAATGGGAAAGCAAGAGTGAGTTGCTGAAAAAAAAATATCAAACCAAACCAAACCAAACCAAAAACACCGCAAAACCTTCAGTGGGGTCAAAAGAGAAGATAAAAGCTCAAAAAAAAAAAAAAAAAAATGTTCTGAAATGTCCAATGCCAAAATGCTTGAGTTGGTAGGGATTCAAACCAAATGAAACTTGGTAGGATCTGGTGTCTGTCAGCAATTCATTGTGTAGAACACTTCTTAACATTTCTGTCTCCCAATTCAGAAAATCACCAAGGAAACCAGCACAGTTAGTTAACTGAACTTCCTTACAGATGGATCCTTATACAAGTAGCTCTACATGAATTCAGTGTCACTTCTTTGCAGCAGGCATGCACACCCACACATGCAAGAGAAAGACAAATAGAGTATGTGGGTTTTATGATGGTCGAGTACAACGGCAAAAGGCTTCCCAAATAGAAGTGATGCGTTCCTCTTGGTTCCCAATGCAAGAACTCACTGATACCCATGTGAGCTCTGCTTGCTGAACAGAGGTCATGCAGAATGACACATTCAGTGAGTTTTTCCCCACAGTGCCTCTATGAGTATTATTATGCTCATTTTACTCATGGGAAACTGAAGCACAGAGAAATTAAGTAAGCTGCCTAATACTACAACAAAAGCCTAAACAGAGCTTGTGTCAGGCTGTCTCAAACCCAAGGTCTCAGCCTGCACAGATCAGCCCCTCACCCCAGTCTGCCACCTCTTAGCTAACCATCCACACTGAGCAAAGCTGGCCAGCAATGTCCATCTAGATCTAGCCACCGCCCTCCTGCCGACCACCAAAGTGGCTAGCCATGGTCAGCTGACCCTTTACAGCCTCCCATATAAACTCCTAACCCAGAAGAGGGAGTGTCTGGGCAATGGGGTTCAATCCTTACCCAGACTGCTCTGCTGTTCCTTGCAGCTTGTGCCTCTGCCTGTTCTCTGCTTGGACTCCTAGCTACCTGACCTGGCTTGCCCTCTGGCTCCATGCTCCATCCAATCCTTCAGCTTCCTAACTCAGAAAAATCTGTAACTGGGAACCCCCCTGATTAACCTGTCAAGAGAGAAAATACCACATTCCACAATTAACCCCAAGTGGTACATGAAGCAAGCATAGCTGAATAATCTTATCCAAAAAGTGACACTAGAGCCAGTATAAAGGCCTTTCATAACCAATTACAGGAGGAAAAATACAGGGGGGGAAGTGAAATACAGTATATTGCCTATTTCTCATCACATTAATTGCCCTGGGAAGGAACTATGAATGCCTTCTCCCTGTTTTCCCACTATTTTGGGAATTCAACCCACATCTCTCTTCTGACCAAAAATGAGAAATAGTGCTTCTTTTGAGTCTGTACCTGATGCTTCCTAAACCATATATTGCCTTATGTAGATGCAGACAACCTTTATTCATGTATTACCCACCAAGCTTCCTTCAGTCTAGAAGCTGCAAATTGACTCAGCCCCTGGACTACTTTATACAGGAGAGAACTGCAAGTGCCACAGAAGCAGGGGAGAAAATGGTAGTTTCCACTGTTTAATGGATGTAGCCAGGGGGACAGTACCATAGATAAAAAGTGTGTGGAGGCACTGTTAAATTTATGGAACAGGTTGTGCACAGACCCTGCAAAATCTTGCCCTGGTTTGCTAAACAGAATACTGTTAAACAAGATAAGGTACTTCCTCTCCTTCCCTTTGAATGCACTGCTAAGGACTCATTGTGATATTTATTCTCCAAAATATCAAAGAATATTCAGGATTATATTAGACTAGTGCTTGGTGGTAAAAAGCAGAATGAGGGCTAATGGTTGCTCAGAGACAGAAAAATAACTTTCTGAATACTGCCATCTTTCCCACCGATGTCTCTGTCATCACTGGCAGAAAAATCTAACAGCAGCATTTACATTCACACCCAGGTCTGAGGAAGAACAGCAAATAGAAGGCAACACCACAAGGAAGAAAGTAAAAACATCTAATAGTTTCAAAAGACAGGTTAGAGACTACTACTACAAAAACTGTAACTTGGAGCTGTTTTAAAATCTAAAATAAACCCAAACTGAAAGGAATCCAGCCATTAAGGTTAGAGGTTTTGTCACAATCAAATTTCAAAGCTACACATTTCCAAATCCACATGCATTTTTGCATGTTGAATTTTGGGGGGGAAAAAATCTCTATCCTATGGAAAAGTTATAAAGGCCAGAAATCCAGCTGTCCCTACAGGAAGTGACCAGTGTTGGTAGGGCATGAGGAGACTGGACTGAAGAAGTACTTGATCCCTATTCAAGAAATCAGTTAAACATATGTTTACTTTTAAGCATATACTTAAGTTGCACTCAGTTTCATAGGATTTTGGTGAGGGATAGATTTTCAAGAGGAACATCTATTTAGGCACCAAAATAAGTAGCCAGATGTTCAACAGTGCTCAGCCCATTGAGCATTAGCCATTGAGCATTTTTCAAAATCTAACCCCAAATTTATACTCTCAGGATATGAAAATCTGACTTTGATTTTGCTTGAAAAAAAGTATACATGTGGTAGATGTTTTGTTAAAAAGGTCTTCCTTGGATTAAATCCTAAAGATTGAAACTACTAACAGCCCTGTATCAATAGGTGGCAGCATTATTCTGTAGTAACATTTACTGAATTATGAGCACAAGAAATAAAGCTATTGCTAGATGCTTTCTGCATGCCTGATGTTCCCTGATGCTACATTTTACATTAAAGAATACGGTTATCTCCACAAATCACTTCTATTAAATAGTTAACAAAATCATACAGGCATGTCTAAAACAACATATTAAGTGCTGAATTAATTTCAACAAACATAATAAACCTAACCTAATCATCTTGCAGTTGGCCATCTGTTTCACAGATGTAAATCTAACAATCTTCTACTGACTGATAACTTTCTAAATTAAATTGTCTATTGTGACCCCCCTTTCAGCTCAGTTCCTCTTGCTTCCATTTAAAGGTTTCAGAGATTTTTCTTGGATAATGCTGTATGTGCCAAATACATTATATGTCGTTAAGGTGCCACATAAAATACTGCTAAGTGTTTACACTGCATATCTAGAATAAGATCAATGTACAGAGAAGGGTAATGAAGCAGGTCAGAGGTATGATGGGACACAGTCATTTTTAGCTTATAAAGAAAGAAGACCTTGCAATTAAGAATAGTATAAAGAAAACTGAACAGACCCGCATTTTACTATAATCTATAACAGGGATGTCAAACTCACCCTGCCCTTCAAGGCCAGCTCTGAACCACAGGGCTCCTTGCAGGCCAGTAACAACGTGAAGAATGGCAATTGGGGTTAAGGCAGCTGTGATTCTTCCTGTGCTGCTGACATCCATTGTAAACAGGGCTCCGTGGCCCTGATTTTGGTTGCAGGCACTGCCTCAAATTCATGGCCTTTCTACCTGCTCTGTGGGCCAGGGCCACATAGTACAGCTCTAAGAGCTAGATCTGGCTCGCAGGCCATACGTTTGACAGCTCTGATCTATAATATAAAATCAGAGGGATACTTTTTCAAGCAAAAAGTGTTTGCAAATTTTAGGCAAAGTCATGTTCAGGTTGAATCATAGAATCATAAAGAAGTAGGGCTGGAAGGGACCTCCAAAGGTTATCTAATCCAACCCCCCGCTTAAGGCAGGATCATCCCTATCCAAACCCATTCTTTACAACCATAATCTAAACTCTACATAAAGCTACCACCAATCCTGACACAACACAGACCTATCACCCTAACCTCCTACAGCACAGGAACAACAGCAGCCAACATCCTGCTTCTATGAAAAGCTGTCAATATATGCTCAAGAGATGCAGGGTAGAGGGCCATCCCTGCTACGGAGGAAGGCAAAAACCGCCACAGTCCATACTAATTTGACCACGGGGTCAAATTCCTTCCTGACCCCAAATATGGCACTCGGTCTCACTCTGAGCAGATAATCAAACAGCATAATTAACTATGGACAAGATTTTCTATGCAATGAATAATTTTCTATTAGGGGTGCACCAATAAAGATTTTTTTGGCCGATACCAATGGCCAGTTATTAACCAGCCATGTCAGTCTATACTGATCCGATTGCTGATATGCAGCCTGGCAGCTTGGTGTCTGGCCAGTAAATCTGTGGGGGGGAGGGGCTTGGGGTAGAGAAGGGGCAGGGGGGCAGATCAAGGTCCCCATGGTAAGGGAGGGAGTGGGTATGGAGCAGAGGCAGGGTCAGGCATTGCCCAGCTGGGGTGGAGCAGGGTGCGAGACGAAGCTGCAGGTGGCTCATCCAGGGGGCAGGAGGGCGCAGCTCCTGCTGCTGTGCACACCCTGGGGAAGGCATGGGAGCCATGTACCCCCTAGATCTGTGCACATGGTGAGGAGAGGTTGTGTGCTGCGGGCTCGGGGCTGGGGCTGCGCTGGCCTCTTCCCAGTGCAGG
>NW_017729025.1:115748207-115748512 GCF_001723915.1 Gavialis gangeticus | reverse complement strand
TCCCAGTGCAGGCACTGCGCTCGCTGGGCCTGTGCTCAGGGTGGAGAAGGCAGTAGTGCTGGGAGTGGGTGGCTATGGGGTGGGCAACATCCCCCCCAAAATTCACCATAGCCCCCTCCCAGTGCCACCATGGCCCACCTTGCCCCTGCCTGTGCCAAGCACAACCCTGGCTCAGCCCCTAGCAGGAAGAGGCCCCTGCAGCCCCTGGCCCCGAGCCCACAGCATGCAGCCTGCCCTCGCCCCATGCACAAATCTGAAGGGCACATGCCTCTCCCACAGGCATGCACAGCCACAGGAGCCACCCC
>NW_017729025.1:115739859-115747568 GCF_001723915.1 Gavialis gangeticus | reverse complement strand
CCCCCACGCCCCTTGCCCCACACAGACTTACCTGTTGGATGCTGCTTTCCAAGCTGTCAGGCTGCGTTCCTGGCCGCGTGCACGCTGCAGCTGCGTGCATCCATGCAGCCTTTATCAGTCACATTATCAGCTGCATTGGCCAAAAAAGCTGATTGCCAGTAATGTCAATTTTTCTTTTATTGGTGCCAACACAATATGGACCAACATATTGATGCACCTCTATTTTCTATTCCTAAACTGTCTTTGTATATGTGCATGGTAAGGTCTTAATTATCAGTCCACAGTTTTTATGGTGAAGGAAAAATTCTGTCCTCCACTTGACAATTGGCGTGGTGCAATTACGGAGAGGGAGCTTACTTTCCTCAGAAGTATCAGGCATTGGACACTGCTGGAGGTAGCCTTCTAGACTCAGTGAACCACTAGCCTAATCAAGTATGGCAAATCCTATGCTTCTAAATAGGAATGTTCAATAGAGCGACCTTATATTATGCTTTCATTGACCTGGTGATTAAAATTGATACTGTGGGGGTTTTGATAAAAAAAAAAAAGTGACACTGACCACCTAATATCCGAACAAAGGAGAGAAAAATCCCATCCAAATGCATTCCTCAGTAATCTAAAACTTGCAGAGACAATATAAAGCACTGAGCACAAAAATAAAATATAAGTCCAGTCACTATAAGTACAGAGGAACAGAAATGGAGTTCCCGCAGATGCCACCATGTAATGGTTAGGGGATCCACAAATGCTTTTTCTACCAGCATGAAATTTACCATAAGACCTTTTTTGCATTGGCTAGTGCTTGGTATAGAGAATCAATTTACAATTTGGCAGTCTGTCTTATTCCAAAGGAAACTACTATGTGTATTTCACAGAAAGTGAGTCTCTTCAACTCCAGCCCAGGTACAGACCTTTCTTGAGATCCTAACAATAGCAATCAAGATCCCACTCATTTAAAGAGTTTGTGTGCTCTGTCACCAGAGCAACAGGACCAAGATTTGATTCTTTTTCTCACATGATTTATGCAAGTACTCCACAACCCTCCATGGGAACCTTTGTTTGGATAGTCAATGGTAGTATACATTATCAAAAAGACTTCAGATATACACAGAGGAGGTATGTGAAAGCACATCTACACACAAAACTATTTCATGCATTTATTCCATGTGAAATGGCAGCAGTGTCTTACTTGCAGAAACAATCAGAACAATATACACTTTACAGAACAGTTCTATCCAGTGGTGTGTTGTATCTGCCCAATTTTAAAGCTTTGGATATAGAAATCCTTATAAAACTCCGAGAGAAAAGGGCATCTGACTCCTTGAAATGATTAGGAGATTTTCCCATACAGCATACAGTCTTGAAGTGCTGTGACTGAGCACTATCAGTCACTGGATAGTTTTTCAGTGTTTGGTTCCAAAAAAAGATTTATCCTTGCGACCTAACATCCTGAAAATTCAATGAGGTTCCATTTTTAAACCAGCAAATAACTTTCCCTGACTGTGCCAGGATGCATTCTGCAGGCTATTCTGGGAACTGTAGTTGTTGGGTTCTTGAAGAAGAAGAATTTCTGGCAGTAAACTCACTACAGTAATATTACTGTACATACAACATTATACATTCAATAGCATGGAAAACCACACCATAGTAAATAATGACAAATAAAACTGAATGCATGTAAGTGCCATGCTATGCCATGTGTCTTGTGGACAGCTAGGTTGAGGGAATTGGAAATCAGATAGGGTTTATGAGATCTGATGGCCAGTTCAACTGTAGCTCACAGTTCAGAGACCAAAAACCATCATTGTTTATGTCACCTCTTCAGCACTGTAGCTGGAATGAATCAGAGACCTTGCTTCTCTCCTGATAACCAGGTACCCAATTCAAATATCATCATCCATAGGTATCATTTCTCCAGAAGAACATGGAGACTCTTTACACACAAAGGACTGATGAAAGCTGGCCAATCACAGAGAGACTGGGAAAGATGCTGAAGCAGGAAAGCAAAACAAAATATATTGCATGTGCCACAAAAAAAATCGAACAATTCTTCCTCCCACCCTTCATGAACAAACTGCACTTCTAAGATAAGGAGCTGAAAGTGACCAATCCTATTTTGCCTATCCTGTATTTGGTATTTACATAAACAGGGGGCACTAGTTTCCAAGAAATTAACCTGAAATATATAATACATATTTACATACGTAAACAAATATAAGATAGGAAATTCAGAATGCAGGCTAAGACAGCATTGTGAACTCTCACTGATATGGTTAGTAACTTTTGAGGGTCTTAAGAAGAGGGTGAGCTTACAGTTGCTGGCTTATACAAGCTACTCTTATGCTAATAGAAATTCAAAAATCACGGATGTCATTTTGCCCATTATATTACATATTTAGGAGAGCTTATACACCTGTTAACCCTGTTTTAACACATTGGCCAATAAGAGCAAACACACTCACACAAATCCCAGCAAAATGAATGAGAGCCATTAGCTGTTCTTGTTAGCTGTTCTTCTCTTCATAGGGTAAATTTATATTTAGGGGATAAGATGTGACAAGAATAAATCCTAATGGAAATTAATTTCAGCTCATCCACTCTAGCCACAATACCAGCTAAGGATTCAAATGGTTCCATTTTTTTAAAAAATGGAAGCTATTACAGCACAATGCCAATCATTTTCAAAGATCACATTTTAAAATAAAGAGGTGCAAGACAGGATAGAAGCAACTAAACTAAATAACCTGTATTTATTGATTTATTTTATACAAAGACATCTTAAAAATCAATTGGTTGAGCTTTTTTAAATTTCAAGGATTCTTTAAATTACATTACAAGAGCCCTGACATCCCTGGTTTCAGCCTGTGTCAGCTTTAATGGTATGAAAACCAAATAGATTTAATAATGGAAATGCTGTCACAATTCAAAGTGGGCCAATATTTTACATGCTCAGTCTTGAAACACAAAGCAGCAAAATTGTACAGTTTTTTTCTTACGTGTTGAAACTATAAAATCCCCACTTCTGCCATTGAACACAGTAACTCTAGAACCTACTGGAGTGTAATGTGTTTTTAGACATACACGAAGATAAAACTGACCTCCCATGCTCTGGGAGCAACTTTCTTATCTCTGGGAAGAGATGAGAAAATTACTGTCTGTGTGATTTATTTCTGATCCTGAACTATAAAGCAAATTAATAACCCCAGTTTGTAACTGTGACAATCTGTGTCATGCTAAACAATACTACCAGAGGGCTCCTTTTGTGTCAGACATGAATATGACAACATATGTGCCTAAGAAACTATCTTGGCAGTACAAGGCAACAAGAATAGTTCAAAAGTGGTTTTAACAAAGGCATAAATAGATGGGTCATAAAAACAAAAAAGTTTGTAGCTGTTCCATACCCTACACTTGGTAAGAAAATGTTGTTCCCTAAGAATAATTCTTTCAAAAGAAATCATTCCGCTCACTACAATGAAATTCCTGAAAATGATCCAAGTATGATTGCAATGCATTAGTTGTGCTCCTATATTTGACTCAACAACTCTTAAAATGATGTTGTTCTAAACTAAATAAATGTATCCCTTGCATATGGCTATTTTGTGCTTTTTGTCTTTGTTATATACCTTCTTGTAATATTTCATTTGCTTTTCTAAGTTATTTTGTCTCTCACTGTGAGCCTTTCTTGGCACGGGTGCCATATAAATCTAATAAATAAATAATATTATGCATGTCCCAGTAAAGCATCACCAGACTTCCAGAGAATGAGCTTGTCATCTAATGGAGGATTATATTATGCTAAAGGCTTTAAGTACAAGTAATAACAATATCTAAATATGTCAGTAAATTAAGAGCCCTGCTGTCCATCCAAATATTCCATGTTTTTGCTTTATTACTATATCGTGCCCTGCCATACTGTAACACAGTTTGGTTTTGCCCATGCACCAAAAACCAGTGAATTTAAGCTTTTAACATGGTGCAAGGCAAAACCAAACTGAATTATAATATAGTCAAAACACTACCTTCTTATAACACAATATATCCACAGTATATTTTTCCTTTTGCAAAAATGTACTTGAACAATTTTCTTTGTAACTAATTTACTTGAAAGTTTCCAATATTGAGGAAGGCTTGCCAATATAGAGGAGGACTTCTCCCTTAAAATTTGTGGTTTCTAATCATAATTAGATATATGTAAAAGAAAGACTTGTATCAGAGTAACAAATCTGATGGGCCAGTTATTGCTTTGCCATCATTATTTGTTTTAACATGAATACAGATTGCATGGAACTGCAGCTATTCTCACATATGAACCTGGAAGAAATGCTAAGGTCAGCTCCTTAATAGTAGACTGAACAGATCATTTAATATGACTATGTTCTAATATGAGTCTGATAGCTATATTCTTTATTGAGTGGAGTACATGGACTTTGAGTGGGGGTGGGATAATGATCAAGAAGAACATTTCCATTTTTAGATACTACTATTCAATGATCAGGAATGCTACGAATGAAACATGAAACTACATTTAAGAAAAAATAAAGCTTACTTTGGCAATGTATCAATGTCATAGAATGGTCACCTAAACAGATTAAACAAGAGAAAACCAGGAGCTGTAGATTTAAAAGCATGATACCCTAACAATGTATTTACACAGCAGGATCTCTTTGCATGGAGATATAAGCAGACCCACAGTGGACCTGATTGTACCATTTTTACCAAAATATTTTTTTTTTGCAAAATAGGAGGTTTCATCAGAGCTGAAATATTCTGAAATAGATGCATTTGTTTCTATTAGACTTTCACTGGAAATACTACAGGTTGAGCAGCAAAGAGATCCTACACCTGGGTGTTCAGATACTAGCCCAGGATGTGGGAGACCAGGTTCAAGTCTCTCACAGCTTCTTCAGGAGCAAAGGCTTTCATTGAAGATCACTGTGACAAATTGGAGGGCTCTATTTCCCAGGTCAGTACCCCAGCCAGCAGGCTACAGAGATATGCATATGTACACAAATATTTTTTTCTCTGCTTTTATTTTCATTCCAATGCAGAAAGTAAATTTCAAAATCTTAAAAATGTAATTGCCATTATCCGGTTAGCCTGATTGACAAACCTCTGTCTGTGGTCAAGACACTGGATTGATCAAGCCACTGGGGGAAAACAAAAAGCCACATTATTGGCTTGAATTACACAATTCCCTTGACTGAAAATGAGTCAGGTAACACGAACAGTTAAATTGTCCTCACGTTAAATCAGTTTTAGCCAGTACCAATGAAGCACAACATTACTGTAATTGCAAAACTGCCTCACCTAAGGTAGTGATTAAAAGTGAGCTGTCTTGGAAGACAACTGATCAAAGGTATCTTACTTTTAAAACTAAGATATCTTTAGTGTAAAGACTACAATTGGAAAGCAAAGAAAACCCTCCAAAAATGGGAAATCTTGTGAAACCTGTCAGGAAATACATTTTCATGTCTAAGGCCATTAAATAGTCAGACTAGAATATTTGTTTTGAATTAGCCCACCAGGCTACCAGAAAGCACTGGAAGTTGGACCCTTTGGCTAGGGGTGTGCAAAATGGGCTGTATTCAATTCAGATTTAGATCCTGCTTGAATCAGGAACAGTGATTCCATTAGTTTATTCAGATCACTGTCCCAATTCGATTCAGCTGAATCTGAATCTGAAGCTCAATGCTGATTCAGAGAATCAGCAATTTGGCCATAGACACAGCTTTAAATATTTTTTCTACATACCTCAAGGTATCAGACGACTCGGATAGTGCATCCCACAGGACAGCGGGGCGGACCCCAGTGTGCTTAGCAGCAGACCCGGAAATGGACCAAAAGCAGTGTCAGCGATTCAACAAATGGTACTTTCTGGGTCTGCGGGGGACACCCAGGGTCCCCCTGCGGCCAATCGCTAAGCCAGAGGGATGCAGGGGACCCCCCTGCCAGCTTGGCGGTGGACCCGGAAGTGGACCAGAAGTAGTTCTGGTCCACTTCCAGGTTCATTGCTGAGCACATGAGGGGCCCCCCGCGCTCCTGTGGGATGCTCCATCTGCCCCACCATTGCAGCGTTTATGAGCCACACCTGGTACCTCGAGGTATGTAGAAAAAACATTTAAAGCTGTGTCTATGGCCATATTGCTGATTCTCCAAATCAGCATTGAATCTTCAGATTTCGATTTGGCTGAATTGAATCAGGGCAGTGATCCGAATCAACAAATCAAATCACTGTCCCCAATTTGGGCCAAATCCAAATAGAATACAGCCCGTTTTGCACACCCCTAATTATCACTGCTCCAGCTGGCAGAGAAGGTGGGGTGGGGAGGGAACCCCAGCACAGGACCCCAGCTGCGGTCTGCCTGGAGCAGGGGAGGGGAGGAGAGAAGCCCTTGAAGGCTTTTCAAAAGTGAATGTCTGTTCACTTGTTTCTTGGTTCAATCTACACAGTTTAGACTAACTTGCGAAGAGTGAATAGATTCAGCCTAGCTGCATTTAACCTTACTGTAACACAACTATTCAGTGCTCCTCATGCATAGCTCTTTGTCCAACCACGTATACCTTATTTTACCTATTTATAAACTGGCTATATAGGCAATGTTTGCCTGTCTCACATGAGGTCTGTGCACATTAATACATTTGAGTTTATAAAGTGTTTTGCAAATGAAAATGAATAAACTAGCTTTACCAAGGTAATATAGTTTCATCCAGCATACAGACTCTCATATTGTGACATTGCCAAATACAATTTAATGAAATTATTAACAAAAAAATAATCAACTCATACGCTCTGAAGATTTTATGACTGACCAGTAAGTTTGTCTTGGTATTGCTTTTAAATTGTTGCATCTATACTGAGCACGTTTTTTAAAATATTATCTTAAGCACTCATGTAGAGGTGTTGAGGTAAGGAAGGAAGGTCCTCTCAAGTAATCCAGAGACACCTGCTTTGGCCTTTATGCTGCTGACATTTTATTTCCCCAGTTGTTTGCAGATGATTGTCTCAAGATGCAAACAAACAAAGGATCAGATTAACAGAATCTGATATCACGATGAGCCCAGCTAAGACTGACAGACCTAATAAAAAATGCTTACTGTCAGGAGAGCCAGTCTCCTCCTTACAAGAGGATTAAACACAATTAGCATCGGTTATGACTAAACTGATAAGAGAGCTGCCTATCCAATAATAAATCTGTAATTTTTACACCGATGAAAAAAATAACCATCCTCTTCCCCATACTTTGCAAACAATTTCTTCTCCACCAAATGTATTGCTCATTAGTTCTTACTAATCTTGAGACGCACTTATTTTGTAATCAGTCAGTTCACTGGAGATCACTTGCTAGCAAGAAAAGCTTGTTGGGCAAATGTCAGAGAACATTAAATTAAACAATTTAAGACCGGTAGTGGACAGCTGGCACCAAATGGAACCCCGCGTATGGCCTCATTCACATCACTGTTAAACACAAGTAGTCAAACCCTCATTAGCACCACCCCCAAATTGACCCAATTTATTCGTTAAAGGAGCTTAAAGCAGTGCTGCAGAAATATCCACTGCTACTTTTCAGTTTTAAGGCTATCAAAAGATTAGCTTCAAGAAGTGAAAGTCAGCCTAATATTTAAACCTATTTATAAAAGCAATGTTAGAGAGGCTGCTTTTCTGCAATACAGGTTTAAGGTGCAGTTTCTGCTGTCATTTCAACTCT
>NW_017729025.1:115711091-115734859 GCF_001723915.1 Gavialis gangeticus | reverse complement strand
AAACCTATTTATAAAAGCAATGTTAGAGAGGCTGCTTTTCTGCAATACAGGTTTAAGGTGCAGTTTCTGCTGTCATTTCAACTCTTATTTTACAGGAGATTTATGTCAAGTCCCATCCTTCCTACTGAAACTGACAGTGAATATGTTTCTTCTACCCATACATACACATGTGTACATATCTAAGAGTCCATCCATTCTTCAAGAGTTCTCTCCACCTTCCACTGAAGCCTGTGTAAAGTTTCCTGTAGGTCTCAGTGCAAGTGACGTTGACCCCTCAGTTATAAATTATGCTTAGAGCCCAGGATTTCCATCATAGCATGTTATCCTCTCAATATCCCTGTTCTTCAAGTTTTTGGAATAGTTTATGCATAATATGAAAGGAATGGATTGCTGAGGAACAGATATAACAAATCCACCGGTGGATTCTGCACAACAAGAAAAAACCTGTTCCTGCTCCCACTGGAGAGAAAGGGAACTTGTCATGGACTTCAATGGAAATAGAACTGAGCCCTAAAGTTAAAGATTTTAAAATATAAAACTAGTGTTGTGACAGTGCTTTCAAAAGTATAAAATGCCCAATCCAAACAGGTCTTTCTAGCTAGTTACATTGGTGTTGAAACTGTTAAACAGTCAACTACGGGTTGTCTCGGGACAGAGACAGTGGGCTGGATGTGTGAGATAGATAATGGAATATATGCAGTAAAGGCACAATGTTACTTCTATACTGCTATTATAGAGAGCTATATAAATACTATATAAATAATATTTTTAATTCTGATAACTAAAATTGAGATCATAAAATGCTATTTAAGTCTTAATAAAAGTTTTATATTTTTAGAGATATTAAGTCCAGCAGGGTCTATAAGATCATCCAAGTCAAAAGGGGAACTCTTTTCCTACCAATAAGAGAAAGTCTGTGATAGCTTTTAGAGATAGCCACTACATGAAGACATGGTCACAGGGTATTACACAAACACCGCTGAACCTCAGAGAAGTATGGAACTGCATTGTGTTGCTCCTGATCCTAATCTCTGGAGAGGACCACAGTCAAAGCTTAGAACTAAACATGCTAAATTTATGTGAAAATCCAGCTAAAGATATGAATTTTTCAGCTTGGGAATGGCTGTACAATTTCAGCTATGGTCCAGTTCCAACTAAAAGTAAATTATTAACTGTGAGATAATACTAGGACATGATTCAAAAAGACTGTATGTCACTAATATGATTAAGACATAATTCAAATAGACTGTATACCACTAATATGGAAGAAGCAAGCTTAGGAAACTAGAAATATTCTTTCCCTTCCTTAATTAAAATTACAGCTAAGTCAGCTGGCAAAAATAGGTCTATTGAACCAAAACTCTCCAAACTGCATAACTTATTATCCCCCTAAGTCAATTCTTCTGTTGCAGTTTGAAAGTTAAGCATTTAAAATGGCTTCCAGAATGAATTTTTACTTCCAAATAAGCATGTTTCCTTTGCAGTATGCTCCACATTAGCCCAGAAGGCACACTGAGATAAGAGCATTAAAGGGAAATATTTAAGAGACGGGGAAGTCATGTGTAAACTAGAATAGATATCCAATACATAGTGCTAAACATTCTTACACTCCCTTTGCAGGGAGAATTCTTAATTAGCTCGCAGTTTCACCTGAACTTATCTTCAACTGTTTAAAAACCAATACTCTACTCAACCACACAGTCTGTTAAATTCTGCAAAACAGTCACCAAGCCAGATAGTATAATTTACCACCTGGCAACTATCAGGAGCACTGCAGAGCCACATGGCACATGAGGGAAGCACCAATCATCCCTAGTCATCAGTGTGAATGAATCTTAATGTATGTGTATCTCCAAGTATCATGTGGAGGTAAAGCGAGAACATGGTCCACCTCTCCTACAATCTCCTGTGCCATGCAGTGACTTGGGCCCCCAGAGGAATTAGAAGCCTTATACACCCTTCCCTTCAGGGCCTTTTATATGTGGCAGTAGCATAGGAAGAGCTAGAATGAAAGAGTCATTCTCCCTCCACAACCATAACAATGCCAAAGGCAAACGGTTCTCTCCAGCCCTGTTTTTTCAGTAAGGACCAGATTTTGGTTCCATCTGCACCATTGATTAATTATACTGCAGTTAATAGAATAATTTTGTAGTTACACTAATGCTACTGAAAACAGAGTC
Organism: Gavialis gangeticus; assembly: GCF_001723915.1. Taxonomy (NCBI): domain Eukaryota; kingdom Metazoa; phylum Chordata; order Crocodylia; family Gavialidae; genus Gavialis; species Gavialis gangeticus. Next base: position 115,732,679 of record NW_017729025.1, on the reverse strand, counting down.
AGGCTCACAAATATAATTTAACTCACAAATTACATGTATGTCTTTATTAACTTTATGCAAGGACATGTACATATCTGTATTACTCACACTGTTACTCCTTCTGTAACACAAGAAGGCTGTGGGGAAAAAGAAATCTGCAGAGGTTTACCTGAGCAGTAAATACGCAGGCCATTCCTGGGTTCGTAGGATGGAAGCACAGAAAACAAAAGTGAACTTGCAAAACTGCATCCCCTCCTTTCAACTCTCTCTTACCATGAAAGACTTTTTAATCAGATCCTGTCCAATCTCAGGAAATCACTCAGAGTAAATTAAATCACTGCTCACTAAGCTCAGAGTAGAAAGCTAAAGGAACAGCAACTATTACAGAAAAATCTGATCAGGGCATGGATACTTGCATCTCCCTACTGTGAAGAATAAAATGCCACTGTTTGTAAGATTTGTGGTAGTAAGATCATTCCAACAGCCACTGCTATTAAAAAAACTCTTTAAACAAGTTTATGCTACTTCTTGGAAAGAAATAAACTTTCAATACCAGCTTAGCCTAGTGCAAATATTATCCAGGGTCAGACCTAGGCTCTTGAGCTACATACTTGCTGGAATGTACCCACTTTCTTTACTTCCTCAGTTGCTTGCAGACTCAGAGTAGAAACCAAAGCAGGAAAGGTTATCTGTTACCTGTTATATTCAGTTACATTTGTCATCTTCCTTTTACTTATGTAATGGTAAAGATAATGCTATAAAGGGGCAGGGTGTTTCTCAGGTTTCTCCATTGTATGTACACGCTGCAAGGCTGGTCACCGCTCCAAAAATAGAATAATTAAACCACATATCAAGAGAAAGGATCACGTGTTCTTTGCAGTAACCATTAACAATTGGTATAAAAACAATATGTCATCTCTTGCAAATACACAAAGCACAGAGCAGTAAAGGAGTAAGATCCTTGTACTGGTCATTGTAAAATGGAGTTCACACACAGACTACTCAGACTTTTTAGATGAATGCATTTTAAGTTGCACAAAATAGAAATATCTGAATGGATCTTTCCATATTAACAAGGTGGCTCTATTATTACATGGAAGTGGGCTATACCACAAAAGGAAATCAGCTGACAGGTCTGGCAACTGCACACACATGCTACAGTAAGAAGAATCTAGGCAAAATAATCTCTCCTAGGTTGGCAGTGCTCTAGAAAGTGAGCATTTAGTCTACAGGGCATATGCTGCTTGTTGTGCTCTGGCTCCTTCTCCATAGCATAGATTGGGTCTAGAAAGACTGGACTGCATTCTGCCAGTGTTGGTTAGGGGACTGTTACCATCTCTGATGGTATTAAGAACAGGTCTGACTTACCAAAAGCAGCAACATTTCAAAGTGAACAAAATAAAGGCTTAGTCAACGATTCCTATTAATGAAAGCAAAGCAGGTTATGTAGGTGTTTCAAAATAATAAATAGAGCTGAGCTTATTTTCCTCTTCACAAACTGTTTTTGGCCACATCAGAGGATTTCTAACAGAAAAAAAAGAACTTTTTAAGATACCCAGAAACAAGCTTTGAGCATCTCAGGAACAAATATGTCACTTTCTCATTACTCTACCACCTGGTATTGGAACAGAAACAATAACGGATCTCTTAAAAATACAGTCAAGATATTGAAAATCAGTCTGAAAGACTACGTGTAAATCATACATAACCTTTTCCAGGACTCTACCCCACTTGTTTAACAAATAAATTATTTGTCTCATCTGCCTGGCTTTCTGAGGACAGCATCGCCATAGATTCTCATCTTAAATGAACAAAACCGGTGTTTAACATTAAACAGTGGGCATTAAAAATAGGGTTTAAACATGGTATTATGCCTGGTTTATGATATCATTAATTCAATAATTATGTGTCACCCCTGATACAGCATAGCCTTTTAAAAGTTCCTGAAGCAACTGGGTCCTTGAAATAGCCTAGTTCCTCAAAAGATCAAAAAACTAAAGATGATAAGACTTTAGAATATTCTGAAGTCAGAGGGGGTTTCTAAAGAAAAAACAACATAAACTGAATTAAAAGTTATAGATATTAATAATATATTAATAATATATTGTAATATATTCCTAAAATATATTGTAACATGTTCCTAGGGAAGGATGATAAATAATTATACTATGTCATGTAGGTGGCCAAAAGTGCTAATCTGAGCATAAAGGGCAACATGCTGAGGCCTCTTGAGAAGAGGTCATTCTTTTGTGGACTAGAAAGACATCTGTTAGCTGCAAAAAGAAATAATATGCGTCCGGATTTCATACCACTTTGCCTTGCTAAAAGAAGGCACTTTGGGGAGGTCTTTGGACTGATCCTGGACTTCATAGTTATGTGCTTTGAAGTCACTAGTTGGTTGAAACATTATAAAAAGGATTTTTTCCATAAAAGTCTTTTTTTTCCCCAGAACTGATCATCAAAGGAAGTCAACAGACTGGTAAGAAAAAGACTATTACGCTTATACTTCCCAAAATGTCTGATACAATTGTTAATGCACTTTTAATATACTCCTCCATAGAGCTGACAGCGGTCTCTGAGGCTACGTACAGACAGTCAAGAAGCCCGAGGCTGAATTGATTCAATCTTCACCAGTAGGCCTAAGCTGCATAGATTGAACCAATAAACAAGTGAACAGCCATTCACTTTTGATTCCAGAAATGCAGCCATATGCCTGCAGTGGACCAGGCCAGAAGCTGGGGGATGCTAGAGAACGCTTCCCTGCTCGGCTGGAGCAGATAGCTTGGGCCAAGGCTAGCCTGCCCACCCTCCAAGAGGGGGAGGTTTGTGGGGGAGGCACTAAGCATTTTGGGATGCTGGGGGACTGTGAGTTAACTTGAATCTGGAGGGGATCTGGGACAGAAGTTTGATCAATTGATTTAATCTAAATCAGTTAAGTCTGATACTGCATTCATCCAGGTTTATCTTAAACTGTTTTGGGGCATTTTGAATGCAGTTTATGTGCACTGAACTTCTGTTGTGTGACAGATTTGAACTGGTTTCCAATCACGTATACCAGTTTGTGTGTAATTTCTGTCCACAGCCTGAAAGTTCCTGCTACTGCAGGTGCTCTCTGAAGACCACTGAAGGCCAGATTCTTCATTCATTTACTCATGTTCTACTGTAATTTCCCCAAAACAGAAAAAAAATCATTGGAATCCCACAAGTTTGTTCTTGTGGCTATTTATACTGTAGTTTACAGAATGTGTCTATATTGTCTTTTCCCTTACACATGCTCTTTTTTCTGTTACTAAGTAAAGCTTAAAACTCCTCTGCACTCCCACAAAATAGTACGACTTTGTAAAAATAAGGGAATCCAAGCTGCACATTAAACAGAATCACAAGGTTTTCTTTAAATCAGGGTTTGGGTTGTTTTTTTTTTACCTAAATGTGTAAATAATGTGCACTTTAATTGCTGGGTTTCCTTTTGTTTTATGATAAAACATGAATGGATACATGCTTAAAGTCCCCATAAGTAGGTCATTGTGTGTATTGTGTCACTGTATGTAATGGCTCTATACTACTACCAATAAAAACATTTGAAGGGAGATTTTCAAAAGGGACAAGGAGAAGTTAGGAACCCAATTACCAGACTTTCAATTGGAGTTAAGTGCCTAACTGCTTTTTGTGTTCCTATGGTAACTTCCAAATCTTTACTAACTACAGTCAACTAAGCTTTGGAACGTCTACTGTCATTATGCCCATGTTATATATGTGGACCCACCAGCATAGACAGCTCAAGTGGTTGGCTCTGAGCTGAACCAGAAATCTGTGGCATTGCTGAAGAAAGAACCTAGGCCTTCTGACTCTGAAAACCTTTGCTTTGAGACCCAAGAGGTTCCTTCATCTCTGGTCATCCACAAAGACCAAAAATGCTTTAGCGATCTTGCACTGTATCTAAGGATTAAACTAGAACTGCTGCATACATGTGTAATTTAATTAGAATTCTAGGAAAGATTCCACCCTAATTCCCCACGTCCCAAATACATTCAATACACTACTGCTGAGATGCAACAAAATACAATGTGAAGAATTCTATCACAATTATCAGCACAGAATTTCTAGCAGCTGAAAAGAGAGATTTGAAATTATATTTCAAAGGAAAACCACCTGTCTGATCCTTTGGTCTTGTGCCTCAACCCCCAATGAGCAGACCTATAGAACTCTGTTTTGTGGTAAGGCTGGATAAGGGGATTCTACACATGAAGAGGAAAGCTTGGTTTGTTCATTTGCATGTCAATGACAAGACTGCTTTTCCAGCTCACAGCTAGCTGAGAGTTCAGGGAACAAACAGAAACCTTTGGTCATGCTTATCTAGGCACCACGTACTTACTGCTACAGTATGGTTTGAATGAAAGTGGGGTGGCCAGCCCTCCCCAACTCCTTCTCCCATGTATATAGGTATATTCCACACTGACATTTTACCTGTGAAATTCTCTGAAAATTAACATCTAAACTAAAGCAGTAATTTTATTTCAAAATAAAGCAAATGCACTGCTTTCACAGGAAATAGCAGTGATCACTGAGACAAAAGACTTGTCCTAGTTTTAGATCTTTGTGCTTTTCTAGTCTAGAATTTCACCTAAACATTTTTTTTTCCTGAAAGGAATACCTGTTTGTATGTAAGCCGATAGTTACTGATTATATGATTGGATTCCAAAAGAAACATGCCATTTCTAAGGAAGAATCAAATTAAAACTAATTACTACTCTTGGTATTTCCTCTAAATATTACTTTCTCAAAAATAATGCAATTTTAATTACAAAATGGAATTAATTGAACACAAACACACACACACAATCATGCCATAAACACTAACTAGTCTTCCAATAATGTGGTATGGAACCAACCAAAAGGTTAGGGAAGAAAATAAATAACCAAATCTACGAAGGAGCTTTCCAACAGAAAGAACCCAAATTTAACAGACTATGTATTTTTTCATTTATCATCTATAAAGAAAATATATTAGATTTTATTCTGTTTACTTTTTAATTCATGAAAAGTTGTTTCCTTTTTATATTTTTTCCTTGTGGTTATTTTTTTTTAAAGTAGGTCTTATCTACTTGATATTTCCTAGAAGACTATATAGTCAGCCAGAGAACTACTGTGATTATAATAGTACATATTTCAAAGTGAAATTTTATATGGAAGTGATTGTTTATTCTTTCTAAAAATCATTGGCTCTACAACCTTGCACTTTTTTAGTCATTTCTGCATGAAGGGACCACCCACTGGTTATGATATGACCTCTGTACCACTCCAGTGGCACAAAGGAAGTGGGATATTGATTAATCTAACCTTTTGGGGAAAAAACTCCTGCAAAAATAGTATGTGTGAGTGGGAAAGAACTGACATAACTGACATAATGGCTGTTACCAACCCCTTGCAGCATTTGGATATAAAAGCATTACGCTTAGGCTCTTCCTACCTGCCCCTTGGAGCAGCCTGAGGTCAGAGCAGACTTGAACCTACTATAATTTAGGCCAAGTGCTGTAATGGGCCTTAAATTCAAGCTTGCCCCTAAATAAAGATATTGTAAAAAGGGCTGTACCGATAAGCCACTGTTTAATGAGCTTAAAGTCTGGGTATAGAATGCTCAGAGTATCGTATACTGCCTATATACAAGTGTGGAGGCTGCTCCAATGCGCTGTAATTACTAGGGGTGCAATCATAAAGATTTTCTTGGCCAATACTGATAGCCAATTATTAACTAGCCATAGCAGCCGATACCGATCCAATAGCCAATTTACAAGAATGCAGTAGAGCAGCTTGGAGAGCAGCATACTGCAGGTAAGTCTGTGGAGGGGAAGGGGTGTTGGCAGGGAAGGGGTGTGAGGCAGGGGCAGGGGCAGGGGCAGGCACTGGCCAGCCAGAGTGAATAGGACCCGAGGGCCAGGAGTGGGACGCACATCCCCTGCCTGCCCCGCACAAAGAGGTCCTGAGGGAAAGGCAGCAGAGTGGAATGTCCCAAGCAGAGGCAGTGCTAGGGGGGCTTTGAGGGGTTACAGCCACCCCAAACTTTGTCCTAGCTCCCCTCATAGCCACTCCTCCCAGTGCCACCACTGCCCACCCTGTGCAGCTGAACCTGCTCTGCTCCTGCCCGTTCTGAGCCCAGTCCTGGCCCAGACCCCCTCAAATGGCTGGCATGACCCCTGGCCCCCAAGCCTGCAACAGGCAGCCTGCCTCTGCCCTGTGCACAAATCCAGGGGCAGGACATGTCCCCTATTCCTCCCCTAGGGGTGCGTGCAGCGCCAGGGAACTGCCCTCCTCCCCACCACCCTTGCAGCCCCTGGACGAGCTGCCCATGGCTCCGCGTCGCTCCCAGCCCTGGGGTTGCATTCACCACCCTGGCTGGGCAGCACCTGCCCCAGCCCCACTCCCTCCCTCACCATGAGGGCCTTACTTTGCCCCCCCCACACTGCTCCCCCCCCCACACTTACCGACTAGACTCTGCTCTCCAAGCTGCCAGGTTGCATTCCTGTAAATAAGCTATTGAATTGGCATTGGCTGATGTGGCTGGGTAATAACTGCTATCAATATCGGCCAAGAAAATCTTTATTGGTGCACCCCTAATACTAAGCCATTTAGGAAATCACTCGTTTGCAAAGCCTTGACCTGTATGAGGTGCAGTACAATGTATGGGCCATTTCTATGCACTTGCAGTTTGCACTTTGCCTGCTGTATATCAACAACATATAGAATACTGGTAAGGTAGGAGAGGAGTAAGAAACAAAGAAAAATCCTCAGTCATAACAAAACTGTAACATAGATACTAGCAGTTAGGAACAGGTGTCACTAAAGGGACTAGATAAAGCACCAGTTTTTCACATGGGTATTTTCAAGGTGCACTGCAACAATATATATACAAAATATTCTCTATAAGCCCAATCAATAAAAATTGAGGACTATCCCTTGCCAGGGCAATGCTGCTGGCAGCTAATTTACTACTCATTAAAAAGTACAACTGTGTACTTCTTCTTCTCCAGCTGTGGAGTGAGCGAGCCAAAACTAAGGCTTGGTTATCAGTTGCTGAGTACCTGCAACTCCCAGTGAAGTAAAGGAGGATGGGTGGATTGAGATATGTGATAATCAATGTGTCGAAGGGCAAACCAGTCTCTGTTGCAAGGCAATCTCACCGTAATTAGCTTTTGAGAATACCAGCCTAAAAGAATCTATTTTTGTAAACTGTAGTTTCATAGATTCATAGATTCATAGATTAAGGGTCGGAAGGGACCTAGTAGATCTTCTAGCCCGACCCCCCGCCAGGGCGGGAGAACAACAAAAACCCCATAGTTAAGCTATGCTATTCATTCAATGAAGTACCATGTACCTGATTTTTTATCTTACTTCTTTCCTGGAACTGATGGAAAAGCACACAGTTGAGTGGAAACAGTACTGGACTGTAAATCAGAAATCAAGTTCTGGCTCTATTTCTACTTCTGTCACCAACATGCTGTACAGCCTTAGGTAAACCAGGTCCCCTCAGTTTCCAGGAGCAGAAACAGGAATCAGCAAGCAACCCATGGCCTGCAGAGCCACTAGGTGTAGCCCATGGTACTGGAACTTCAGTGATGTTTGGCAGTGGAAGCTTTCCTTGCGCTGTACCATGGTCCACCATGCTGTGGCCTGGCAGCAGAGAGCTTTCCTGTGCCATGGTACAGCCGGACAGTTAGAAGCAGCAGCAGCAGCAGGGACAAGGAGTGGCAGTGGTCACGCCCGCCTCAGACTTAAACCACCTCATTCTGGCCTGCTACTGGCATGGTTGCCACCTGCTGCTTTACACTCTTCAGAGGTCTTACTATGAAGGGCTCAAAGGTACCTAAATTTCAGCTAAAGCCTTTAAACACTATGCTACAGATAGCTAAAAGAAAAAAATCATCATCGTTAGTACTGCCTAAAGATGCACTAGGAAAGTGCTAATTATTAAGGAGATCATATAAAGAAGTGAGCTGTATTGCTCCACTGCTTGCTGCATGCCTGGTTCTTTTCAGTATGATAACAGAATCAGCTCAGCCTGAGTAGACAGAATGGGAAGGCTTGCTCTCTTTTTACATTAGACTCACTGAAGGAAAAAATAAAGGGCAATTGCAGGAAGGAAAGGGAGAAAATAATAATACTGTCATATTATAGTGTTTCTCTGTCACTTTAAGGTGCCACTTAGCTGCTACTGCTAATGTTATTTAAGATAAAGATATAAAAACAAATGTATATATGGTTTCAACTGGGTACAATATTATAGTTCACTTCCTGCCCTAAAGTGTAGAATAAGTGCTGCTATATACTGCCAGATGTCCCATCCATATATTTCCATAGCTGCTGAAGGAATCACTGTGACTTTTTCATTTATAGGGAGGCAGTAAAGATGTTAAAGAGAAACACAATACTGTAATAAACCTTTCTCCCATGATGTGTCATAATTTTACACTTAACTACATAATCACTAGAAATAGTGCATCTCTTTACCACCTAAGCAAAAGGAAACACTTCTTTAGTTAATAATACTATGACACACACACAAGTAGTTCTCAGCACCTGCATACTTACTGCATTGTAACTGTTATGTATCACCTGAAGTTTCTATTCTATTCCATGGCTTCACATTTATTACTATCTTTGTATGTTAAAAAGCAGTTCCTTTTATTTTAGGTTGCCTATTGTGTTTGGATTTGGTATTCTTACGCCTCTCTACCCTGGCCCTTGCCTGGTGTTGGGTTGTCCTTATAAATTTGCACTTCTCTGATCCAGTTTATCACTGAGAACCAGATGAGGTCTGTTAGTAAACCTCTGCATTAAGAGCCCACTGAGCTCAAGGACAATTCCATCCAGAGCCCAAGGCACAATTCCTGCTAGAGCTCTATAGCATCTGATTCAGCCTCCCACTGCCCGTCTTCCTGGTGGATTTCATCCCTGGAGGCATAATGAAGGAGCAAACTCTGCCTTGCTCTGAGAACAGAAACTGCAATTATGGTTCGGGTAGGCACAAGGGGTGTAATATACAGGGGGAGCAGTAGTGTAACTGGGGCAGGGTGGGGAAGGAGAGGTGCAAATGAGACAGCTGCGTGGGGCACTGCCTTTGTGGGGAATGCAAAAATAGCCACAACCACAGCAGCAACTGACCACCTCACTGAGATTGGCACTGTGACAGAAAGTGCTGCCTCAGGTGTCATGTGGCTACACAGGGCACAGAGTTGCCTACCTGTGCTTCTGGGGTGGGGGAATGTAGTTTTTTGTTCTCTTCTCAGCCTCTACAGAGGGACACAGATTAATATAGCATGATCTAAAGTGGTCTATGAGGCCCAAATCAGTATTTTTTTTTACACCCTGTTGCTCAGTTTTGCCTTACTGATCTATCTGAGGCCATTTGCCATGAAAGCTAAGAGATCACTTTTATCACATCTCCCCAGTTAGCTTATTCCTTCTTTCTTCAATATATTTCCCCTAGTAGATGTCTCGTGTTCACTTCGCCCCATCCTGACATATACAGGTGCTCATGAAAACTCATTCTATTTGCATAGCCTATATAAAAGTGCCTCCAAGTCTGTATATGTACAAAGAATGTCTTCTTACACACCTGTGATTGCAATTCTCTTGGCTTCCTGCAGAGATATTTCTCTACGCATAAAAAGGGAGATGTACTACCCTCTCTTCACTGCATACCTGGCATCAGATGAAACTAGGCAACCCCTACGCATCAGAGGGACATTTTCCTGGCCAGCTCACAAATTCAACAGTCTAGAAGGTACTCAGGCATAAAGCATCTGAAACTGTCTGATCTCACGTGCACAGCCATTTCTCTATCAAGCAGGATCATCCCTAAGAGAGGCCTCTTCTTCATAAAATCCTTTGGAAGAAAAACATTGTGGACCAGAGCTTTAAGCTACAGACAGATGTATTATGGATTTCTGTCACAATAGGATCTGGTGCTGAGAGGTGCTGAGCAGCTTCAACTTCTACAATGACTTTAACTTAAGTTTTCCACGTATAAAGATTTAAAGGATTAGACCCATAACAAATCTATGGTTTTGATTCTAACCTTCTAGAGGAAAATATCTTTAAATAAAAACTATATACAACTATAATTTTCATTGTTTAAACTAATCTGCTAGATGGACAGAGAACAACACATTTGAAGCTATCTCAGACAGCCACTGCCACAATATTCTTTACATCAAATGGCTTTAAAGAAAGCTGCTAATGTGAAGTCTCTCTAAGTTTTGACCACAGTTTAAATCTTGGTATGGACAGTAATTCAAAAAGACAGGCAAGATGCGTGGGTTTCCTGATCTCATTTATGCTGGAGGAATGAGGAATCTACACACTTTACGGTTACAAGAAACAGAGGTTTATTTTTGCACTCTTGGGAAGAACAATGGAGAAGTTAAAAGCAAACTAATCAACACACCCAGAACCCGAATACTCCAAAGCTGGAAGATTTTAATTGTTCAAGGTTTTAAAGGACTGAAAACTGTCCAAAAAAAAAAACAAAGAGGGGAAAAGGGGAGGAGAGAGGGAGAAGGAGAAAAGTGGGGAAAATAACTATATACCCAATCATCTACATTTCCATTTTTACTTTTAAATGAGCTTAACTTCAATAGAGATCAAACAACATACACAACAATATACAGTATTACAGCAAGGTTAGACTAGTAACAGATCTGATGGGAGCTAGTTTCTAGTGCAAAACACTATCCTTCTTGAAAAAATGGCACTTCAGCATCCTCTGTTATAAAACAACACTCTATTGTGCCAGATACCCATGTTAATGATAAACCCAGAGACTGCAGGGTAAATCTGCCTAGGAATTTAAATTGTACTTCTTTAATGATCTGTATGGAGTTGCTTTGAAATGCTTCTATTTGAAATCCTTACCAGCTTCATGGTTGCATTATTCTGTTCCCACCGCCACAGCATCACACTCATTTTCCTTACAGCGCGCCAATCAAGCACCTGCCCAAGGAGGCACAACCAGGGAATGCTACAAATCCATCTCATGCGTGTCTCCAGTACCTTATAATCCAGGTGTTACAGTAAGCTTCCCCCCCCTCCTGCTTGAAACAAGACATTCCCATGTTGCTGCTATTTTGGAGAGTTAGATTTCTTGTGGATGGAGCAAAACCAGAAACATTATGCACACATAATCTCCCTCTCACTCCCTCGCTCTCTCTCTGTCCCTCAGCCAAATCAAACAACCCCTGAAAGGAGCTCAGAGAAGGCAGCTGGGGCTGCAGGAGTGAAAGCAGGACAAGGAAGTCTCCCCTCCCCCTGAAACCACAGCACTTCACAGATTGGGCATTCCTGGTTCAATGGGCCGTTCATCTTTTTAGAAAAGAATTGCATTTAACCCCTTCAGGAATTAATCTTTTTGGCCCTGCAAGCCTGCGAGGGATTAAAATTGGATGAACTAGAAAAGGAGAGAAGGGAAATAAGTATGGACTATTTTTTAATCCTCCAGCTCCTAACTCCTCAAGATGCTTTGTTTGTTTGTTTTTTTATACAAAAGTAGGACCAAGTTTAAGGTAATTATTATTAAAAAACATAGAAGACAATGGATCAAACTAAGGAGAAGCTCCCTTTCTTCACTAAACCACAAAGAACTGAGTTACAAGAGGCTTCTTCATTTACCTAGCCTGATAAAGAGGCTGATATTAAAAGCAAGTGTTTTTATTTAGTACAATACAAAGGATTTTTTATAGCTCTCACATGGATTTTCTTTCTTTCCTTTCCTCCCCCCCACAAAAATCACCTCAATTACATGGACCCAGACTGTTCTCTCTGATTCAAAAAGGAAAAGTGAAAAATGGTTTTGCATGTACAGTTATACTTGTGGAACTCAATGGCACAGGAAATTACTGATACCAAGAACTTATCTACAGTGTTTAAATGACTGGATATTTCTATAACCATTAAGGATATGGAGAGTTATGATAAAGATAATGAAACATTAAGAAGAGATTAAACCCCACGCACAGGACTTAAAGCCAGTCTGTATTACAGATGAGGATGCTATCTCTGCTGGAGGCAAAGTATTCCATATCTTCATATTGTGAGGTTCCTCTGGTCCTGTTCTAAGTCAGAGACAAAAATCTGGACTAGAAGGATCTTAAGCATGATACAGTATGGTAATTCCTATGAAATCCTCAGCAGACTCCCCTCACTACCATCACCACATTGACTGGTCAGCTGACTTTCCCTTAACAAAAAAATGTATTACTACCACCCAAATGTGGAAGACTAAAGCAAACCAAGCAAAGACCCCCAGCTCAAGCCTCAAATACAGGGTCGTCAACTGTCCACACAGTCTAAAAAAAAAAAAAAAGGCAAAAAACACCCATCTGTAAAGTCCATAAAAATGGAGACTTCTGTAAAAAACTAAGTACCTGGGACCCTGATTGAAGATCTGTCATCTGTACAAGGCTGGAGGTTGAAGGACAGACAGAATAGAACAGCGTTACCTGGTGTCTGAGTGGGAGTGCGACACCCTGCAGGGAGCTTTGTGGCTCACTGGCCCCCAGGCACGGGCTGCTGCCAGGTGCCTGTAACACTGCTGGGTTGTATAGGCAAGGCCATATATCCTCAGGAAGGACAGAGAGGGAGGCGTGCAGGTAGGACACAGCTGTGGGACTGGGGTGGGGGGGAGAGGCATTGCATGGAGAGTTCATTCTTGGCATGGGGACAGTAGGGCTAATATTCTTGGGGGGGAGGAACAGTGCTGGATGTGGCTGGCAATATCAGGGTGTGGGATGAGTAGGAGACCCCTGGGATGGGGGAAGCACAGTTTAAAACCATTGCTGCAGTCAATCAGGGTTGCCAATCCAAGAATTTTTTTTTTTACTGACAATCTGCAAACTTTCTGCTGACAACCCATTTTTTTCCCTATGGTTAGTCTGAAACCCCTAAATTTGAACCTAGCCCTTCTAACTGCCATTCACAGCCTGGCAAAAGGGTCATATTTACATTATGTGAAACATATATCAGTAAAAACATTGGTCAGTATAACAGTTTGGTTGTCAATAATACATTTGCAGATAATCCGTAAAAATTAATTTTCTTAGTTTGGAAATCCTGCTCAGATATGTCTCTGTTTCCTTGGTCACCCTCTTTTTGGGCTTCCGAAGTTTCCAGTCATCCTGCCACACTATCAAAAAGGTAACAAAGCCTAGACATGGAGGATGCATCTTAGACATCTCTAGGTTTTGTACCTGAAGGCCACCTCATTGCCTCTGCCTCCCAGTTCAGACCCTGACTCATGGAAAGACAGCTCAGAGGGTAGGACAAAAAACAGTGCAATCAGGACAGCTGAAAGCCTTGTGATGTGGTTCATGGGGAGCAATAAGTTCCATGATCACCAAATTACTGTATACCTTGGACTATGAACCCAAATCATACAGGAGTTACTCATTTTTAGCATAATTTGAGCTCCTATAAGCAACTTCCTAGGAAAAAGATATACCATTTAAACAGAAGGTCCATTCTCTAGAACTCAGGAACTGCCCATGTTGTAATAAAACAGCTTGCAATATAGTTTCAGCCAGCTGAAGTCCCAGGACAAAATCAGAACTGAAGGCACAGACTAGAGTACTTGTACCTGAATAGTCTGATTGATGCCTGCAGGGGGCAAAAGAAAGATCTATTTCAATCTGAGCCCATAATCCAATGAAGCAAGGGGTTTTTTTTGGTGATAGCTATTATTTTGCCAACTGTATAGTTGGGAGAGATATTAGACCAGCTTTTGGGTACAAAGTGCCCTTCCTCAAGTTGCTCCAACAATAACATTCCCACAATTCAATGAGAAACTTAAAAACACTAGGGAAATTTGCTTCCACAAAAATGAGCCTGTTTAGTTGAAAACTGCCCCCATCAGGTCATTTTACTCTATTCCCAAGTTTCTTCATGTAACTATCAATAGGTTGCTACTGTTACAATATTTTAAGAAGAATCAGGAGAGGAACATTTACAAAACGATTCTGCATGTGCAGCCAAATTTTTATAGGGAAGATACATTTCTTACCTAACTGAACAATTCTCTCCAGTTATTTGGCTCTGCATGTCACTCTGCCCTTGCTTTCATTCTTTACTCTGTAACAGTATTATTTCACTTTGAACAGTATTTTTAGATTTGCTGTGTATGAAAAACCCTGAGCAGAAAATCCTCTGATCATTTCCACTTCTGTAAAAAAGAATCCCTTACTGTTTTAGGCAGAGTAAATAACTAGACATAAAGAAAGAGATACATATACGCAGAGAGCCTTAACCTCATTCAACAAGTTATATTTGAAGTACAGAAGTAAAAATTTTAATCCTTTCTTGAGAATAAAAGAGCCTTGTTCCTTCACTTCATGACAACATGGGCCAAAACACTTGCACAGTCAAATCTTCCTTGTCAGCTTTCTACACATAAGTGAGTACCCTGCTGAAAGGTCACTCTCACAACATTCAAACTCAGAGTGGGTCACAGCCTACTGGAACATTTGAAAATAAGATGTAGGGTTTTCAGAAGGGTCAAAAGCAGATACAATAACTTGCTGACAAGACCATGAATGAATGAAAGAATGAACACATACACTCCAAGAGAGAAGCCTGGATGTGAAGCCAAAGGGATTTTTAAAAGAATTATGTAAGAGCATCTCACCAGCACTCTGAATTTGCCACCACTCCCGAAACTGAGTTTAAGTGCCCTTTAAATGGTGCTGACACAGTGGAAACAGTGTATGGCCTTTCCACCAATGTACTAGCACCTGGCAAGACACCATTGTTGAGATTGTGTAGTGCATCCAGGAAGTACAAAAATCCAACAGAAGGAAAAGAAGTAGGGGCAAAAGCTGCATTAAGCTTTAGGGGAGCAACAGGCTACAGTTGGACCTAGACAGGTTACAAGGATGGGCGGAGGAGAATAGGATGGGGTTTAACACAGACAAGTGTAAGGTGATGCACCTGGGGAAGAACAATCGGCACCATACATACAGGCTGGGGAACTCCCCTCTTGTCAGCACAGAGGTGGAAAAGGATCTGGGAGTCATTATTGACTCCAAGATGAACATGAGTGGGCAATGTGGGGAGGCAGCTAGGAAGGCCAACTGCACCTTGTCGTGCATTCACAGATGCATCTCAAGCAGGTCCAAGGAGGTGATCCTCCCCCTCTATGCGGCACTGGTCAGGCCACAGCTGGAGTACTGCGTCCAGTTCTGGGCGCCACACTTTAAGAGGGATGTGGACAGCATCGAGAGGGTCCAGAGGAGGGCCACTCGTATGATCAAGGGACAGCAGGGTAGGTCCTATGAGGAAAGGTTGCGGGACCTGAACCTGTTCAGCCTTCAAAAGAGAAGGCTGAGGGGGGATCTTGTGGCCTGTTATAAACTGGTTAGGGGGGATCAGCAGGCGCTGGGGGAGTCCCTGTTCCCCCGAGTGCCGCAAGGAGTGACCAGGAACAACGGTCACAAGCTGGCGGAGGGAAGGTTTAAGTTGGACATCAGGAGGCGCTACTTCACGGTCAGGGCGGCTAGGGTCTGGAACCAGCTTCCAAGTGAGGTGGTGCAGGCTCCCACCCTGGGGGTTTTTAAGAGGAGGTTGGATGACCACCTTACTGGGGTCGTTTGACCCCAGTACTCTTTCCTGCCATGGCAGGGGGTCGGACTAGATAATCTGCTCAGGTCCCTTCCGACCCTAGAAACTATGAAACTATGAAGCCACCTTTGTGTGCTTTTAGGAATTGGGGCCACACTAGGGCTCAGTATAGCTTGGAACATAAATCAGAGCACTTCCAGACTTGCTCTAGGTTACAGTAGCCTTTCAAAATCTGGGTGCCTATATATAAGCAGGGAGGCTGCTCCATGTGCCAGGCTGGAACTGTAGCACACCAAAGCAGATTTGATTAATCGAGTCTGCTGGAGCATGGCAATCACCGTGTTCCAGCAGCAGCCTGCTGCATCTTGTGTGTTAGCATCCTCATGCTTCAAAACGGTGGCAGGGGAGCATTATCTAAAGCTCACTCAATGAACTTTAGATGAAGTGCCCCCACCAGCATTTTGAAGCAGGGATGCTGATACATAAGACGCTCCAGGTGCTTTAATTAGAGCAGCTCTCAGAGCCGATCTAATGAAAGCACCCCCCCACCATACACACACTGACATACTCCTGGAGCACGTGTATAAATGCCCTAGGAGGCTCAATCAGCAGCTTGAAAAAACTCAGACTCTCCTGCCCCACACCCACTCTGCCTGATTTTATGGGGTTTGTGAAGAGAGCAACGTAGACATCAGAAAACAGTCCCCTGCTGTGTCTTTAGGGGGTAAATCATTCTTCATATAGCTCAGACCCAACATGCTACTACAAGGGCTTATAGGGGCCAGAGGCCAGGTGGAATCTCTGCTTTGTTGGGAGATGTGTTAGAAATTTATATTCAGATATGGAATGAAATGGCAACATTTAAGGACGGATGTTGTGAATACTTATACAAATCATATAAATTAGCATGCAGAATGGAGGCATGGGATAATCCCAGTTTATCAACCTGAAATATTACTTGTATGGAGCAAAAATCCAAAGGTTGGAGTACAAATTCGATATCAACTCATTAGTGCCTTAAGAAACAAATGAGCCTAACATCCTGCAGACAAATGCATGTCTCTTTCAGGCACATTTATTTAACAGACTGTTGTGAACTCAACTATGATTGGGCATGAAGAGTCCTTCCTTACTCCTAGAATCCTGTTAGGGTTGCCAGGTGTAGCTGGTATTTATTTGTTCTCTTAAAATGTGTGAGTTGGGAGATGCCTTTCATTCAGGTCACTCTAACAAAGTGCGAGAGATAAGATTTGAGTCCAAGTTGTTAAAATCTTTGTATGACCTCTTGCACCCTGACAGCATCCCTGGGGGAGTTCTCTCCTCATCGCTATACACTGGCTGCAATGCCAGACCTAAAAGGTGCCTTGCCCATCCAGCTCTTAATTTAAAAGGGAAAGAAGAGTGGACCCATGCTTGCATCTAAATCCTTTAAATACAACACACAAGATGTTTCCCCAGATGGTGTCCTATAAAGGTTTTTAAATGGTGACACAGCAAAAAGGAAGAGAGAGAGAAAGCTTCCTTCACTGCCCTAAATGCAGTCTTCGTACAAGGACACTGCTTATTGCTCTAATGGGCCCCTAAATATCCCTACTAATGTGCTAAACAGTACTCTTGTTATTCACTTGTGGGTCTTCATTGACACAGAAACAGCCTATACAGCACCCTAATGAGATATAATTCTAGCTCTCAGTACTCTCCAAATACGACTGTAGGGAAAACAGGAGGAAACAGATGCTGGAGACTTTCTGAATGAATTCAGTGCATACAGTCATTGTCTCTACAACATTTACAAGGACAGCTCAGGGAAATCCGTTAATTAATAATCCATTGTTTGGCTAAGAAAAAATATGTATGCTAATGCCTTGCTCTATGGTCACCACAGTTCTACAATACTGAATTTGTCAGCTTTACTTGTCCTTTCTATCACATGACTCTCTTAGTTATAATTCTTACCTGATATGTGTAGCATTATGTTAAAACATTACTTTACTTGTCATGCTGGTTGATCTTATATGCATATTTTAGCCTTTATTTTTTTAATAAAAAGATTTGTTATTATTTTATTTTTTATCAACTCTAAAAATGATTTCAAGTTGATATCTTTTCCTCAGAAAAATTGTTGAAAATGATTTAATTTAATTTTTGTCAACATTTTTAATCAACTTATTGAAAATGGTACCAGAATGGTATCACAAAATTTTCATTTTCTAAACCTAAGTTGTCAATAACTATGTTAGTAATGTTTTTCATAAACTTTTTTCCCTCCCAAGAAACAGAAACATTTTATATGATTCTATTTTTAACCCTTTACAATGAAAATAACTTTAAAATGTTGATATTTGCAAAGAGATCATAATTTAACCTCATATTATGCTGCGTTCAATTTGCCATCTGGTTGAAACATAAGAAAATAAAGCATTATATGCATAGTACTTTCCAAAGCAGTTTTTTAAATCTAATCTAAAATAATTATGAGCTAAATCAGCTGGGGAAACAACTTTTAAAAAAGGGCATTAATTAAGTTAAGAATGAATTGAGTTAAGAATAGCTTACTAATGAGCAAAATGCAAAAATCAAGGAGGAAGACTATAGTCTTCTAAAAAGAAAGAAAGAAAGAAACCTGGTTTAACAGGGAAATAAAAGCAGCTATGCATATTACAAAAAATCAATATATGATGAGGGAAAAGGGGGACACTGACAAAGATGAATATAAAAATATATACTTAAAAATGTAAAAAAATCAATAAGAGAAGCAAACGGATACACGAAGAAATGTCTGGTCAGCAGTGTTAAAAATAATAATGATTTTCTTTAAAGACAATTAGGACAAAAAAGAAATCTAACAGGTAGCCAGTCTATTAATAGTTGGAAATGTAAGAATTGTCAAAAATAATACAGAAAACTCTGAGATCTTCAAATATTTCTTTTCTGTATTTGAGAAAGAAAACAGATGCTTTCATATCGTATGGCTATGATGAAAATGCCAGCAATGATGATGACATACTTTCCATTCCAGGTGTTATTGAGAAAGATGTCAAACAGCAGCTACTCAAGTTACACATTTTCAGATCAGGAGGTTTAGATAAATTACACACCAGTGTTTTAAAAGTGCTGGCCAGAGTAGTCTAGATTTCCAATATATTTTGGGACACTTGGGAAGTTCCTAAAACTGGAAACTACTGTTGTGCCAATACTGTAATGCGTAAATGGGCAACCGTGAGTAATTACAGCCTGACACTGGTCCAGAGCAAAACAAATTGCTGATGATTCAGGGATTCTGTTAATTAAGCATTAAAGAGGATAATATAATTAATGCCAATCAATGTGGGTCTGTGGAAGATAAATCTTATTAAATTGATTTATTTCTTGATGTGATTACGTTTGATTGATAAAATGAATAGTGTTGGTATTATAAGCTTCTGATAGATAGTTGACTTGCCATCATGTGTCTATCTGAATCCAGAACTAAAGTTGTAAGTATTCAACACAGTACATTAAATGGATCAGAAACTGGCTAACTGGTAGGTCTCAAAAGACAACTGTAACTGAGGAATTTTGAGTGGGTGTACTTCTAATGAGCTCCCACATGTATTGTTCCTTGACCTACAATATTTAGCATAACCTGAAAGAAATATAAAATTAGAAATAATAAAGTTTGCAGGTGATATATGAATGAGAGAGGAGGTAAATAATGAAGAAGACAAGGTCACCGATTCAGTGAAATCTGAATTATTTTTTAAGTGGGGCAGAAGCAAACACAAGTGCATTTCAGTAGACAAATGTAAACTTACACAGTTAAAAAAAGGAATGCAGACAAAGGAATCTGTCTTGGGAAGAAGTGACCCTGAAAAAGACTTGGGAGTGCCAAGATGTGAGGTCCCAGGCCAAGGCTGTGTTGGAAGGGTAAATGAGATCTTTGGATGTAGGAATGGAGGAATTTCAAAGGTATAGTACCTGTACTACTGAGGATACTGCATATGGTTCTAGGGCAGAATCCTATTTCACTTTGCATGCCCCTAATGGTAACTGCCCAGCTGCAAACTTATGCCTAGTTTGCAATTCTATGCCATGTGCAGCATGAGGGATTATACTCCACATGCATAAGTGTTCGCACAACTACTTAGCTAGTGTAATAAGCTACACTCCTGCGTACCATACATGCAGGGTACAGAGTGTCCCAACTCTGACTTCCTAGCTTACTGCTCTAAACACCAGGCAACAGGTTGGGCACTAGCCAGTCCCCTCAATAAAAAGGTATTACAAACACACCTTGTTTCTTGTATATTGCGTGGACCATCATGACTACGATGTTTACAACCTTTGCTCTGACAAGAATTAACCCAAGGAAGTCCCGTGGACTGTTTTATGCAAACAGGCAGTATAGATCATCACAATGGTCCCATCTGACCTATCAAATCTATCAAAAGCAGTTCTGACTTTTTGACTATGGATCTGTTTCTGCACAGATTAGTAGTTCCATCAATATCAGGAAAGTCTAAGGCTGCCTTAAGCAAGTAAAGATGTATGGAAGTCTGTGTTGCTAAGTATGCCATCTAATGTACAGCAAGACCCAACTGGTAAAACTGAGCTTCTTACTCTAGAAAGATGGCACAGACAACTGTAACCTTCCTTGTAATCCCAGGTTTCAGGTAGGAGAACATGTTTCAGTAATATGATTGTGGTTCCATTAAAGGGAAGTCTTGGGGATCAGCTGAGCTTGACTCTTCACAAGAACAAAAAGAATAAAACAAAACAACAACCTATACAGTCATACCCTGAAGAAAAAAGCAGTCAAATTAATAAGTCATCACTGACTAAGCTAGCCCTTGATCTTAGCATGTTCATGTCAGACTGTTACAAGCAGATCACTGATCCCTCTCAGGAGCAGAAGGGAATAAGGGCAGAGTACATTATTAGGTTGCCTTACCTTGTGGTGCCCTAGGGCTGGTAGAGTCCTCCAAATTTTTCAACTTGTGCTACAATTCCATTGAGCTTCCAGCACCTGCCAGGACTGGAGTGGGTGTGGAGGCAGGATATAGCCCTCTATGCCCCAGCCCTAAGAGCTGGTTCAGAATATTTCCATTAACACAGCAGCCCGATAACAAATAGGCATGTCTTTTGCTAGTGATATTAACTAGACTAACCCAACTTTTGAGAGTGATGAACTCCCACCAAGCTCAGCACTTGAGTGCAAATGAGATAGTAGGAAGCAGGCCTTTCAGATTTCCCTTGCCTTCATGCAATCCTTACCCCTCCCACCTTTCTCCTGTCTTCTGTTTACCGCATAAAGCCATGGATGGAGACAAGACCCAAGGCAGCATTTGTCTCCTTGTATTCTCCCATCAGGATTTTTCCAATAGGATGTATGAACCCTCTTATCTACTGAATTAAGCATGAGAGACACTTTCTCTATGCTAGTGCCAATGTAAACAAGCCTGGGAAGCCATCAGGAGGATGCCACACCCCTGAGTGGGAAGATACATTTGCAATTCAATTTTTCCCACACTGTTTAGGTTGGTTAAAACTGAAGTGATGAGACTTCATCCTCAGGCACCAGTGCTGCACTTGGCCCTCCACCAGAGAAACTAAGTCATTCTGCTACTTTAAAGAAATTACTAAAATGATTATTTATTAACAGTCATATGTCTTTCCCTAAAACCAAGCCCTGATACACTACAGCCACAAAAAAACAAATGGGGGGAAATGTAATACTGCATAACATTTTCCAAAGCTTCAGACAGCTTAAGTCATACTGTCCTGCTTGAGAATGATTTGCTTGGTGATAGCATTAAACACTACTTGATCTATTCTAGTAATAAAGGAAGGATGTTCAAGTGGCACCAAGTGATAATTCAGGAGTCAGACATACAGAGGAAATGTTTTAAGGGCCCTGCTGCAAAATTACTTCATATGGCAATGAATATAGCTAGAGCTGGGGGGGGGTCAAGCTGAGGGGGGACACATCCAGTGAGCAGAGGGCATCCCAGTCAGAGCATCTCGCCCTTC
>NW_017729025.1:115680522-115706091 GCF_001723915.1 Gavialis gangeticus | reverse complement strand
AGAGCTCCTGGACCAGTATTTCTAATCCCAGCTCTGCCACTGTCACACCCTGTGACCTTGAAAACCTTACTTATGTGCTTGGTGCTTCAGTTTCCCCACCTGTAAAATAGATATGATAATAAATGAACTTTTTCATAGGGATTTTCTTAGGCTTAACAAATTGATGTCATGTTTAAATCAATGCCTGCCTTGAAATGGTGGGAAAATGAAGACCCGCTGAGACGGCACCATGTTTCTGACAGATGAAGTGTAGGCTTCACAGGCTTTTCAGCTCCTATATGTACTGCACATTCCCACACAAGCCCTGCTCACTGAGTTAATGTCAAATAAAGGAAATGGCCCTGTCTCCTTCTCCAAGGATTTCAGGACAGCAGTGAACACTAGATTCCCCTCGTATACCAGGAACCTGTTCCTGAAAGGTACTGACAGCTCTTACCTCCCAGTAAGGAGTTGGTGGCTTTCCCCAAATTGCATGATCAATCCCCGCTCCCCCCGACTCTTCCACCCTCCCCAAGCATTCCTAGCTGCATTTACAACCTGACCATGTTGAAATCAGTGACAAAACTCTCAATGACTTCAGGGGGTCTAGGATTTCACCACAAGCTTGTTCTTGCTTGCTTGGCGGAATCACCTGGAGCATTTACAAATGGTCTGGCTCAATCTAGGTCTTTAGGCCATATGTGTGAAAGGGATTATCCAAGGGTAGTATTCACAAAAAAGTATTTACCAAGAAAAATGGACACATTACTCTATCATTCTGTTCCTGTATGTGAAATAAATCAACTCATATTCAGTGAAGGCAACGTGATGACTGGGGAGCCTAGTTGCTACGGAAGTATGACCTTTTTAATAATTTCTGCTATGGATGAGGAAAGCAAGACACTCCTTTAGAGAACATAATCTCTCCTTTCCCTCTCAGGTCAAAAGGGCCAGGGTCACAGATAAAAGAAATGTCCTTGAACACACTGACAGAATTTGCAGAGAGGACCCTCATCTAGGCACATAAAGAGACCCCTCATCTGTTTTATGGACACGCGTATTCATAATGTAGAGCTCTACGTACTATAAAGGGTTATGGCTCTGAAAGTTACTCAGTATCCAATACCTTTCTGTCAACCTATTATGTTTTCTGGAAAAGAAACTCAGTGATAACATACTAAGACACATTTTCCATTCCAAAATGTAAAACTGTTTGGGTAATGATTTCTCCAGATGTTTTGTGCTGATTAAGCCCCCTTAAGGAAAGACAAGTACATTTTATGTATTTTAAAACAAAGGAAAACAAAACAAGTTATTGAATCAGATGTTTTTAAGATCAGGAGGCATCTAAGACAGGACTATCTGCTAAGTACATGTTTCTCCCAGTGATTAGAAATGAACAGATCAACACTCCTTAAGGATATGTCCAAAAGCAATTAAAGCACTAACCATTCTGAAAACTGTTCAATGCTAGCAAATGACACCCCAGCTATCACCACTAGATCCCCAGTCTGAACACACTCCTTGTCCCAGGAAAGCCTAGGTCTTGTGACATAAGCAAAAGCTAGAGCTCATAAAAAAAGAAAAAGATGGTTTTAGGCAAATGTTTTTGAAAATATTTTATAATGACTGCAGCTGAAAAGTTACATTTTTACTTTTTTGATGAGCTGTATCTGAAGCCTGTCATATCCGGTTTCTACCACACCAGAGAAAAGGTACCTTCCTGTCAACAGCAACTTCTCTTCACTCCGACTTAATTTAAACAAAGAGGTTAGTAGCTGAAGAATACCCATCACAACTGCAATGGAATCACTGGGAGAGGCGGGCAGCCTAGAAGTCAGGCAAGTGCCCAACCATGCCCTAAAAGAAAAGTATGGTCTGATTTTCTAGAAAAGAAAAAATCTATGCAAGAAGCGACTATGCTCCAGCTTACCTCCCTGTATTAGCCACAGGGCACTTGTGGGAGGGAAGTCTATGCAAAATGTGACTGAAAATTTTACGGTCAATTTAGTACTGATGTAGAGTGCCATAATTAGTTCCATGAAACCATCCGTACAGGTGTGATCCAACCCTCGTTAACCTCAGAGGAGCTGGATGGGGCTCTTCTTTGCCAGATACACTATAAGCATCCTTCAGTCTCTGCTGAGCCTGGAATTCTGACAGTAACCATGAACAGGTTTCAGTGATGTCCTGTTCATGCTTTCTCCTTGGCTTGATAATGACTGCAGAAGCATCTGTTGCCTTAATGGATTTATGGGCCTATCCATTTCTTTTGGCTTGTTTATTAGAGCATTATCTCTGAAAGCTTTCAGTGTTCCCCTGCCCTCCTCATTATGCTGTAGTGAGTCATCAGCTGTACTCACACTTATCACTTGATGATCCCTGGGATGACATCAGCATCCTGAGAGTTGGACAGTTCCATCCACTTCAAAGATCTGTTTTGCTGTCTCCTCCGATGCTCAAATATAGATTAGTCAGACCTGCTGATAACCTGCTGGCATCATATTGTAGTCACACAACTTTCCCAAACAAGATCACCACAGAGATGCAATACCTCCATTTCAGATGCTGGCCACAGTAGCATATAAGGCTATCTGCTGAGATTAAGGCAGAAACCATCAATATTTGACTGCAATTTTTTTGGTGAAAATACACTTTTTTCTGCTTTTCCATTATTGTGTTTTTTCTAAGTGGCTAATAAGCAACATACGCAGATTAAGCAGCCATGCCAAAAAGTATTTCAAAATAAAATGCACAAAGGCATTCTGGACCCAACTGAACTTTTTAGCTGAGGTGAAGAAATGAGATTATATTCAGAACCGAGGAAATGTTCTTTCCAGAGTATTAATTTTATTGCAATTTGTAATGGTAAGAAATATAATATAATTTCTAGAGGTTGAGATTACCTGGTATACACACATATAAAAAGGAAATGAAAAGCCAGAGATGCAGTCCTGAAATTGAAAAAAATTACAAATTTAGAGATGTATATGCTAGTTCCCTTCTTCTTCCTACATTGTTGTATATAAATGGGATTCTCTAGGCTGAATCTTAACTGTGTCCCTGTACCAGTTTGGAACAAGGAATCCTATATGGGACAGCAATGTCGCAGTCTGTTAAGCTCTTCCACATGCAAACAAGACTACAGTCACAATGACTTCTGTATACATTAAAAGGACAAGAAAACAAGGAACAGAAGTAGAGTGCTACTGAGAGGGCACTGTGTACGTGTCTCCTTTGATGGAATGCAATGCACTCTGGAAATAAAAAGACTGCTGGAGTCTGCACACAAGGAAAGTGCTTAGAAACTGAAAGGTGCAGTGTTCAAAAAACCAACCGATCACACTTTCTCATCTGTATACATGACATATCCTATGCCTACAGAATTATTCTACTTAAGATATTGCTTTGAATCCTGTAATTAACTTGTTGTGATGCTAGTTTCATCTTTAGAGACAGATTACTGAGAAATTCCCACCCACTGCCTCAGAATGAAAAAACCTATGTACACCTCGACTGCAAACCACCAGTATTAAAAAAATCACCTTTTTTTTCTTTCCGTTTCATGCTGTTGTACTTAAAAATACAGTTTGAGTTCTTTCTATTTGCCAATTGCCAAGAAAACTCATGTCATGATTGCAAGCTTTTCTCCACAAACAGGAGAGAGAAAACTTACTTTGATTGTAAAGGGGAATTCTCATTTATTCACATGACTTAAACTTTAAAGTATTAAGGTATTGTGGAACTCATGATCAGACTATTGGTAACATTGCAACATTTTTGTAGGAGGAATTCAGCCAAAAATTTATTTACAGGTTTATTTCCGTATCTTTACTACAATGGGTAGAATAGCTACATGGGCATTAACTGAAAGAACTAAAGAAAACATAATGAAACGAGCCCAAACATGATTAACAAAGGTGTTTCTAGTCCTTCAATAACAAACTGTTCAAACAGCCTCTCTAGCCTCAGCTTTAAGCCCTTGCTTTCCTTTGGGCAGCTTTAGGCTGCTCTTTAGGCAGGGGACTCCAGCTACCATAAATACCCAGACTGCTCCCTGGGCTTACCTCCCATGGTATAGATTCAGCCTCTACTCTTCCTGTCTCTGCAGCACCTACACATCTCCTCTAGAATGGCATTCTCATCCTCCAAAATGATGAGACTCAAAAGTAAGTGTTGAACTTCTTGCCAGCTCTCTACTTAACCAGGGTCTCATGGTATGAAAGAATCAGACATCTTCCTTTTACCCAGTGTTTCAGTACTCTCTACCACCAAACTTAGTTTTACCATGCACCACATAAACAAGATGTGGTCTTAGGCTCAGATAAAATTATAGAATATTAGGGTTGGAAGGAACCTCAGTCATTTAGTTCAGGGGTGCCAAGATCACCTGCACCCCCCGGCTAGAGCCAGACCACAAGGAGTCTCAAGGGCAGCACCCTACCTAGACTCCTGGGGGCCCTGGGCAAACTTTTAATATCAGGCCCCCTTTGCTACAGATAATGATAATAATAATCGGACAACGGAAAAAAAACCTACCATTTTCAGGCCCCCTTTCTGTCTGGACCCTGGGTGGCCACCTGGTTCACCCATGCCTGTATCTGGCTCTGCACCTGGTGGTGGCGTGAGTGGCAGCAGCGGCATGGGGGGTCATGCAGTCATTGCTCACCCCCCCGCCCGACATATGCTTATATGACATATATGGGGCCCATGACCCACATTTTGGTGGCAGGCCCTGGACACACTCATCCCACCCTCAAATTCTTCACACACCCCCAGGGAAGCCATATGTGCTGGGTGAAAGGGCTCCGTGGGCTGAATCCAGCTTGCAACCTGTACATTTGAAACGCTGATCTAGCTCAAGGTAGAATTGTCCCTAACTAAACCATCTCAGTCAAGTGTCTGTGTAACTAGTTCTTAAAAACATCCAGGCTAGGGACAGAAGTTACACATAAACCAGTTTAAGTGATCAGGAACTAGTTTAAATCTGTAACAGAACAGACGTTCAGTGTATTTAAACCAATTTCAAAATGACTGAAACTGATTGAAGATAAACCCGGATGGATGTAATATCAGACTTAGCTGATTTAGATCAAACTGGTTTATGGAACTTCTGTCCCAGATTCCCTGCCAGTTCAACTTAATTCACAGTCCTTCAGCAGCCCAGGATGCTGTGCAGCCCTAGGCTGTACTCTGTGCTCCAGCAGGGCAGGGAAGCCTCACCCTAGCTACAAGTATGGGGCAGAGGGCTTTTCCATGCAGGAACCAGGCAGATTCCCCAGCTCTGGCCCCTCCTTGGTCAGAGGAAATTGGTCTGGCTCCCAGCTGAGATGGGGGGAGTAAAGTTCCCACTGTAGGCTTCCCTCCATGCTGGACAGAGCCCAAAATGGGGGTACAGAGCTGGGGATGGGGGCGGGGGGGCTGTGGCTGGGTGATCACCTTGGCTTTCCATTCAGGTGGGGGGAATAAAGACCCAACTGAAGGCTCCACCCCTGTGCCAGGCACAGCCCAGCTCAGCATCTGGAAGAGTGAGAGGGGGGAACGGGAGGGAGAGGGTAGCTATTTCCCCCACCAACTTCCTCCTCAGCATGCCAATCAGGGAGGGGGCATGGCATGGCTGGGTTACTGCCCCAGCTCCTGGCTCTGGAGGGAGGGAGGAGAAAAAGGATCATCCAGCCATGCCCTCTTCCAGGCTAGAAGGCCAGCTGAGGAGGAAGTGAGGGGGGAAAAGGGCCCCCACACATCCAGCTCTGGACCCCCGGCCGAACTGTGCCTGGCATGGGGTGGGGGAGAGCAGTTGACCCCTAGTGGGGGCCATTTTACCCCCATTCCCCTCTCAGCCAGCCTGTCAGCCAAGGAAGGGGCATGGCTGGGTGATCACCCCGGCTCCCAGCTGCAGGGAAGCCCACAATGGAGACTTTACTCACCCCGCCCAAGCCAGGACCTGGGGTGATCACTCAGCTATGCCCCCTCCTCGACCAGCAGGCTGGCTGAGGAGGAAGTGGGGAGGAGAAAAGGTCTCCTCTGTGAGCTTCTCCCCCTGCCCTGCACCGAGCACAGCCAGTCGGGGGGGGGGGGGGGGGTTTTTTCCCCCCCCCCCCCCCCCCCCCCCCCCCCCCCCCCCCCCCCCCCCCACGGCGGGGGGGGGGGGGGGGGGGGCTTTTCCTGCCCCTCACTCCCTCCTCAGCCAGCCAGCCAGCCAAGGAGGCTGAGTGATTGGCCCAGCTCCCAGCTCTGGGTGCAGGGTGTAGGAGGGAAGAGGGGGAGGAAACACCCCACTGGGGGCTACTCCCTTCCCCCCATGCTCTGTGCAGTGACCAGCAGGCTGGAAGGCATGCTGTTGCGTCCCTGACTCCTGGTATGGGCCACTGCAGGGGTCTAGCTGCCCTTCTGGGTTGAAAAATGAAGGTCAGCTCTCTTTCTTATCAGTTCAATATAAGCAATTTACAGAAACCTGCAAAGATTAAAATGATTCAGCCTCAGGCTTTTTGACTGTCTGTACTTAGCCCTAAGGATAGAGATTCCTTTGATAGAGATAAAAAGGCTACAAGACACATTGTGCATAAATGCTAGACAACTTAAAATCATGAACTAAGCACAAATTTGAATGTGTATATCATGGGCAACTGGTGCCCCCTTAGTCAGCAGGGAAACGTGCCCCCCCAGCAACTGGCAGGGGGTCCCCCATGACCGATCCTGCTGAATGGGGCGGGCTCCCCCTGTGGCTGATCCCACCAACTGAGGAGGGGGTGTCCAAGGGGGGTGTCCCCCCATGGCCACTTGCAGGAGTGGCTGCACCTGCTTCTGGGAGCACCATGGCGCTCGAACACCCAGCCAGTGCTTGCAGGGGGGTGGGGGGCACTGGTGCTCACATCAGCCCCCCACCATGCATCGCCTAAGCGGCGAGCGTGGCCAGTCACGGGGTGCAACGGCACAATCAGGGGGTGCACACTCTATGCGTTGCCACCGGTTCTAGAACAGGGGTCAGCAACATTTTCCAGAGGGGAACCAGAATGATCCAGCTGAGGTCCGAGACAGGCAGGCGCCAGGACCTGGCCACTTCCATTTTTTCTCTGACTCCTGTAGGCAGAAGCTTGCCATTTGCAGAAGCTCCAGGGGCTTGGGTGTGGCATGGCACACAGAGAGCCTTCTACTACCAAATGATGTTGAACAGAGGTGTAATGACACAGCTGTGCCAGACACAGGGTGTCTGGCACAGCTGCCACACACATGGGCAGTGGTGACATGTAGTTGCCACTGCACTGACAATGCAATATTGTGGCAGTGAAAGCAGCTGTTTTTTTTCTACTCCCCCTAACCCCCACTATGCCTAAGTTGGCACTAGGGTGGCTGCCCCAGGTGCCCCACCCTAGCTAAGGCACTGATCATGAAGCCATGGCTCGGTGGGCTGGATCCAAAGACTCTATGAACTGTGGGCCATATATTGCTGACCCCAGTTCTAGAAGGAGTAAAAAGAAATGAAAAGCCACATCATCAAAATATATCATAGCAGGTATAAGATGGTTTATACTCATAGCCTAAGCTAGCTACATGGTTATAAAGCAACTTGACAAAATGCCTGTAATAAAGCTGAGGAAATTTAGTGTTACCAAATTAAGACAAATGGCTTTCACAGTGTTTGCCTCACAGCACGTTCAGCAGTATTGTTTAAAACAGAGAGCCTAAAATCAATTTTTCAACCAGTGCTCAAGTAACTGAGAAGTTTTATCTTTTGATTGGCTTGGGAGAGATTTACTGATGCAGGAACAATGTAAAATATTATTTTGAACTTATTACAGGCTTACATTTTTGTTCCTGTTAGTGAATCTGTTTGATCACAAAATGCAATTCAGCCTATTTCCATTTAGTGTTTAACTGTCTTGCTAAACATAGTTATTTTCTATTTCCTCTTAACTCTTTTTTACTTCTTACCATCTGTCCTATTTTTTTTCCTTTTCTTCCTTGCAGCTTTCTTCCTTATTGTCTCTCACCTGCCCAGACACTTTTCCTTTGCTTCATTACATTTCTTTAAAAGCCAGAATCCTCTATTAGGATACTGGGTAGATTGTAGTGGGAGTAGGGCATGCAGAGGTTGGTACCTGCCACAGGGTTTTTTCTTTAGTAGTTTAAATCTATCAGTCTGGGTCTTTTTCTTCAGGTTATTTATTACTTCTACAATCTGCATTTTATCTGTACTCCACAGAGAATAAACCAAGATTCATTTGCCTCTGCATTTATGCATGGAATACCTCTTTAGTTCAATCACCAGAAAATAATTTTCTTTGCTGCCTTCCCCATTTCTCTCTCTCATGATTGTAATCTGAAAGTCACTCTGTGCCCTTTTCTTTCAACTTTTGTCTCACATCTTGCCCTGTGTACACACTGCTGAATCCTTGATCACGCCAAATAAAACAACATTGTGATAGCTGCAGGCTGAGGCTGAGGTTTTGTAGGCTATAATCAGCCAAAGACATTTTCTGCTCCCTCTTTTGAGGGGGTGAAGTGTGCATATGTGGGGAGTTGGAGAGCAGGCAGAAGTAGAGGAGCTACTGACAAAGGAAAAGATGAGGATATCAAATTAATCAAGAAAGTGCTTTGGGACACATGCAAAGCAATGTGCCGGATACATCCAAATTCTGTTTTAGGGAACTGGGGGTGCACATTTGCATCCCAATATAGTTTTACTGCTCTTGGGGATAAGTGTATGATAAGCAGGGACTCCCTAGAATGCTTACTGTTAGATCACAGCTCTTTGAACCGCTACATTTGAGGTTGAGCCAATGTTTTCAGTTTCTACAAGGAATTATAACTTGGATGAAAAGAAATATATTTTGGGAAGAAATTCTATTATATGAGATTATCTGCTTGGTTTGTTTTGAGGGATTTTTTTTTAATATATACAACTTTTAAAGGAACACAGTGTGGGAGCACAAAGTTCTTCTAATCTGTCCGGTGTTCCATAAAGAAAGTCTTTAAGGATTCTGCCAATAATTTGCTTGATTGTTTTACCACCTTTTGTTACATCTCAGGATCTATTAAAGGGTATAAAAGCACCCAGGCTGCAGCATGTCCCATTGTAAATAAACAACGGGATGTACGCAGCCTCTATATTGCAGCCCCATATGCATCAGTGAGCAGAACATTTCCTGCTCCCATGAAAGTCAATGAGAGTTTTTCCACTGATTACAATAAACTCCAAATCACTTCAAAAGGAGCTTGCCTACATTAGCATGACAGGATTGCAAACAAAGCACTAATTTATGGCTCTAAGCCACTGCCCACACTGGCTGTATCTAGTCCTAAGCTTGTGGTCCTATTGTAACTCAAAGTTAATTTATTGCCATTTTACTTGGTTAACTAATACATTTGAAAATGCTAATCTATATTTCCCAGAAACATTATTCCCAGGACACAAACACTGGGGGGGTCCCCTCGCCACATGGAATTAACTCTCCGTACATTATTACATAAAAGATGTTATATAATAAATAGGTTCCAATTTTAATTTTTGAGGGAGGAAGTTGCTGTAATTGCTAAGGTGATGTTAAGTGATTGCAAAATGGAGAAAAGCTGATACCCACCACCATGAATGAAAGGGAAGGGTGGTTCATATGACTGCAAATGACAGGGGAAATGTTCAGAAGACAATCTTTTTCTTAACATGTAGTCAATACTTGATAATAGATTGATAATTCCATGGTGCACATGAGGGAATCATTTGAAAAGCACAAATAGTCGGAAAGAACAAACAGGCAAAAAGAAAATAACAGAAATTCAGAATTAAAGCTGCATGTTCTGCATGAGTATAGCATTTTTTTCAGGAATTGTAATTAAATCTAGCTAGGAGTTTACTCATTGAGTAACTACAAGGAAATCCCCAAGGAAAACATTCCAAAACCCAGATTAAATGATGATTTGGTTGTTTAATCATGCAGTCCATCACTAGTCACAGAAGTGATTCTCAGGTAAATATGTGCCCTCCTGATTTCATATACTTATCCCCAAGAGCATGGCTGGGTTATCACCCCGGCAGCTCAGGATGCTTCCAGGGCTCCGGAGCAGTTGCGCCCCACCAGGTACCCAGCAGCCATGGCCCACCCCATCACACTCCCACCCCGGCCACCGGTTTTGTCCGCTCCAAGGCAGGGGCCCCTAAGCCCAGGCCTATCTGGCGCATGCATTAATCCACCTATGGCCTTTGATACAGTAAACAGACAGGGCCTTTTTACTATTCTGAAGAAACTGGGTTGTCCCACCTAGACTGTTGAACATCATTCACTCATTGCATCAAGGTATGAAGGCAACTGTAGTGTATAAAAAAAACAAAGAATCAAATGCCTTTGACATCAAAAACAGGGTGAACTAGGGAGGCGTCTTAGCCCCTGTGCTATCTAACATCTACTTTCCATTCCTGCTTCTTCATGCATTCCAGGGCAACAATAAGAGCATTTATCTTTGAACCAGACTAGATGGAGGCTTGTTCAACATTGCAAGGTTTAGAGTGAAAATCAAGGTGAAACAATTGGTACTGAGACATTTCCTGTTTGTGGATAATGCAGCCTTGGTTGCTCAAAGTGAATCTGCTCTGCAAAATCTCTTGGGCAGATTTTTTGAGTTATGCAAGGGTTTTGGGATGGCAATAAATCCCAAGAAGACTATGATCATGGATGGAAGAACCAATACCTGACATCACTCTGAAGGAGAAGTCTCTTGGTGTCATTAACGGTTTTTTCTACTTGGGTTCTATGATCAGCAGGAATCTTGACCTTCAGACTGAACTAACAGAATCAGAAAAGCAGCTAAGAATTTCAGGCTATTACAGAAACATTCATGGATAACAGCAAACTATCAGCTAAGGTGAAGATGCGAATCTGTGACACCTGTGTGATGTCATCCCTTATTTTATGGTTCAGAGACGTGGACTACATATGTTAGGCACATCAACTGAACAGCTTCCACATGAGATGTCTGCAGAAGATCCTGAAATAAAGTGGGAAGACACAGTACCAAACACATTGAAACTGGAGCTCACAGAACTGACACACTTAGAAACCACTATCAAGAAGAAAAAGTTACAATGGATCGGTCATGTCAGGCAAAAGAGTGAAGACTGTATCCCCAAGAATATTATGTATAGCAAGATTTGAGACAGCTCTAGAAAGTGGGGTCACCCTCTATGGCAGTATCACAATGTCTACAAAAATTATATGAAGTCGTTCAACATGAACATAAAAAGCTGGGAGGAGTATGCAGAATCCTGTCTGATCTGGAGAGAACGTCTGGCACTGGGTGCAGCTCAACATGAAGTGACCTTGATGCTGAGCATAGAAGCAAAGCAAGAAAGAAGAAAGCAGCATGATGCAAACTTGGACTCCAATTCAGACAATATATGGATCTGTGAAACTTGTAACAAGTCGTGTCACTCTAGAATTGAGCTTGTCAGTCACAAACGGGTTCATCGGGCATCTGACTAGATGTCTTACGTGTACACCATAATCCAGAGGATTAACAGTTGCCTACTGTTTGCTCTAGCTATCATAACAACTCCAAACATCTTTCTCATTTATAGTAAAACAATCATTACAAACAAACATTAATACAGAAAGGTAATGAAAACAGTGTGACCCTGCCCTGCTTTGCACATCGCAGTGAACAAGCACACTGTCTGGACCACATTGAAATTTAGCACCATCTTTCACAACAAAGGACAATCCACAGAGCAGGGCAGCAGAGAATCAGATCCTAATGACTTTATAAAGTTAAGTGGTTGTCATAAATATGCTTTATTTTTATTTGCAATCTAATCTGAAGTTTGAGATTCTAGTAATCCTCATGTGCAGCTGAACAGGACATAATGACAGTAGCAGACTGCTTTGACTTGTACTGGACTGTAACTGCAGTGTTATTTTTAACCTTTAGTGGGTGTTTTTGTGTGTCAGGAGTTAAGTACATAACAAAACCACAGAACCTGTGGCTAATAAATATTGTCTGTTACAAAGATATTCATGGGGGTGGGAGACAGAAAAGAAAGACCTCTGAAAGCATACAGAGGCCAAGCTTGTCTATTTAAAATACACCCCTTTATGGGTCAATCAAGGGTTTGGCAAAGCAACAAAGACAAAGCCCCAGGCTGCAGCCACCAAAGCAAACCTTTGGTTTTAATGATCTTAGTTTCAAAAACAAGGATGCATGTCTGACTGATAAACTAAAGCAATACACTGTATTTTATTCAAACTTTTCCAGCTGGCAGGGATTCATTTGCCTTATAACTGACATCTTTTGCCTTTACAAAAGAGTAAACAAAGATGCATATAAACTTCCTCCACAAACCACAACAAGGTAAGCTCAGGTCCTAATTCTCAAGATGCCTGATTTTCCTGACTCACATCCTTGTATGTATAATAAGGTGAAATTATATGCAACGAGTCCAGTAAGCAGAATTCACATCTCATAAATTAATCTTAGCAAATACTAAATTCAAACTCCATAAAATCAGTATTCTGTATTCCCATTGAGAGCTGGATTCTGTTGTGACTAATGGAGTGATCTTTAACTGGTCTAGCTCAGCATGTAGATAATATAAAGAGGATGTCAAATTAAATCCATAACTCTGAAATCAAAAATGCCACATACACTGAACTCTTTAAAATGGGTTCTCTGCAACCTTTTTTCCTTCTATCTTAGTATCTTTACTCTCACTCTTTTACAGTCTTCTTCACTTGTTCCAATTAGTGGCATCTCTACTTACTCCTTGTTCATTTGTGTCTTTCCTGACTACATCTTCCCCTCTCATTCTTGGCCTTCCACTTTTCCACTATCCTTCAGCCTTCATCTCCATTACTCTTGTCACTATATACCCCTCTTCACTATGTAGGACATGCTTTAACCAGCTCGATCTGACCTCCCTGACTTTCACAGAAATATTCCTTAGACCTAGTTGTTTGCATCTCTCCATTTGAATGAATCCCTTTTCATTCTTCCTTCTTGCCACCCAAGTTTCCACCTCACGGAGTGTTACTGGTGTCTGATAGATTTTTATATTGAACCCCCCCCTGCCAAAACCTGTTTCCATTTTTACACCCCATTTTAATTATTTCTTTTGCTTCTGCTTCACAGTTACTCTTATTTAACGTAGAACCCAAGTACTTGAACGTCCATGCCTAATTTTGGGTACTCTCTTTCTTATACAGCACTTTTCTACGTCTGAAAGATGCAAGTGGCCTCTTTCTATGTCTTCCCATCCATCTCTGCAACTCGGTTACTTGTGTTTCCTGTGCTCACTTTTAGACCAGCTTTCGCTTAATGTTTCTGCCCACCTATCTTTTCTGCAGCTTCTGTAAAGCCTTGGTCACTATAACAAGATCATCTGCAAGCAGCAACTCAGATGGTAAACCTCTTCATGTATTGTTATAGTAAACAGGAGTGGACCTGACTGGTGTTGAACCTTGTGGGGAACATTATCAAACGCCTTCCTCAAGTCCATGATTGTTTTTTTATTCTCCTCCAGGAACTTTCCTTGCATCTGTTTCCTCTTCAGTATTACATTTGCGGTTCCCTTATTTTTCAGATATCCAAAAATGCATTTCATATATCTTTATTCTGTAGTTCCCTATCCACAATCTTTTCAAATATTTTTATCAAATGCTTTACAATATTTATTTCTTTGTAGATTCCACAGCTTACCACATCATTCCTCTGCTTATATATGGGTGTTATTTTGTCTTCTCCTTTGATCCTTGTATGCGAGAATTCCTTGTACGCTAGATCTCAGAATCCTTTGAGCAGTTTCAAGAAAATACCAAAATAAATGTTTCAAAATGCTACATTACAAAGTGCAAAATCCTACTTGCCGTACCCCCCCACCCCACTGAACTCAGGGAACAGTTTATAATAGTGCTTTAAAATGTGTTACTGTATTGGTTTTATTGGCATTGCTCGGCATTTACTCTCCTGCAAGTGGCATCAAAATAAGCCCTAAGATTGCCACAGGGCCTAATGCATTTCCTATGTACTCAGGCCTAAAATACCTATTAACTTTGATGCATCAGAATGAGCCCTCAAAAGAAGAATAACATTTAGCTTGGTGCATTATTTCTGTAAGTTCTCCAGGCCTTATAAATATTGTCCATCATTTACATTCTGTGCCTATACATTCAGAAAAATCCTTAGGAATGTATCAAAAAATATAAACACATGCAATCCTAAGGGAAATGTCCTGAATTGTACAATCCTCAGTCAAAAAACCCAGCTACTTCTGCTGTTTGCTCTCAAAGTTATCTCCATAACCAGAAGGTCTGTCAACATATTTTCCTTTCAGTTAAAATGCACTGGCTATCATCCCCAAAGAACACAGATGCAGGCACTGAGGGAAGGGGTTAAGAGCCTTAGGGCCCTGGAGCAACTAGAGTGGTATATAGCTACCCAGCTGCCTCAAGGGAAAGATTTCTTCCCCACTTCCAGCTGCCCATGTAGCATAAACAGAGCACAGCACAGCACACTGCAGAAGCTGAACTTAAGAGAAATAGCTATAAAAGAAATCAGAAATCCATTTTCATTTCACCAATCTGTACAGGTCAGCATAAATCTCTAGATTCCACTGACTAAGGCTGCTATATTCCATATAATCTATCTGGCAAGAAGCTGTCTCCTTGCTACTAAATTGCCTTCCTTGTGGAAAGAATTGCAGATCTATTCAGTCTTCCTGGGAAGCTCTTTGTCACTTATTAAACACAGAAGTAACCATTTAAGAGTTAACTACCAAGATCCTCATCTTCAAAATAGCAGCACAATCCAAAAGGCTCATTATACCTGTTTAAATGCAAAGTCTGTAGACAAAAAGAAGTATTAAGCTTCATTTCCAACACTAACATGAGCAAATAGAATTAAATTTACTTCAATATTTACAGGACAGGTTAGCTAATGTTTTTATACAGATTTGCTGTTAATTTCCTTTAATTACACATCTGCTTTGTGAATCCATAGTACAGAAGCAGTTCTCTAGACTCTAGTAAATATTAGTGATGGATGGAGCTTAGTACTATACATAGAGTTTTTTGGAATGCGGGGTGTGAAGGGTAGCAAAAAAGTAAAATGAATTTAAAAATTCATTTTGACTGGCTTTCTATTGTGCATACTAGCTTCTGGCTTCTTTACTATTCCATCCAGGAAGAGCACAGACCAAGTGCAGACGCTTCCTCAGCCTGACAAAGAGTATTTGCACCTGAAAGCTTGCAAAGAAGAATTTTTCCAACTATTTGAGCTGGCCTATTAAAAGATACTGGATTTACCCAAAGAACCTCATCAGCTTTAAAAAAAAAGTAAGTATTCAAAATACTGAATAAAGTTGAACAAAACCTGCACGCATTTTTCACTGGTTGAGAGGATTTTGTCAAATACAAAGTTGTCTCTATTGAGACTTCTGTGCAACATAGAAAAGCAACTGAAACATAGCCTGGTGTCCACATTCACTACCTTGCCTAGGAAGAGGAAAAGACGTGGAAAGGGAGAGGATTTTTCACCAGAATTAATAGGTAAATTTCTCCATGTTTGGATGAAGAGCTAAAGACTATGCAGAATCAGTGTGGAGCAAAGTTTTTGAAAGCAGGAATGGCTTTTGGTACGAATAAGTTACTGTGTAACTTTAAGTAACACACTACTTGCCTGATACTAACACATTTTTTACTTTATTTTACTAGAAAAGCCACTTCAGAATCCTGAAAGAGATGCTCTTAGCTTGGATTACTAATTTGTAGAATATACATCTAGGGACACTACTGTCCCCCCTGTATTGAGCAATACACTTCACAGATTCACAGAAGTTTGGGGTTGGAAGGGACCTTGTGAGATCATCGGGTCCAGCCCTGCTTCTCTGGGCAGGAATGACTGCTGGGATCAAATAACCCCAGCAAGGTGTGCATCCAGTCTCCTTTTGAAGATCTCCAGGGTAGGTGCCTACACCACCCGTGCTGGGAGTTTATTTCAGAGTCTGCCAGCCTTTCCTCATATGGCTTGCTCTTCAGGCCTCTAATCATATGAGTGGCTCTTCTTTGGACCCCCTCAAGCTTCTCCACATCCTTCTTGAAGTGTGGTGCCCAGAGCTGGACAAAGTACTCTAGCTGTGGCCTCACCAATGCCAAGCAGAACGGAAGAATAACCTTCTTAGCTTTGCTTGAGATGCATCGGTTGATGCATGCCAGCATGTTGTTTTCTTCGCTAACTGTAGCATCACACTGGTGGCCCATATTCATTTTATGATCAATTGTGACCCCCAGGTCCCTTTCAGAATTGGTGCTAGCTAGACTGTAGGTTCATTGTGGATTTTTCCTCCCCAGATGAAGTACTTTACACTTCTCAGTGTTGAACAACATCTGGTCCACCCATCTAACTAATCTGTCTAGGTCCACCTCGATCATCAGCCTACCCTGAGGTACTTCACCAAAGCTTAGTGTCATCTGTAAACTTTGCCAGTGTGCTTTTCATCCCCACATCCAGATCATTGATGAAGATGTTGAAAAGCACTGATCCAAGTACCGAACCCTGGGGGACCTCACTGGCTACCTCCTGCCAGGTTGACACAGATCCGTTTATTAGTACTCTCTGGGTCCGACACTGCAGCCAGTTTCCCACCCATCTGCCCATTGAATTGTTGACGCCATAGCCCCTAGTTTTACCTTGAGAGCCTCATGGGACACTAAGTGAAAGGCCTTCCTAAAGTCCAACTAAATGATGTCAACCTCATCTCTCTTATCCAGGTGGTAAGTAACTTGGTCATAGAAGGAAATGAGGTAGTCAGACATGACCTACCCACAGGAAAACGGTGCTGGCTGTCATTCAGAATTTTGCCTTGTACTAGCTTATCTCATATGGACTCCTTGAGACATTTTTCAAGGATTTTTCCTAACCAGCCTGTAATTCCCTGGGTCTTTTCTCCTACCCTTCTTAAAGATGGCCACAACATTTTTCCTCTTGCAGTCTTCTGGGACCTCTCCTGAGTGCCACCCATTCTCAAAAAGGTTCATCAGCAGTCCTGCGATGACTTTAGATAGTTTGTTCAGCACTCTCAGATGGAATTCATCCGATCCTGCTGACTTCATCCAGACTCTTTAGCTCTTCTTTCACCAGCTCTGTGTTGACTGTTGGTAGATGATCATCCCGATTGTGACTATTCTGTGTTGTACTTGCATTCAGCAGGCTATCACTCTTAGACTGGTGGAATACAGATGTGAAGCACTCATTCAGGAGTTCAGTTTTCTGCTTGGTGTCAATGATCAGATGTCCAGATACATTAAGCAGTGGTCCCACACTTCCACTGGTTTTCCTCCTGTTACCTATATACCTATAGAACAGGGATGGGCAATTACTTTGGGCAGAGAGCCACTTACTGAGTTTTCGCAAGCCCACGAGGGCTGCATGACAGGCAGCCAGGGGCAGATAAATATTAATTTTCTAAATTTTTTAGGGGCCCTACGGGCCAGAGAGAATGGCCTAGTGGGCCACATCCAGTCCATGGGCCACATTTTCCATACCCCTGCTATAGAAGGACTTCTTATTGTCCTTGATTTTGGTTGCTAACCTGAATTCAGTTACCATCTTTGATTTTCTAATCTGCACCCTACAGGTATGGGCCAATCTTATGTAGTTTTCCTTGGGGCCTATTCCTAGCTTCCATTGTTGGTAAGCCAACCTTTTCTTTTTCAGAAGATCTGCAACTTCCCTATTGAGCCAAGATGGTCCTGGCTCCTGTGGCACATTTTCTGCATACAGGTATGGACAACTTCTGTGCACCGAGGATCGTGTCCTTGAGGAATAACCACTCTTCAACCACACTCTTTCCCTGTGGTCCATGATCCCATAGGGCATTACTCACTAAATTCCTTAGCTTATTGAAGTCAGCTTTTTTAAAGTCAAGAATACGTGCCTTACTGACAGATTTTCCAGCCCTACGATGGACAGTAAAAGTGATAGTGTCATGGTCACTGTCGCCTAGGTTACCCTCTATTGTTAGATCACTCACCAGGTCATCCCCCTTGGCCAAAACTAAATCTAGGAGGGCATTTCCTCTGGTTGGCCCATATACATCGTGAGGCAGGTAGAGCTCATTGATAGAAGTCAGAAATCTATGCAACCGGTCAGATCTGGCCAAGTGTTCTTCCCAGGACATGTCTGCATAGTTAAAGATGTCCATGACGACCATGTCCTGTGCTCTCACGGCCTCTTCCAGTTCTCTGGAGAATTCCATATCTAACTGCTCATCTTGATTCGGAGGTCTGTAATATATTTCTACAGTAAGGTCCCTTTCGCTGTGTTCCCTCCCCATATCTTGACCCAGAGGGTCTCAAGTCACCCTTCCTTAGTACCAATTTTAGCTTCCAAGGAGGTGTACTGCTCCTTTACATATATAGCTACACCTCCACCCTTTTTCCCTATGCGATTCCTCCTATGCAGGGTGTAGCCCTCTATACCTATGTTCCAATTGTGGGTAGAGTCCCACCAGGTCTCTGTTATCCCTACAATATCGTAGTCCTGGCTAAAAAGCAGGAGGACCAGTTCCTCCTGTTTATTCCCCATGCTCCTGGCATTTGTGTACAGGCATTTGAGCCCTCCATTGGAGGTCCTCCATTTCCTGTCACATTGAAGGAGCTCCATTCCCTCAGCCCATGCCATAGTGTCCTTCCTGTCATCTCCTGTTGTAATAGTTGTTTGTTTGTTGGCCCCTGGACTTGCTCTGCTTGTTGTCCCCCTGTCCCCTGGTGATCTCAGTTTAAAGCCCTGTTCAGGAGGTCTTCCATTCAGTGCCTACTGAAGTTGTTAGGTTATTCCCAATGATATTCCAGGACTATTTTAGGTCCTATTAGATGGACCTAAACTTGGAGTGAAACAAAAGATATATCAGCAGTCATTCCAGTATTTCAAAGTAAAATGAGGGAACCTCAGTATATTTTAGTGAGGACAAGGTTTTTACACATATGCAAGATGGTATTTTAAATCCCCCATCTGAGCAATACAGATTACTTCCCTCACTTCTAGAGACTAAATTAGTTTCCAAAAATTACTCTGCCTGTGGGAAGTGAGAGTTCCTTCCTTAGCTTTGGAAGAAACTGGCATCATTACTATTATATCATTTCAGTACAGTACTTGTAAAAAAAATTAGCACTATTGATGCGTACATGAAATCATGGCATTAATATCTCCCCTCAGATACAGAAAAGTATAATTAAATTTTAATTATTGAATTAATATGTAGCCTAAGAGCAAAAGCTTTCCACAACTTCTCATTCCCATATCTGATCCAGTACAAAGACAACATTTCTGACAGGAAATAGCACAATTGTCTCAAACCCACAGATATGTGGAAAACATTCTTGCAAATTATACCACAACACTTAAAAGGTATTTTGTGGACCCTGCATATTGATTCATAAAAGTTGTAGAATTGGAGGCAAAGGAGTATGGCAAAGAAGAGTAATGCATCTGTCTC
This sequence comes from Gavialis gangeticus, assembly GCF_001723915.1. Lineage (NCBI taxonomy): Eukaryota > Metazoa > Chordata > Crocodylia > Gavialidae > Gavialis > Gavialis gangeticus. The sequence continues at coordinate 115,686,635 of NW_017729025.1, read as the reverse complement.
CAAAAAATGTATTCCAGTTATTATTATGGTTTGGAAATACACCATATTTTCCTTACAAATGTAGGTTTTCCTGTACTGTGCCAAGTCAGGGCCCTCTTTCGTTAAGTTGAAACATGCAGATAAGATTAGAAGAGCTAGGGATGGAGGTTTTGCCATCATGCTAACCACAGTCTACATTTGAAACATTTAGGTCAGATATTGTTCCCTTAAGAAGATTACATTGGGCAGTTTGAAATCCGAGAAGCAAGTATAATAAAAGGATGCTTATATAAGTTTATTCCAATCTACTTTTACCTGACACTGACAGACAGCTCAGCTAAATGCCTCATCTCAGGCATTTCTAATGCAAAGAATAAAATAATCATGACAATTCTTATTTTGTTCCATCAGTATCTCATTCCACTGCGTGACATTTAGTAGTAAGAACAGTCAAGCTACAACAGGAAGCCATAAAAAGAACTGTGTATATTGGCTTTAACAGTTCTGTAAATCTCTGCCTCAGCCTTTTGACTGTTATATCCAGAGGCATCAGAACACACGGACTGAATGTGAGAAGAGAGCACATGAGCAAAATTTGGGCTAAATTAGACCGTTTTCTTCCTAGGTTATAAGAACAAAGGCATCAGGCATCCAGGTTGTAGCCATATTTGTCTAGAAGCAAAAGGAATCAGAACTTGTGGTAGAGGTGAGTACCTTTTATTAGACCAACTAGATTTTTGCAAAAAATATTCTTTGTTAATGTATGTTTTTCATTGAGCAATCTTTGGACCACAATTTTGCAGATCTTGACTCATGGAGTAGTCTTTACACACAAGAGTAACGCTTTTCAGGATCAGATTCCAGGTCTTCTGGAATGTTTCTTTGACCACAGAAAGTCTGCACAGCTTGTGCTGAGAACTGTTCTCAGAAAAATATAATTTCTCCAACTTCCCATTAACTCATTTGCCAACTTTCCCCAGAGCCTCTACCTTTTCTCTGCTATACTAGTAGTGCCTCAATAAAGGCCAGAAGTTGTTTTTTATATGTAGAGTGACCATACATCCCAGACCATGCATACCATATGTAAAGGACAGTTCCAGAGTTTGTAGGCCATCCAAGCCAGTTGGTGAAAATTGAAATAAAAAAACCCAGAATTGGCCACCTAACACGACCCCTTCTTTCTCTACTGACTCTACTGTGCATGAGTGTGCAGCAACCTTAGGGAAAATGGTGGCCTGGGTGAACTTGTATTTTGGCACCCTATGCCCTTAAGTCAGCAGTATGGCTGTAGGCAAAGACAGACATAGAGGCAGGTGGGCAGGAGTGCAAGGCACAGTCCAGCAGGGAGGTGGAGAAGCATGGTGTGCAAAGCAGGTGGGTAGGCAAGCACCGTTGCTGTTATTTAAGGAGCAAGACAGGTGAGTTGGAGCAGGCACCACTTCTCCTGCATGTGCCTGGCCTACCAGCAGCAGGAAGTGGGGGGCAGGCTGGGCTAGCCTTGGCCCAAGCTGTCTGTTCCAGCCAAGCAGGGAGGCATGCTCTAATGCCCCCCGCTTTCTGGCCTGGGCCACTGAAGGTACATGGCTGCATTTCCAGAATCAAAAGTGAATGTCTGCTCACTTGCTTATCAGTTCAGTCCATGCAGTTTATAATACAGGGGCAGGCAATTATTTTGGGCAGAGGGTCACTTACTGAGTTTCAGCAAGCCATCAAGGGCCACATGACAAGAAGCCCAGGGCAGATTAATATTAATTTTTTAAATTTTTTAGGGGCCCCACAGGCCAGGTAGAATGACCTGGCAGGCTGCATCTGGCCCCCAGGCCGCATTTTGCCCACCCATGTATAATAACTTGCAAAGATTGAATTGAATCCGCCTCAGGCTTTTTGACTGTTTGTACTTAGCCCAAGTGTTATATCACTACTATTAGAACTTGTGGCAGAGGTGATATCTTTTAATAGACTAACTAGATATTTGCAAAAAATATATATATATTTTGCACATAAAGAACATTTTTTGCAAATATCTAGTTGGTCTAATAAAAGATATCACCTCTGCCACAAGTTCTGATTCCTTTTGCCTGTTGACCAATACAGTTACAACCTGTATCCCTGATACCACTACTTTTCAAGAACTACAGGGAATAAGCCAACTGAATTTGAAGAAAAGAAATCATATATAAGAAAGACTTATGTCTTCCACTTCAGGAGATACAGACAGTTAAAATGGTATACACATATGCACCTGGATAAAGTGGCTGTTCTGCTTCCTGCTGGTATAAACGTGTGTTGGTGAAACTGTGACTACTGCTAATATCTCTGGAAATGAAACAAGCTGTTAGTAACTACAAAGAACAGACAATTAAGGAACGGTTATGCTGTCCAGTCAAAACAGCTTCTTTACGCTGGAAAATATACTGTGAACTTTGTGCAAGACAAGAGAATAAAATTAGCATTTAACATTTGTGAGGGAAGGGAATTCTAATGTGAAGCAGACACATCTCATATCCTATAAACTTAGCTCTTAAGCTGGTTAAAGGTTACTGGTCAGAGTAAGAAAGGGAAGGCAAAGGAGAAGGAAAAACTATTAATAAGAAGAAAGAATTTTCACCGATAGGTCTCACAATTGCAAAAAACAATTATTCAGTTGACCAGTGCTGACTCCCATTTCTTGTGTCTGGTCTTCATTTGACACAGTTTAGCTTAGCCTCTAAAAACCAATGCCAAAAATATCATATAAACTCTTCAGCTTGTGCCCTGACACCATTCTTGAAGTATCAAAGAATCCAGTGCCTCCTTTGATACATAAAGGATTCTGTGCAGCCTCTGTGGAAGATCTGTTCTGACATACTTCATAAGTGTGTGTAATGGCAGAACAAGAATATGTGCAACATTATTTCCCATTAAAATGGGCCCCTTTCATGGTAAAGGATCCCAAACAGCTCTCTAAATTCTGGGCCACATTCTTAAAGAAATATTGTTACTACATCAACTTATTTTGCTATGTGTATATCATGTAGTTTCTAGCTACATTGACACTATCCTATTCCCATATATCAATGAAACTGACAGCTATTTGAAAGACACCACAGTTTTCTTAAAGAAACTGGGCTTCATTAACAAGCTCCAGCAAACACCATATTAACTATCATGTATGTCACAGCTCTTCACCCAACACCCCCTAGTACGGGGGGGGGCACCACTCCTAGTGGAGGGCCGCTTAGAACTTTTTGGCAAGCTGTCAAGGGCCACATGGATAGCCCTGCACCTTGACACTTGCCCCACCCCTGAATACCATATTGGGACCAGAAACCCTGCCCCCTAACCCCTGACCTTTGCCACGAGAAGTCCCTCTCCTTGACCCCCAGAAATACTCCTTTTGGGAGGGAAGGATTGCCATCTTAGAACCAAAAAAAACCCCCAAATCATATACCAGAAGTCAAACACCTCATAGAATATATTTTAATTTTATTACAAAAAATATTTATTATGATTTGTGTTAGTGTAGTGCAGGATTTCTCAACCAGTGGGATGGTCCTCTAGGTGGGACCTAGAAGTATCATAGCAGGTTTTGCTGTTGTGTGCTTGGATCAGTCTCTGGGGGACCCCCACCCCACCCTGCTCTTCAACTGACCTCTGGGAACCCCCCGCTTGTTAACCAGTGGGACCAGGATTTTTTGACCTTACATAGATGGGATGCAAAGTGCAAAAGGTTGAGAACCGTTGGTGTAGTATATATAGAAGGCTTTGCATCATAACTCAACAATACAGTCTTACTCTTTTATATAGTGTGTGGGGGTGCATGTGTGTGTATGGTAGGGTGGGGGGCATTGTAATGGGCTGTGCCTGTGGGGGGGGCATAGGGTATGTTGGAGTGTGTTTATATGTGGGGTGGGGGTTGCAGGGGCAAGCTGTAGGTGTGTAAGGTTTGGGGTGTGTGGGGACCCCCACACACACACTGCCCTCATGGCAGCTGCTGCTGCTGGAAGCAGCAGCAGCAGCAGCAGCAGCAGCAGCAGGTGGTGGGGTCAGGGAGCTCCTCACCAGCAAAGGCACTGGCACCTGGTGGGGTGTGGCTCCAGTCAGCACAGCGCTGGGGGTGAGAGGTGAGCCTGCCTGGCCACCTCTATCACGGGGGCTCTACACCATGCCTGCAGCTCCTACCTTGGCATGGAGAAGCTCTGCTGGACCCTGCAGGGAAGCAGGTGGTGAGCTCCCTCCACTCCCAGTCTGCAGACCTGTGCGATGGGGGCAGGAAAGCAGCAGCTCCACCATGGGGCTTCACCTGCTAACAGTGCCCCTCTGCTGTTTGCACTGAATAGATGGGGCAATCACTACACGAGAAAAGGAGGGGACACTAATCTGACATCAAGTCTGAAAACATACAAAAGCTTGTGACAGAACACTTTAACCTTCCTAGATTTTCTATTGCTGAATAGAATTGCTGTTCTGAAACAGTGAACTTTTAAAGCCAACTTGAATGGGAAATAGTGGAACAAAAAAATCATCCACAGACTGAATCATGTTAAGTATGGTCTATACAGGCACTCCAGATTCTTATTGAATTATCTGGATTATCTTTTGTGACCCTTTTGTCACTACGGATTTATTGTTTGCTTCTCTCAGTACTGCCTCCTTCCCACCTCCCTCCTTCTCTCCTGTCTTTTGTATTCAGATTACTCTCTCTGTTTGAAAGCCTGTTCAGTGCATGTTCTTTCATAGCATCTGATGAAGTGAGCTCTTGCTCACAAAAGCTTATGCATCTCTGATTGGTTAGTCTATATAGTGTCTCTCTACCCTGCCTGTACATCATATCATATGCAAAGCTACCTTACAGTAGAGTAAGAATAGGCAACCCCAAGCACACATGCCAGAGCGTGGCATGCAAAAACATTTTGCTTGACCCATGCACCTCAGGGAAGGGGTCAGGGCTGTGCTGCCATAACAAAGATCAAACCCCTCGCTGCTCTTCTGCCACTTGACCCTGGCCTGTTGACAGCTTACAAGTTGAGGTTGCAGGCTTTTTTGGTATTCTGCCTATAAACATTGCCGACCCACGTAGTAAAAGGTGGTAGCTAACTACAGCCAATAAGGGAGAGAAATTTTGGCCCAACTCCTGTAAAAACTGTAATATCAGTACAGACCAAAGTACAGAACTCAACTTAGCATTTAAGGTGCTTTCAAAAGCTTGATCAAGAGTAACCTATGTAGTAATTAACTGAAAAAAGTAAGACTGCAAATTCACCAGATGATGCATGTAGTGTATAGGACCAGAAAACCACATATTAAGTTACACAGTTTGGTTTTTAAATATTACAATTTATCTGCAATTTCCTATGATGCATATCATAGTTGAAAAGACAATTAAGAAGCAATTAATGATAAGTACAAAAACTCATAATTTGATAATCATCTACTAATTTAATTTAGGTCAGACACTAATCATTAATAAACAACAATTTCCTCAGCTAGCAGTCCTGACTACACTACTCTGAAATGATGCAGGAGATATAAATTAACTTGGCTTCCACATGCTAGCAAAACACAGTTTGTTTTTTCAGTTTGAATGCCGTTAGGCTGGTTTATATAATATTATGCCACTTTAAATTCTGTTCAAGTTCTCTGATGTACTGCATTAGAAAGTGCAGTTTTGGGTTCTGGTGTTTTTTCTCTATTTTCAGACAAAACAGAAAGATGTAGCTAACTGTGTTAGTGTGAAGTCACATAGAAGGCAGGGTATATTTTCACCTTATAGACCAATTAATATATGTATATTATGTCATCTGACGACATGAGTTCTAGCCCATGAAAGCTTATGCTATCTATATGCATGAAGCCCATGTTTATGCTGTCTATATATGCTAGCTATATAGATAGCATAAACTTTCATGGGCTAGAACTCATGTCGTCAGATGACATAATATACATATATTAATTGGTCTATAAGGTGAAAATATACCCTGCCTTCTATGTGACTTCACACTAACACAGTTAGCTACATCTTTCTGTTTTGTCTGAAAATAGAGAAAAAACACCAGAACCCAAAACTGCACTTTCTAATGCAGTACATCAGAGAACTTGAACAGAATTTAAAGTGGCATAATATTATATAAACCAGCCTAACGGCATTCAAACTG
>NW_017729025.1:115674682-115675359 GCF_001723915.1 Gavialis gangeticus | reverse complement strand
TGGGCTAGAACTCAAGTCATCAGATAGTGTTAAACAAAACATCCAATATTCAGTTATAATGTTATTGGCAATCAGGAGGAGATTAAGTGTTTGATGAAGCAGATAACTGCCAGTATTAAACTAAATACAAACAAGTTTGAATATCAGTTGAGAGAAGGATTTTGAAAGGCACTCACAATTGGCTTAAATCAGCTCCAACTTTAAGCCCACAAGACAGCTCACACTTATTTCACTCGGAGTAAAGTTAGCTCATTGCTGAGTGCTATGGAAAATCCTACCCTAAGTGTAAAATAAGCAAGCAGCTTTTCAGCCTGTAACCATTGTACTTCAAGAGCTTAACCTATGAGACATTCATGAATTCTAGCTCAGTATTATCACACACTGTGACTGAATAGTGTAGTGATATTTCTGTCCTGTGTTATTTCTCTCCAATTATAATATCAATAGCTGTAAAATGATGGAACATAAATACAAATATGGTCTCAAACTCAGTGTCAGAGTTGCTGTCAATCCCTTACAGTTTCAGTATTGCCAACCCCACTGTGTCAAAAAATCACGAGACAAACTCTTAAAAATCAAGAGTTTGGGAATGTAAATCATGAGGCGCTATTTTTGAAGTGTGTGTGTGTGGGGTGGGGGTTCTTTGTGAAGATGTGGGGGGTTGTGGGGGGGGGGGG